>NC_056731.1:1687883014-1688005514 GCF_019279795.1 Protopterus annectens | reverse complement strand
TTATGTGTGTCCCGGAAATGTCCCACTTTGGCCATTTGAAATGGTGGCAACCCTATGTGCCACCATTACAAAAATGCAAAGCCCTGGACTTTGAATACTATCCATAGTGTGTAGCACACACACACACACACACACACACGCACACGCACACGCACACGCACACGCACACACACACACACACACACACACACACACACACACACGCGCGCGCGTGCGTTCAAACATGAAAGACATAATAAAAACGTTAGCTTTGCTGCCCCCTTCAGTTGGATGACTGCTTAATTTTTTTTAATGTCACACCTTCCCATTGAAGTCTTCATGTCTCTGTTTCATCATCTCAGCATGTGTTTCCATCGGTATCTTTTTTTTTTCTACACTCAAGTACTAAATGGTGGTTCTCTAGCTCTATGTGTTTGTGTGGACATGAGACTGTGAATTTTCTAAAGATTATATTATCTGTTACAGTCACTTTAAAGTGACACCAGTCATTGGATCAACCTGTTACTATATAATCCCATTCTATAACTGAGCAATGCAAGCAAAGAGAGTTAGAAGCTGCTCCAACATAAGATGCCTGATCAAATGTAGCCTGAACAAAAGACACATGAGCAACAAATCTTAAAGATTTGTCTAAAAGGACTTAAGGGAAAACTTTGTCTTAAATACTCTAGATCAGTTATATGAAGTTGATTACAATTTCAAAAGTGTTTAACAGTAATTGAAACAAACATTGCTAAGCATGTTGGCTACCTATTGAAATGCTGGCACTCAAAATGTTATGTTCTGAAAGGCCAAAAAAAAAAAAAAAGACCGTAAACATAAGAGAAGAACAAATCTTGAAAACCACTCTTCGGGGCAAGTGTCACCCCCCCCACACCTCCCGGAACTGATATATACCAAGTCCAAGATCGCCCAACCTTGGAGAAAAAAGAATATTGTGATAAATGGCATCTTCAACTTAGGATATGTACGTCCGTTCTTTCGGCTGTTCAGTCTCTGTGTTTCGGGACTCTGTCTACAGGTCCCAACATTTCAAATGGTTACCAAATGAGTCATAGATGCTTGCAGTAAACTCTGCTGTATATGATTTTAATCAACAGAGTTTACTGATGTCTGTTTTTGTTGAAAGCACAGATATTTCAGTGCCCAAACTGTTGTAGCTAGGAGCACTGACCGATCCCTTGTCACATGTTCAATAAGAATCTCACGGTCAAACGGTTTGATTTGGTAACTGAGTTTAAATCATCTTCATCTATATCATCTGTGCCAGAGATATCAAGGAAGTTCATTTAGGGGATAATAACAGGCAGAGATTGAAATATAAAAGAAATTCATAGTTAAGGCCACAGTAGTTTGTAGGAGAACTGCAACAATGTAATAAAAAATACTAAAAAAAGTTGAAGCAGAAAATGTATAAAAAGAGAAGATGAATAACACACACGGCTAACATGCAGCAATGACCTCTGATGCAAATGGTTTACTCCATTTCTTGAAGACTTTTACAGGAGAAGTGCAGGTCTTTTACTACAAAATCAAAACCACACATTCATGCATTCATGCACAATAGAAGATAATAGGTTAACTTCAAGGTAACCAGAGCAGTTCCACTTTTTTTTCTAGTATACAAGAAGTCAAACATTTTCTTCACAAAAAAAAAAAAAAAAAACATGTAGACTTGCCCAAACTATATCCTTGTGTACCAATGTTAGTCAATAACAATGTTTTTCAAGTAGTCAGACACTCTGCCTGTGCTGTGCTGACGAGGTCATAACAAGACCGAACTATGCATATCCACAGTTAGTGGGGTTTGACTTTATTGGCCTGAAATTGTCCATTAAAATTACGCAACAGGTCATGAGCATTCAGAATCACCAATTAGCTCTCTAGGTGCTCCAGTTTCCTTCCATATTCCAAAGACATGCAGTAGATGTATTGAACTCTTTAAATTAGCCAGAAGTGTAAGTGTATGGAAGAAAAACTGTGGCAGGGCTAGCTACCTGGGGGTGTGATAAAAAATTAGCTCTAGATGACTGTCACTGTTGATGTGACACCCCAACCCTCTATGCAAAAATAAAAATAAGTGTTTGTAGATGGATAGATCTTTTAAAGCCAGTCAATGTGATAGCAGTTAAGAGATATCTTTAGCCATTTTCAGCATTAAATCTCTACTGGTCTTCAGTCTGCTGCCAACACTTCACAACGATTATGATGATTCATGAATGTATTCAAAAATTCTGTAACTATGCCATCTCTGAAAACCATTGAGTTCTGTCCTAACAGAGCTTGACCAGTTATATGCAACATTCATCTGAATAACACGCAGACTTAGTCACCTGCATTTCCTCCAAAAATTAGCATGTATATCATAGTCTGTTGTAGCTCTCCTTCAGCTATATGACCAATTATCCATCACAAAAGACTTAGAAATATAACATAAAGTAATAGTTACATCTTTGTCAGGAAGCCCTTCAGAAAAAAAAGAGTACAATATTGAAAAGATATTTTATGTTAAATGTTTTCTGTGGTATGCCATGAAATCGGCTTTGTAGGCGCCTCCCATTACTAAAAGTAATCTCATGTTGACAAATCAAAATCTTTCAGACCAACTAGCTATAAAAAGAGAAGTGTTTTTCTCTTACTTATTGTTCCAAGGCATTGTCAGAGTACGTGAATCATCATCATCAGCAGCAGCAGCAGAGCAGCAGCAGCATTGAACCCCCTTTCCCCCATTGGGATCATATGGTGTTGCATCAACTATCACCACCTGTGGCTGGTCAGTCTCTTTCTCCTACCTTCTTTGAAAGTCATGCCTGACTGTCACAAGTCTTCCGTCAAACAACCGTTCATTTCATTTCAGGACATCTTCATTTCCTCTTGCCTTCTTCCTGCCTCTCCTAAATCTTCTTCACCAAAATGTCGTCTTTACTGCAAAACTGTCCAAACCACCATAATCTGTTCTGTTTTACCTTCTCTGTAATTGAAACTACTTTGGTTTCTGACCTAATGACTTCATTACTTTGTCTGTCTCAAATGTGCATCCAGTCACCTGTCTCAGGTAGTTCATCTCCATCATCTTTAGCTTCCTTGGTTGCTCTGCCTACACTGCCCAGGTTTTTGCGTCATACAGTGCTACCGGTCATGCCACTGTTTTATAAGTATTACTTTTCTTCTTTTTTGGCATTCTTCTCTTACATACTACACCTGATTTGCCAATTGGCTACAGACCCTCAGATACTAGCTTTGACCGCATCATTCAGACTTCCTTTCTCCTTGGCCATCAATATTTGAATCTGTTAACCTGTTCAACTATTTTTCCTTCCATCCCAATGTTCAGCTTCTTCTGAGTTCATTCTTTTGTTGCTATGGCAGTTGCCTTTTCTGTACTCAGTTTCATCCCATGTGCTTGAGTTTTGCATTCCATTCCCCTATCATTACATGAAGTTCCTGTTCAGAATCTGTTTGTAATGCATATAGCAACTTTATTGAGCTGTCCCTTCTGACATGTTTACTAATGTATTCCATCACCAGTAAGAACAGCAGTGGGTGCAGATTTGAACCCAGATAGACAGCAGCTTCCACTTGGCACCCCTCTCTGAGTCTGAACACTGCTCATATTTGTGTCATTGGGTCCTTGTGCATAGTCTACAGTAATTCTGTCAATGTTTCTAGGAACCTTCACCATTCACAAGACTACCCAAATCAGCTTTCTCAGAACCTTGTCATATGCTTTCTCCAAGTCTATATATGCCCATTTGAAGTCTTTACTCGTCTCCATCTTATTTTCCATTATCTATCTCACTAATGACATCAGGTCATTTTTTTCTCTATCCTGATCTGAATCTGATCTGTGTGTGTGTGTGTGTGTGTGTGTGTGTGTGTGTGTGTGTGTGTGTGTGTGTGTGTGTGTGTGTGTGTGTGTGTGTATGTGTGCAAGTGGGATGTCACTCACACACACACACACACACACACACACACACACACACACACACACACACACACACACACACATGCATGTTGAAAAGATGACAAATTTCATAGACAGCTTCCCATGCCACAGCTGTTACTAAGGTTTCAAAACATGTAGAGATCTAATAGGTTCATAGGTTCATAGGTAGGTACTAGGCTATTGGCCCTAGGGCCTATATAAGCCTAGCCAAAGGTACCCTGGCTTTCGCCACCCAAGAAAATTATCTTTCTGTGCCACTGTCGAGCAGAGCCACAGAAGTGATCCCCGGGGTGAATTACCTATCTCCCATCCAATCATCAAGATTTTTCTTGAATAGTGCTAATGAGGAGCTTTGTTTGATATAGATAGGTAGTTTGTTCCAGAGTATGGGAAGTCTCTGCGACAGGAATCTATCCCTCCAGCATGTTCTGTTTATTGTGGCAATGAGGTTTAGGTCCCTAGAGCGTGTAGCTCATAGGGATTGGGATTTCTTTAAGTGGAGCATGTCTAAAAGCTCTGGGTTTGACATAGCTTTGTGTGTTAGGCAGAGATCGCCTCTGAGCAGGCGATATGCAATGGAGTAAAGCTGCATTTTTTTAGATGGTCTGCATAGGGCATATCTTTGAGGCCGGTAATCCTCTTTGTGAGGTATTTCTGTGGCCTTTCCAGTTGTTGTAGATGTCTTGTGAGGTACATACCAAAAGGGGCATTGTACTCTATAATGGGTCTAATGAGTGACAAGTAGATGGGAACAATGACCTCTTTTTTCCTGGATGAGAAACATTTTATGATGAGGTGTGCCACATAGAAGGATTTTCTGACTACTGTGGCGATGTGATTATCAAAGGAGAGACTACTGTCCACCTGTGTCCCAAGGTCTCTTATCACACTTTTGGTGTTAAGTAGACTACCACCTATGTGGTAGTTCATGGGTACTGAGTTTTTACCAAAAGGAATGACAATGCACTTTTTGGCATTGAGCTTGAGGCCATGGCTTTGACACCAGGCATCTGTCTCAGCAAGGCCCTTTTGTAGGATGTCCAAATCTTTTGGAGTTTTGATTATGGCTCCTAGTTTGCAGTCATCTGTGAACTTCATTAGCCAAAGACCTTCTGTGTTGGCCTGTACTTCAGAGAAGTAGATACCAAACAGGAGAGGACCCAGGACTGAACCCTGTGGTGCTCCACTTGTCACTGGTCTGAAGCTGGATTTGGAGTCTGCTACTTTCACAGTGTGGGTTCTCTCAGTGAGCCAGTTGGCAACCCATCTTGTGACATAGGGATTTATACCTAGTTTAGTGAGTTTATCTATAATTCCAGAGTGGGGGATGGTGTCAAACGCCTTGGCGAGATCTAGATAGGCTGTGTGAACCACCCTACCCTCATCTACAGCTTTGGTGACTAATGTTATCGATTTTAAGAAGCATTTATCTGTTATCTCTTAAATCTTGTTAGTGTATTATAAATACTTTTTTGTAATCCTTCTCAGTTGCTTATGAAGTATTACAGAAGCTTAGTGATGCAGTATATTACGTTAGTTCCTTATTCAGCCCAAAATGCTTCATGAGATCCGTGATGGCTTGATCCATGAGACCACAGTTGAGCTTAATGAAAATGCTAACTCGGCCTAAGTAAGTCCGATATTATAATCAGGATATCAAGTTTAGATAATGGTTATGGAAGACTGAACATGTGGGGGGGTTATCGTTTAATCTTTTACAATATGATTTTAACAACCATAAAAAAGACGTTTGCTATAAATTAAGTAATGCCTTATAAATGTATATCTAGTTATTTGGCATTTCAAACATGTTAACTCAACAACATACCACTCTACATGATTCTTATTGATGGTCCTTTAATTTATTTTTTTTTTTTAGTGGATATTTTCGTATTGCACAGCTTGCAATCAGAAAATTTCAGCAAATATATTACATGGTTTCTTTTAAATTGCACTGAATTTCAGTGGAATGCTAAATAGCATCACTGAGTACTTATATGCTGCGATTTGTGATACAGCTCTCATTATAATTAGATATCCTTGTAGTGTCAGGTATGCTTAAATAGTTAACATTCCAAATGAATTGTAAGCACATCTGGAGGACTTCAGTAATCTAAAAAATATCAGTTTATTAAATATCTTTATCTGCAAGCACTAACAACTGTAATTTGACAAAGGAAAATTATTTGCAGATTTTGCTAGAACCTTGCCTATTTTCCTTTAAATGTACTGTGCATCAGTCTTGCCTGTTGTCCTCACCATTTGTGGCTTTGATTATCAAAATATTGTTCTTCTTTCATTTAGCCCTTGACGTGACCTTACTTTCTGAACTATATTATGCACTGCATAATTATATTTCTCAGGAGACCTAGTTATAACTAACACCTGGTGTTTTTGTATTGCCAGGAAGCATTACCAACAAGAACAAACTGCTCATCAGGTCAGATGGTCATATTCTTTAAAAAAATGTATAGCATAAGTGTCAGGTTATGGAAATGCATTTCTAAGAGAAGTAGCAGCTTCTGGTAATGATTGCTAGAATATTTTAGCTGCAAATGCACACTAAAGAAAAGAATAATGTGGTCCTTGAAACTCTGTTCTACAATTGCTTATAGTTGGATGAAACATTTTTCTCAAGGCTATATTTTATAGTTTTTTCTATTGTTAGCATATTTTAGTATGCTTTGTCCTCAACTCCCTATAACATTACTGGAAATGAACATGTTACTGTCTAAAATGCACGCATCTGACACTAGTTGTATTTCACAATAAAATAAATAGGAAATGGAAAATAAATAGATCAGCATTTATTTTATTTTAATATATTATATTTAATTTTATTTTTACTAGTTTTCTTGTTAGAATGAAACAGTACTTTGACAATCATTATCCCAGGGATTCATAACATCACAGTCACATCCCGTATGATGAGCAGCAATGCTAATCAGATTTGCATGACAGCAGGCCTGTGTGCATGATAAGGAGCTGCTTGTCACAGCTGCAGCACAGACCCACAGCAAGACTGCAGTGAGCCAATGTATGTCCATAGTGAAATAAATGCAAGAAAGGTAAATGATGATGATGCGCAGGCACCTCCAGCACGACGTGTGAGCGCACGTATACAGTGGGCAGTACAAACTCCTGTCACATTGCATCAAAGTTCTGCAGAAGGTGATTGATAAACAGATGTGCAGAGTAGTAGAAAGTAAGATGGGAGATGAACATTTTGGATACAGATCATGCTGCAGCACTACTGCTCCCATGTTTGCAGTCAGACAGATAGTTGAGAAGAACCTAGAGATGAGGAAAGAGTCCGGCTGGGCATTCACAGACTTGGAGAAAGCATATGGCAAGTTCCAGCTGATTTGGGCAGTTCTGTCATGGTTCAAATTCTCACAAACATTGGTAGAATTAGTGCAGGCTATGTACAAGGACCCAATGACTCAAGTACAAATGGTGTTCGGTCTCACAGAGGGGTTCCCAGTGGGAGTGGGTGTGCACTGGGGTTAGTCTCTGAGCTCGCTGCTGTTCATACTGGTGATAGACTACATTAGCAAACAGGTTGGAGTCGACAGATCAACAAAGCTGCTGTATGCAGATGATGTGGCATTGCAGGCAGACTCTGAGCAAGAACTTCAGCAAAGGATAGGGAATGGAATGCAAAATGGACGGCACATGGAATGAAACTGAGTACAGATATGACAGTGGTAATGGCAGCAAATTGGGGAAATCAGAAGAAGCTGAGAAATGAGGTGGAAGGTAAGATAGTGGAACAGGTAATAGCTTCTAGTATCTGGGATGGGTGGTTGATGAGAAGGGAAGTCTGAATGAAGAGATCAAAGCTATAATCAGAGGGTCTGCAGTCAACTGGCATAGAGTATCAGGTGTAGTGTATTACAGAAGAATGCCAAAGAAGCTGAAATGTAAGGTGTACAAAACAATGGTGGAACTAGTAATACTGTACACTACAGAAACCTAGATAGTAAAGGCAGAACAGATGAGAAAGCTAGAGGTGATGGAAATGAAGTGCCTGAGAATGGTGGTAGGATGCACACTGTGAGACAGATAAAGAAATAAGGACATAAGTGCAAAAGCCAAACTAGCTCCAATTGCACAAAAAATCAAAGATAACAAATTTCAGTGGTTTGGGCACATGTGCAGAAAACCAGAAGACAATCTTGTGAAGAAGACATGGGACTGATAGGAAGAAAGTAAGAGGAAGCAAGATAGTCCAGCAAAGAGGTGGATGGATTGTGTGAGAAAAGATCTGTGACAGTCAGGCATGAGTGTCAAATAAGGCAGGAGCATGGCATTGTATTGAGAGAGATGGTGACAATTAGCACAACACCCTGACCCCATGTAGAAAAATGGCAAAAGGTGTTGATGATGATGATACAGAAATGTGCAATGGAAAGGCAAGCAATGCAGATGCTGAGGCTTTAGTGGAGGTTACACTATAATAACAGAACTAACAGAGAAGGACAATATAAAAAAGCAAAGTTGTACAACAAAACAATTGTCAGAATAGCAGACCAGAGAGGAAGGTGTTATGTCAGTAAAGCACTTTTGATGAATGTGAAGTATATAGAGGACAGGAAGGATGTAATAAAATAATATGGTGTAACAACCTGCACCAGATCTGCCAATATAGAAGTTCCAGCAGTGCACCTGTACTTTACTGTGAATGTCATTAAAAAAGGAATGCGTGTCACCCTGAGCAGAGTGAATCTAGCAATTCTGTTCACATCCTAGTATAGCATTGTACTGGCAAAATGAGCCACTGCAGAAGTCAGAAAACAAGGGGTCATAAAACATATACTTGGGAAATGTAGTACATCTGCAGATGGGTTACCAAAAAAGCATGTAAGTCCTTAAGGAAGCTGAACCCAGAACTCCCACATTTGAATGCGTCATAGCACTGAATTAGTGAAGGGAGTCACTGCAGCTGTCAGGGAGTAAGGGTCATGAAACACAAATCTGAGAAATGTGGCAATCTGCAAACAGAAAAGTTATGAAACTACATACAAGTTCCAGGGTATGTGAAACCTACTGACAGTTGTAAGGACACAGTAAAAGTCAATGTATAAGTACATTCCTCAATCAAATAAGTTTGAATAATACAAATGTGTTTTATTTCAAATTGGAATGTGCATCAAAGCTTAGCTCATTTGTGCACCTGATTAGTGTATGCCCCAGATTTTCTATTATTTTGTCATCAGTTGTCCATATCCCCCCTTAGCGTATCTCAATAGCAACAGCAGCATCCAGAAATATATAAGGTTAGAAAGTGCCAGCCACCCTTGTATGATGTACACACTCATTATAGGATTGTTTATTTTCAGGGGAACTGAATACATGGCAGGATAAAAAGGGAAATGCACATTAATGGAACTGAACCTATACTTATGTCACTGATATGATCTAGATCAGTATATTAGCAGAGCATGTCCTATAAGCAGCGCTGGAAAAGGTGACTGAAAAACACATTTTGGAGAATGGAACACATAACAGCAGAACATGAAATGTACATTCCTGTGTTAAAACCATAGCATTTTCTCAACGGTCATTCTCAAAAACACCGCATTAGCTAGGTATGCCATAGAAGTATTTATAACAAAGGCAATATTTTATTAGCAAGTGAAGCCACAGAAGAACATACAGTAAAGATGTCTAAATTCACACATTTTATGGAAATGTTAAACTAGCAGTGAAGAGTGAAAAATGAACAGGGGAAAACAACATACCAAGCAACAAAGGAGTGGAATAAAATCAGTCAGTCATTGTACATGTCACTGCATGACTAGATTGAAACATGGAAGATATCAAATGCACATTCGTGCTTACTTTATTTTTTACTTGAATCACACATTTTTAACATATGATAATGACTTTTCTCTGACTGCTACAATTTAGTTTTAATTAGAATGGATTCTTCCCTGCCTGAATGCAGGTCTAACTGATTTTCTACATGTCAGCACATTTGGAAATGATGCCACAGAGAAACCTATGACAAAGTTGTAGATAAAGACTTTTTTCAAAGAAACATTAAAACACTCTGCATAAATTATAATGCACATTGTGTACAACATGTAAATATTGTGGACTTGCAATACTTCTCCATGTATTGACAATTACTAGGTCATAATATCATCACATTATCACTAGGTTTATGGAAGTTGTGACTATGCAAGCATTAAATTCATCTTATGTCAGTATTGTCTGGTGTTGCACATCAGTGGTCACCTCAGCTGTTTAACAGTAGTGCATTTGAGGGATTTTCCTCAGTTTTTTTCAACACGATGAGAAATGGCATTTTGCTTTGTTTACATGACTTTACTGTTTTGAAAGCCCTTTTTGGCCATGTGTGTGATATGATAATTTCATAGGGAAAGTAGTGACTTTACCACAGTTCAGCATTGAATCACAACTGTGAAATACTGAAAAATTAATATTAGTAAACAGCATAAAATATTAAGGGGATCAAAATTCACCCTTAATGTACTGGCAATTTACACAGTAATGACAAGATGAAACATATACATACTCTGCGTATCCTTATTATCAATATGCATTGTACCACACATACTCTGTGTATCCTTATTATCAATATGCATTGTACCACACATACTCTGTGTATCCTTATTATCAATATGCATTATGCCACACATACTCTGTGCATCCTTATTATCAATATGCATTGTACCACACATACTCTGTGTATCCTTATTATCAATATGCATTGTACCACACATACTCTGCGTATCCTTATTATCAATATGCATTGTACCACACATGATCTGCTTACCCTTATTATCTATATGCATTGCGGCACACATACTCTGTGTATCTTTATTATCAATATGCATTGTACCACACATGCTCTGCTTACCCTTATTACCAATATGCATTGTACCACACATACTCTGAGAACCCTTATTATCAATATGCATTGCACCACACATAGTCTGCTTACCTTTATTATCTATATGCATTACACCACACATAGTCTGCATACCCTTATGATCTATATGCATTGTACCATGCATACTCTGCTTATCCATCAAGGCATAAAAAGATATTCAGTATAATGGAATACAGCTGCAACTGAAAACAGAATTGTACAACAGCCTCCTACCCTCAGTGGATTAGAACACTGCACCCAGTGCACTGCAAAAGAAGTCTCACATCATTACTACTCTGAGCCATGGAAGCAGTTATAGAGAACAGGATCGCCTTACATTATATTTATTTATGTCAGAATTGCTTTCTGATACACAATGATGCTCATCTCAGGTGTTCTATCGATGGCTAAGTCTTTGTGTATGCATTAGAATTTTATTAATTTTTGCCATAGGAGGAAGATTGACACTTCCCTGTGGTCACTGATGACTAGCAATGTTGCTCTATGCCAATAGTCCCACAATGTATGAATACAGAAAAAGGAATTTTAGTTTATAAGCCCTTTTAAGGCATGTATGTATGATGTTTATCAATTTTTTTGGCCAGATTAAAGATTGGAAATGGGTGGGAGGATAGAACAAAGATGAAAATCTGAAGAAATCAGAAGAAAGCAGATGGTGGAAAAAAAGATCAGATGGCATATTAATAAAATGTATTTACTGTAGTATTATGACTCCATTCAAATGTTAAGATGTGAAAACATAGCAGACCTCTTTAACTTTGTTTGCTACTGAGAATATATGTTCACCAATGAATCCAACTTCATTTGATTAAGGATAGCATGACCATTGTGGTCATCCCAACACCCACCTCACATAATTGTTGAAAAAAGGACAATAGCTAGAATACTTTACTGACACCTAACCAACCTGCACAAGTAGGAATCTCACAGACTAGTTAAAATGTAATAATATATTTTTCTGCAATGTTGTTTTGCTGTATTAATAACATTTATTACTATTTACTATGGTTGCTACTTAAAACTATTTATAATACTTGAATGTGTGGCAGCCCCCTTCAATATGTAAGTTTTATGAACATGACTGCTTAAAAACTTGTGAAACATTCATCCTAATGAGGTACACGTGTATGGTACAAGCCTGATAATTTCTCAGACCCTGTGATCTGGGCTTCCTGTGAGTCTACAAAGCTCACTAAAGGTGCTCAGGTGTGTTCATGGCATGATGTAGAACTCAACACAATGCTTACCTGGGATGCTCAGTGCACAAGAAACAATAATGAAGTGAGCCCTAATCTGTATACACATCATGGCAAGATTTTATAAAGATAATGTGGAGCAAGTATCCTGACCATGCTGAAGATGACAGCTTTCTGTTTTTGCCAAGACACTAATGAGAAACTCAACTTTAAAGTATGTTTTATTTGTTATATCTGTTTATTTGTACAATGTTAACATATATGTGTGTGTTGAGTACTATAACAACTACTAGGAATTTATTTTTCAGTTTTTCTCTCAGTTTACCTATACTAGTAGAAAAGATGTCTGCAGCGGTTCTTTACCCCATCTGTACTGGCCGTAGTAATATGGCAGCATGGTAAAGTTATATTTTTTTGAAAATAAGTCTCCCTGTGTCAGTGTAATGTTGGATATATTTAACATATGTTTATACAAGAGAATTACTACAATGTCTATATAAACACTGCACCAATACTTGTTTACATAAGTGGATTACTACAATGTGTATGTATACACTGTACCAATACTTGTTTATACAAGCGAATTACTACAATGTGTATGTATACACTGTACAAATACTTGTTTATACAAGCGAATTACTACAATGTGTATGTATACACTGTACCGATACTTGTTTATACAAGCAAATTACTACAATGTGTATGTATACACTGTATCATTTCTTGATTATACAAGAGAATTACTACAATGTGTATGCATACACTGTACCCATACTTCTGATATTCTGGGCTTGATAACCTGCATCATAAATGTGTTAATGTATTTTAGGAGGGATTAGGACAAATGGAAATGGCAAAAATTGTGACATTATGCCTTGCGGATGCACATTTGCTGATATCAGCCCTAGTTAACTGTGGCAGATGGCCTATTAATATTAGTTTCATAACATAATGATGTGTAATACACATATAGAACCATGGCTGCTAATTTTAGTGTTTTCTGTACCAATAGTGATATGCCTAAGACACGGGTGGCTAAAGGCACATTCACTCAAAAGCCTCAGTTTACTGATCCTGTCAATGAGGTGGCATTAGAAGACCTCTGCCACTATTTTAGATGGCTCATTGCATTGCAAAATGCTGACAATCCCTTATGGGACTGCTAGTCACATTGCTGTTTAGAATACCTACCTGACTTATTGTGTATAGGTACATTTGGTATCAATGTGCAACAGCTATCTGGATATGTTATGCCCTTGGTTATATGTAGTTATCTTTATTAATAGTCATATAAATGAAAATAATAAGCAGTTACAGTTCTGAAGAAGTCCTGATTGTAGCAGGATGAAAGTTGTTAAATTTACTTTATTTTACTTTAATTTTTTTTTTGTATTTTGGTGTTACAGTTTACTGTGTTTATCTCCAGGTGTGTACTATAACTGTAACTGCTGATTATTTTCATTTATTTGGCTTTGTTCTTTGGTGGTTTCTTTCATTGGATTTGGATTTGGTTTATTAATAGTTATAATGATATCACATGTGTTTGTAATTGGGGTGCTTGGGCATTATTACACTGCACATGTTAATAGTTGTAATCATATCACATGTGTGTGTGTGTGTGTGTGTGTGTGTGTGTGTGTGTGTGTGTGTGTGTGTGTGTGTGTGTGTGTGTGTATTCAGTGTGCTTGGGCATTATTACACCGCACATGTTAATAGCTGTAATTATATCATGTTTGTATGTAGTCAGTGTGCTTGGGAATTATTGCACTGCACATGTTTTGTTTTAGTCTCCTCACAGGAGAAGCCTTGTCTGGCACCAGCACTGTGGCATTACCGCATCCGATGAAGGAGGATCCTTAGCCTCTAATTATGATGTCAGGGATGAGCAGGCACAGTGCAAGGCTGCAAGGCATGTGTCAGACACAGGAAGTATCACCCCCACATCCCTTCCTCAGATTATGGACACAGTCTCACTGCCTGTGCATACCCATGACACACTACCATCTGAGAGTCCAAAGGTTGATGAGGACATTGAAATTCAGGGAAATATGGTAACCTCAAGTACAGACATGTCAGATCCTTTGAAGGCGAATAGCCGAGGTACCAGATCTTTTGGGGGAGAATAAAGAAAATTTCGCTGGACTAAGTATTGGCTGTTTGGTGTGTTTTAGAATTACCTTTTGCTTTTGCAACGTTTGTTTGTTATGTCAGAATCTTCCCCTAGATATCATGGGAAGAAGGCCCACATGGGGGGGGGGGTGTACTGGTGTTCACAGGAGATATGGCTACCACCCTCCTCCTGAGTTTGGTGTGTCAGTACCTGCAAACCAACATAAGTGCAGGACCATTATGGAAGCACAGATGAGTTCCATTAGGACCTTAGCAGAAATTATGGTGGCCATTCAGACAGTACAAGATGAATTATGGGGCTGCATGAACTGTGTGTGTGAAACATTGAACAGGATGAATGTCACATTGAACCATGCAGTATCTGTTCTGGATCATCTGTTGGGGTGATGGACTGTACTCAAGTCTGGTCATTTGGTACAGCTTCAGATGTTAGCCAATATAGCCATGGATGGGCAAGGTCCTTCTCTCACAGTGCTAGCACTTCCACTGTAATATCAGTTGTGGATGTGTCTACATACAGGAGAGGCCATCACTGTGGTTGTAGTCATGCTGACAGCTCATCCACCAAACATCAGTCATATTCAGGCTGCTCATCAAAATCTAGCCAGGATCGTGAGTCAGCCAGTGCAACTCCTGACAGAAACAATTCTTGTGGGTGGAAGCATAAACAAGAAGCTGAACCCTCTGCCATCCATGCCTTGCACCTATTCAGTAAGCCACACTTAGTGCTGCCCATGTACTGTGGCTATGTCCATACAGACACACAGGCACACCACCACAACTCATAGCACATTCCCCACACATGTTGAATCAGGCCCTTCAACAGAGTAGCCCCCTATAAACCTCTTAACACTGCCCATAAGTGCACTGATTCATTTTGTTTAACTTCAGAACTCAGACACTTTCCTGTGAAAGACACGCACTGCTATACCCACTTTCACACCTGTGCAGATTATGATAACTGTGCCCCACTCTTTGCACATTCTGACTTTGTCTGTCTCTGTCTGCTGCAGACAGATACATCTTAAGGAAGTGTAAAGACAGTCTGGTGTGTTTGTAGACATAATTGTTACCTCTCTGTACGTGCTTAGGTATTGTATACTTATGTAGTAAAGCTTCCTTCCCTACCTGTGCAAATGATGATGAGAGTACCCTGCCCATTTCCCACTCTGACTTGGGCTGTCTTTGATGTAGAGTAGCCAGCCTATGTATGGATAAGCACAGCAATTGTAAACTTGTACATGCAAGTGGATATTATTGTAGCTGCTGCTATTAATTGTGTACAACATTGCTCCTGGAGGCTCCAGGTTATCTGACTGCTTAACATTTCATACTCTTCATGGCACTGACATATTGAATTGTTATCGAGTGGACAGGGACACTATGCATCAAACAGTGGACATGTGTTGTCCTCATCTGTGACCCCATAGGAGACACAGAGTAGCCATCCCAGTAGATGCTAAGGTATGTGTGGCTTTGAACTGCAAAGAGTGTCACTTCATCAACTGCCAGGTGGTCTCTAAATGCAGAAGGTATCATCTAAAGTGCATGTGCAGGCCTCCCAGGCAGTTTCCACAGCTGACACATATGGCACGTGTGACTTTTATCAACAGTTAATGAATAAGCTCATTAACTGTTGATAAAAGTCACACAATTACCATATTTTTAATTCTCCTATGCTTGAACATGAGCATATGGTTGTGTTCATTTCTAGTGAATGTGTGGCACGGCTGTGCATCATTTATATGTTTCTGAATCACTCCACTATATTTTCACTTTATTAAGATAGAGCACAGTGTGGCTGTTGTGGAAGAGAAGGTTTAGGACCTGAGAGGATATTAGATATGGATAGGAAAGCTAGTAAGGAAGGAGGAGACTAAGGTTTAATGGCAGATTATGGAGACAGGGAGGAGACAATATGATTAAGATGTAGAAGCTAAAAACGTTGAAGGTTGTGTGAGCTGAGTGTGCAAACATTTTGGTGGAAATAGTTGATTATATTGGTAAATTAAGCAATAACCATGATTGGGTGTGGGTAATGCTGGATTTAGCTGCAGTTGGTGTGGTTTGATCATGTGGGGGAAGCCTGAGTGATCAAACAAAGCCAACAGTGGGTAAATCCAGCATTACCCACACTCAGAAGTGGGTTATTGCTATTATACAATGACATTATTTAGGGAAAAAATTGCATATCTTTCTTAAATAATGCTTCTGTATAATGGTACTACAGTGTTCCTCCATGTTCTTCCATCTTTTCTGATGTACTATACATGCGTATGGGACGTATCTTCCCATGCTTGCACAGTACATCAGTGCAGTGCAGGGAAAGGAACAGAGAAGAGAATCTCCATTGTTGTTGCTTTTGTTTTTTGTTTTTTGTTTTTTTTTTTAGTGAGATTTTACAAGGGACAGCCTAAATACAAGGAAAATCTGATACATTTCTGATTATTTATTTTTGCAGAATGTACCTGATTTTTCTGAAATTTTACTGTCCTGTAAGCATATGCTGATAGAAAAGTCTGGCCACTCAGTAGTACTTTAATGGCCAGACGTTTTTCTATTGGTATATGCTAGGTTTACAAAATGTACCCTGGTTGGGCTGTCAAATCAGCGTCCACATTTTTGAATAACAATGACCCATTATTGTATAACTGGGGAGAAGGGGTGGAAATAGAATGATTGAAATGTAGAGAAAGTGGAGGCAGGACCAGAGCGGGTGCAAACTGAACAGGACACCAACCCAAAGCACAGAAGTAAGCATTTAAGAATCAGACAACTCAGTGAGCTATCTGAGTAGGCATTTTGCTACATGTATTGGGTTTAATCTTACTGCCAACAAAGTAACAATTGATTAAGTTGAGTAGAGATTTATGTTTGCAACTTTGACAAGGGAAACTTGAAGATATCAATTATAAGAGTAAAAAACCTAGTGGTTACAGATACTTGTATATCAGGTTGCATGTATGCAGACCACTGAGCATTTAGTAGGAGCTGATAAATTTTAGATAAGGTGGAACTCTCACTACATTTATAAGTACAGGTTTAATCTGAATAGAGAAATAAAAATTTCGGAAGGGCACATAGTGTTGCAGTTCTGCACAATTAACCAGACTAGTCAGAAGACACAAACTGTTTTAGGAGTCTTCCCCAGGACAATGATTAGAAGGAGAACATGAAGCACTTATGCTACATGCTTTTAATGCTTTGCCTATGTTTCCAGGTCAGGAAATGGCACTTAAAACTCCAGTCTTGTTTCAGGTATTTGCAGTTGATTGTAGAGAACTGGATGTGTTCAGAATATGGATTTTGGTAGCAGTGGTTACTATAAGTACAAAAATAATGAAAATGGTGAGTTAAAATATTTCAAACAAAGAGATAGAAGAGGAGTAATGTGCTTTGGATGTCTGACAGATGAGAGATTAGACAGACAGAACGGTAAGTTATTTCTCCCCTGTAATTCCCCACACATGCAATGACTGTGAGCAATTGAGGGGGGAAGGGAGTAGGTAGTCTTTTCAAGAGTGATAAAAATGCAGAGGTGAGTGGTGGTAATAGAAAGACATTTAATAAAGAAATTATCAAGCACTCATCACTGGAATAAGAGGGGCAATTTACCAAACAAATTGTGTAATGTCTCGTCAAAAAAGCACAAAGCCCCTAGAATAAGTAATTATGCAAAGAAACCACTGAAACATTTACTTGTTAAAACTATGCTGTTGAAATAAAAAGTCATTAGACCTAGAGATTTAACAAAATGGTTGGGGAAAAGCATCATAACATTGCATGAAATCACTGAGATAGTATAGATTCACAGGAACACATATAAGAAGCATAGTCAGAATCAGTAAAGACCTGCTGTTACTATTTTCAGTGACTTCCAAGCAATTTTTAGTGGCCTGACTATGAAATGCTGGGGATATGCAGACAGTATACTGTCAAGTCTATGGAGTCGTAGTGGTACAGCGGTAGCATTGTTGCCTCACAGCAAGAGGTTCTCCTGTTCGATTCATGGCTGGAGTGCTTTCTGTGTGGAGTCTGCATGTCCTCCTCATGGTCGAGTGGCCTCTGAATGACATGCGTGAATGGGCGTGCCTTCTCTGAAGGTTGGACGTCGAGCTGGCAACTCGGCACCATAAAAAAAAATCGACTGCCAATCATTAGCGGACTGGAGTTCCGCTGTGGCGACCCCTAACTGGGAAAATCCGAAAAGACAAGCAACAACACTGTCAAGTCTATGATGCTGCTAGAGTTTCTTCAAAAAGTCTGCATTAGTTATTTATACACCAACTATGTGCAATTCACAACAGAACACTTTAAAATATGTTCTGTAAGAGTGATATTTGCTCAGTTAGGCCTGTCACAGATGTGCATCTTATGACAGAATGCAGTACATATACAGCTAGTAAGAAGTAATACAAGTGCAGTGTGTTCAAAGGAAACAAGCAAAACAGACCTAAATGTAACAACAAAGGCTAGGTGAAGCATTTGTATTTCTTGTCCTACTTCTTTTGTTTTTTACTACATTGCATAATATTCAGCAGGAAAAAATAACCACAAATACCTGGTGAATGCAATACATAAAGACCAGGAGATGTAAGACAGGCATTGCTAAAAAAATGTTGCTTAGTAACATTATTTAAAAATGGTGCCTGGGCAAAATCAACTATGGAAGGAGGGAGGGGTGGATGACTAAATACACAGCTATAGCTGGAGAGGCAAAAACTGCCTCAAACCCAAAGTGTAGAGGAAAGTATTTTAGCTGGCAATATGTGCATTTCTCTACCTTATCCTCACAAAATCTGTAGAAAGCAACATATACAATTTGATCCATTTCTTTCTAGTGGTAGTAACATTCAAGTATGATCCTAGAAGATACAATCCTTCTGTAAATGTAAGCATGTCATTATTTTCTGAACCTACATTGGGGTGCCTGGGACTTGTAGTATCTTCACAGAGGTATATGACCGATAACTTCAGCTTTAACTCTGCCAATCAAACTCATATTTTCTCAAAGTTAATTCTTTCAAAATATTAAGAGCTGCTTAACAAGATTCTACAAGTCAAAGCAAATCTGTACAACTACAATGGATACATCTGCTGAAATCTTTTGAATACAATACTAGGAATGAAAAAAAATAATTCATCTAGAAATATAAGACATTCAAGCTGCAAAAGTGTGAATTGGTGAGATCTATTTTTCAACATTTTATGTTTTCTCACATCTGGAACATTAGGCAGAAATTAATGAGAACAGATCCAGAAAACAAAATATTCACCTGTGTAGTCTGTGATAAAGTAGGATTTAAACATAATCTACAGTTTCTGATAATCATGTTACCAGAACGATTCCCTTTCCCTGTCTTCAACTCTACTCCATAAGTATTTAATATTGTAGTTAGGTGCACAACAACTAGAAATGTAGATAAATAAAACAGAAGCTAATAACAGTGAATATGAAGAAATACAGCTGGGAGGGCCTGAATAGCTAACTGAAAGCAGTAGTATTTTAGAGCTCCATATAACTAGTTAAATAAGGAAAAAATATGCTTTTTTTTCTTCAAAGTATAAAATCTTATAGATAAAGGACTAATTTACACAACTAGAAACATTGGTGAAGTTTTACAAATAATTTCCTGTCAAAAAGCTTGGAGATATATTCACTTGTTAAAATGAGCAACTCAAAGAATTCTCACCAGGATGCTGCCTTAAAGAAGGAACTATAACAGATGGCATCTACCCTGCAGCAGTTGTCTTTGAAGATGGATGATTTTAAAGAGAACCTGGAAAATCTTAAAACAAGCAGTCAAAAACAGGCTGACACCCTCAAGGAAATGCGACAACAACACCAGACAAGGAAATCAAGAATAGAAGTTTCTCTAAATGACTTAGAAAGCAGACTTAAGGAAAAGGAAACACAGAACTGCTTTTTAAACAAAACACTTTGTTTGTTAATAAAGTAGATGACTTGGAAAATAGGGAGAGGAGAAACAACATCAGGATTTTCAGATTACCTGAAAACACAGAAGGTGAGGATATTATTTCCTTTTTATCAAGCTGGATCCCTGACTTTTTAAATTTAAAAGAAATACTTTCCTTTGGCATTGAAAAGGCACACAGAGCTGTTGGGAAACCTGCCACTAACTCAAACTCTCCTCCTAGGTCAATAATTATCAAATTTCTTTCATACTTGGACAAGGAACTGATTTTAAGATCTGCTTGGAGGAAGGCACATCTAAAATATAAACAGAGCCTGATAAAATTTGATAACGACTATTCATCTAGAATAATGGAACAAAGGGAAAAAGTGTGGCCAATGATAAAGTTTCTGAAACAAAATAACATCAAGGCACAACTTGCATATCCAGCTAAGATAAGAATACTGTATGCCAACGAGATGAGGACTTTTATTGACTTAGAGGAAACCTCTTCATTTATTAAAATTAATAATGTGATTACTTTACCAGAAGGTATGGATTGGATGGCACCTTCTCTCAAGAGAACAAAAGAAACAAATGTCTGGACAGATGTCAAAAAGAAGAAGCAAAAGACTGATACTGTTACAGCCAAATCTCTCAAAGCATCTACTATGATATGAATTGTTTTAACATTACTTTAAAAGACCAATTCTACTGCTTGGAATTTTAAAACAAAGGTAACTAACTACTGTAATCGTTATCAATATTTTTTGAAAATAGATGACACATGAGAGTTTTCACATTACCTCGGGTATGTAAAACAGGGTACTTTTCTTTCACAGAAGGAGGGTTATATAGCACATAAAATATTTATACTGTAATTCAACATACATAGTATATGTGTATTTTCTCTTAATTTTCTCTTTTCTTTCTCTCTCTTCTCTCTTTTCTCATTATTTATTTTAACTGCATCTTGTCTCCCTTTCTAAATTATCTCCTGTTTGCTATGCTAATATAGTCTGTATATATTTAATAACTCACTGTCTATACATAGATAAATAATAGTCTAAATAATCTATTTTTAAGGTAGACTAATTGGAATAGTGAACTTATTTAATTGCTATTACAATATTTATTAGATTAATGATAACAACATTAGATTAATGATAGTCACTTGTTCTGCTTATTGGGAGTGGGGACATGTTTGTGATTAACTCTGAAATGTTCCATTCATGTACATACGTCCTTTAAATTATTTCCTTTTAGTATTAACAAATATATAAAAAAAAATTAAAAAAAGGAGGGAAATGTACTGTTGGTTAAGAGAAGTGAAACTTTCTTCACATTCTATTTGCATTGCCATAGCAACAGTAAACAATTGCTGCAGTTTCTAAGGACACTGTGAATCTGCAAAGTGCATTTAGCCTCACAGATAACAAATAATAAGAAAAAGTAATGTTGTTTAGTTATTAAAATGAAAAAAACAATCTAAACAAAGTAAAATAAATACATGATAGGATTATTTGTAAATATTTTATGATTTATCCTCACAGGATTACATATTCCTGGAAATACAACTGAAATGTTCCCAAACTACATTTGCACTGAAATGTAGCTGCTTGATTAAAAAGTATTACTCACTTTAACATGCTTATTTCACAAGCTGTCTAAACTGTAAAGGTTACATTTTATGTTACTTGAAATTGTCAGTCTCTACAGCACATGAAAAGATACATATTACTTTTTGCAACATGTTATCTTTGCAGTTACCTCACACTCTGTACAAACTCACTTGGTAACTGATAGCTATTCATTTAAAATATCAGTTTAAATATTAAATGTACCCTTGAAATCCTATTGACATTTTGACAAAATATAATCTGAACTGTAAAATGAATGACTTGAAAGAAGTGAAGTAATGCATAGATTTCAAAGACAGTTCTTGACACTACAGTAAAAGTAAAATATATATTCACAAGGAAATATTGAAATGTTTTAGTCTTCCAATTAAAATAGCTTACTGTCAACATTTTGCGATATCAGAAAGTTTGAAGAGCTAGGAAATTACTATTCTTTGTCTTTATAATGATTATTAGACAGATGTTAGACTGCTTAATTTAATGAATTGTGACATATGTTTATGAGGAAAAGTGGACTCAGTTACTCACATTGGACTACACATTCCTGGAAACTCAATTGAAATGTCCCCAAATTACTTGTGAATTTAAATGAAACTGCCTGATTAATAAGCATAATTTACTTTAACAACCTGAATCCATAAGCTATCTGCTCTATATATGCAACATTATATATGTCACTTGCATATGACAGTCTCTAGAACACACGAAAAAATACATATTATTTTTGCAACATGCTATATTTGCAATAACCATGCATTCTAAACTAACTCATTTGGCAGCTGACAAGTTATTTATTTGAAACATCAGTTGTTGTTGTTGTGTCTTTCGGCTTTTCCCGGTTAGGGGTCGCCACAGCAGAACTCCGGTCCGCTAATGATTGGCAGTAGATTTTTACGTGCTGGTTTGCCGGGCCTAACGCTCAACCTTCAATGAAGGAACATCCATTCACGCATGTCGCCACATAGAAGACGCTCTAACTGAGAATCGAACGGGCAACGTCTAACTGTGAGGCGACAACGCTACTGCAGCACCACCACCGCAGTATTTGAAACATCAGTCTAAATATTAATTGTGCCCTTGAAATATTGTTGCTGTTTTGACAAAACAAAACCTGAATTGAAAAAGGAATGATTTGAAGAAGTGAAGTATTGTACAGATTTCAAAGACAGCTATTGGCACTACAATATAAGTAGAAATGTATACATTCAAGGAAAATTTGAAATGCTTTATACTTTTAGTTAAAATAGCTTATTGTTAACTTTTTGCTTTATCAGAAAATTTAAAGAGCTAGGAAATTATTTCTAATTTGTCTGTATAATGTTTACTAAAGTGATGTTAGTCACTGACTTGTTTAATGGATTGCGAGTCATGTACAAGACAAACTACTGAATGTTATTTCTGTTTACCTATGTTTTTTGAATTTCTTTTATTAGTACTGATTTAAAACAAGGGAAAGAAAGGGAAGGGAAATCTCTGTTTTTGGTCAAGGGAGGAGAGGCTTAAGAGTATTCTAATTGCCCCGAGAACTCTCTAAGATGCGCTAAATACTATTTGAGTAATACTTACCTAAGGTAAGTCTTGATTACCATATAGGTACCTTCACATTCATTCTAGACCTGATGTGATTACCCATTCTAGAAGCAGGAGGTGCCCTATGCAGGATGGAAGTTGTCAGGGTGATCATGGTTTATTCTTAGATTCTGCTTTGTAAATCTATAAATATGTAAAAGCACTGCACACTAGAATGTAGGGCGCCTCTACTCTGAGTCAGGATACACTGATAAGCCATGTCCTTTCAGAAGTGTAAGTTGAAGTTGGTGAGCTGAAGAGTGGGAAAGTAAAGGAAGACAGTACACCTACAGTAAATTCATATTTCAATGGTAATCACTCATTGTTTCCTGTAGAGTCCTTTTAGTCAAATTATTTTAGTAATAATCTATTTGTCTGTTGCATTTAATTTATCCAAAATGACATATCTGACATGTTTGGGATCTCTTAAAGGTAACTAAATATTGGATATTTACTAAGTCAACATAATAATTGTTTACACTACTAATATTCCATTCTGATATATAAAATACTATAGAACAATAACAGAATAATATAGAATTTCATATATCTTTTAAGAAAATTCTCCATATAACAATTTAACATATGGAGCTCAGTTGATATTGTTGGTTAAAAGTATGAGTGATAATCCAATAGATATATCTTTATCTATTGGATTAAGAATGACTTTCATTCCATGTTTAATGGGAAATTCATATTTACTTGTATTTGATACTTTAAAATTAATGTTTTATAAAAGTACTTTTTAAAGCCTGACCAGAATGTTACCCTACTTATATTTAAAGAAGAAAGAACATTAAATTACACTCCTAAGATTACACACATAAAAATAACATCCAGTGTTATCAGAGAATATGGTATAACTACTATAATCAAAATAAAAATAAAGAAGCAAAATGTTTCTTCCTACAATAACATGAACTGAATTTAACATTCTTATCATTAAATACTAATGGCTTAAATAATGCAAATAAAAGATCAAACTTAATAAAATATTTAAATCTAAATAAGGCACGAGTTGTATTTCTCCAGGAAACACATTTTAAGACTAATGATAGCTTTATTTGGAACCCTAAGGCTATACAGTCTTAGGTCAATCCTCCTATAGGACAAAGACAAAAGGAGTATCAATTCTCTGGAAGAAAAACATAATTACTCCAAAAATTATTTATAAATATGAAGACAAAGAAGGTCTACTAGCATTTGTTATAATTAAATTTAATAACAGAAGATGGACCTTAGCTAATCTATATTGGTTCCCAGGAATTGGAGCAGGAACAGTTAAAATCACCTAGATTTTAATTCCAACAATTATAAAGGAAATCTTATACTGGGAGAAAATTTTAATTGTACCGTAAAAGCTTCTGAAACCACCAAGAAGTCTTTTCGCATAGCAACTATTTCAAAATCCTTCAAAAAATGGATTGATTAATTTCATTTAATTGACACTTTTAAAGTAAAAGATGATAAATCCTGATTATTTTCCCATAAAGACCATAGATTTGGATCACAAACCAGAATAGACAAATTATTCGTAGTTCAAGATTTACAAAAAAAATCCTCAACATCTCAATAGTTCCATGCCCCTTCTCAGATCATGGCTCTCTGATAATGCAGCTCCAAATAGAGTTTAAACCTTTAATCCTCTCAACTAGAATTACATCATATATCACAAAAATTAAAGAATTCATACCCTGGATGTTGTCAGACCTACAATTCTTTCTTGAAATTAATAATACAACAGAAATCAGTAGAGTCATGGTTTGGGACTCAAAAGCATATTTATTTATTTGGTAAGACCCTTAACTGGTACAAAAACAAAGTTAGAGAGTGGGAATCTGAATCATTTGACTTGCAAACCAGACTCTTGACAGTAAAATCTAAAAAATAATCAGAATTGTCCAGAAGTCAAAAAAGAAATAGAGGAATTAAATAAAAAATATAATGAAATTCTAACACACAAAACTTGGCTAGCCTTGGAAAAATTAAAAATAAACTCATTAGCCACCTCCCCTAGATATCTTCATAACTTATCTACAAGAATTAAAATACAATCTAAAGCAAATAACATTAGTAGTATATATCATGAAAAGAAAGGAAAAAAAGTATCAGATACAGGAGACATCCTTGAAGCATTTCGGTTCCATTATGTGGAACACTTCAAAAAAGAAGATTTAGATGCCAACCAAATAAACTTAGATACAAACCTTATTAATAGAAACAAATCCTGAAGACTTAAAACTAGACCTACAAAAACCTATATCCTACAAAGAAATTGTTGACAATATAAAAGAAAGTAAATCTAGCAATGTTCCAGGGATAGATGGTATAATTATGGAAATTTACAAACTCTTCACTTCAACAGTAATCTCCCTTTTTCATAAAACTTTGCTAGAAGTCCAGTCAAAAGCAAAAATACCACCCTCATGGAAATATTCTCTCATAACACCAATTCTAAAAGATAATAAACCATCAGTCCTTTGGACCTCATACAGACCTATATCATTACTGAATAATGATTATAAAATATTCATGTCAATACTAGCTAATAGAATGAAAATCCCACTTTCAAAGACAATTAATAATGATCAAACTGGATATTTATATAAAAGGCACATACATGATAATATTAAAAGGATACTTACTCTTATAGATTATGTGAATAAAGAATATAGAGAAACATTTGTAATCAGATTAGACATAGAAAAAGCCTTTGATTCCCTCAACTGGGAATATCTAATTAAAACTTTAGCATTATTTTAATTTCCCTCTCCATCTTATTACTAAAAAACATATATAGTAATAACTTAGCCTACATTAAATTAGGTCCTTTCACCTCAGAATCTATCCATATAACAAAAGGTACTAAACAAGGATGCCCCCTTTCTCCTATTTTATTTGCTTTGGCTATAGAAATACTTGCAGAACTAATATGCAATAATACAAGAATAAAAGGAATAGAAGTCTATGACCAGTACATATCTAAAATAATGCTTTTTGCTGATGATATTTTATTAACCCTATCAAACTCCAGAGAGTCATTAGGAGAGCTACAAGAAGTAATGGAGAAATTTTATAAGATTTCAGATCTACACTTTAATAGGTCAAAATCAAAATTTCTATTTTTAAATAAGAAAAAAGAACTACAAGTTACAGATAAATCCATCATAGGAAAACAAGAACTTATGCTAAATTATTTAGTAATAGTGTTATGTAAAAATATAAATTAAACAATAGTAATAAATTATAAAAACATTATTGAAACATTAAAAAAATATAGAAAAGTGGAACAAAATTATATTAACTTTTGAGGACAGATTGCAATTAATAAAAATGGTCTTATTGCCAAAAATACTATATGCAGCATTAGCAATACAGTTAATTCCTGAAAGATGCATTCTTAAACAAATGAACTCACATTTAATAAAATGTCTATGGTATCCCAAAAAGAATAGAGTTGCTCTTACTCATCACATTAGACCCTGGAAACAAGGAGGATTGAACTTCCCAGAAATAGAAACATATATAAAAGCATCTGTGCTTAAAACTATAATAGACTGGATAAACCCAAATTATTTTGCCAACTGGAAAGAATTAACAATGGCTATATTCACAAATTAATTTAATATGTTAAAAAAAATCTTTAATATTAGATAAATCAAACAAACTCTGGTACATACTATGCATAAGTATACAATATAATATAACAAAACCTTCTAAAACAACACTGGTTAATCATTACATCGATCCCTTTAGAAAACTTATCAATGCAAACATTGATCTAAAACTTTTGTTTGAACTTTTAACCCCATTTACTATCACTAAGAACTTTCCTCACAAAGTATATAGGAAAACAATAACCTCCTGGAAACAAAATGGATTCTTATGCTGGTTTCAATGTGTAAATAAATGTTTTAGGTATACATATGATAAAAACTACTTATAATATTCCAACACAGGACTGGTTAACCTTACAAAGCATTCTAATGTACACTCAAGATTTATAAAGATTAATTAATAATTCCTCATTTAAAGATATTCCAAATCTAATAAGTTTTCTGTATGAATTTATATATGTTGTTTTTCTTTCAGCTTTTCCCAGTTAGGGGTCGCCACAGCGGAACTCCGGTAAGCTAATGATTGGCAGTAAATTTTTACGGTGCCGAGGTGCCAACTCGATGCCCAACCTTCAATGAAGGCACGCCCATTCACACGTCTTTCGAATGCTACTCGACCGCTGAAAGGACATTCGAATGCTACTCGACTGCTGAAAGGACATGCAGACTCCACACAGAAGGCGCTCCAGCCAAGAATCGAATGGGAGAACCTCTTGCTGTGAGGTAAAAATGCTGCTGCTGCACCACCGCGGCTTTATATATAATAGTTGTGAAAAGTAAAATTCCATTTCAAATTTTTATAAAGAGTTAATAACATATAAAACAATTCCCAAACCATCATACTGGCATTTCTTAACAAAAGGTCAGTCATTGCAGTTAACAGAAGAAATTAAAACTAACATCTTACTATCAGTTAATTACACCTCTAACACACAGTACTGGAAAATATTTAACTGGAAATACTTACATAGAGCATTTTTAACACCAGATAGAATTTAAAAGATCAGTACTACTACAAATGGTTTTTGCTGGAGGTGTGAAAAGTCAAATAAAGCAGACTGGATTTATATTTTTATGAATGTAATAAAATTAAATCATATTGGAAAGGAATCAATCATTTTTTACAAGCTTTATTTAATGAATCCTTTACCTATCTAAAGCATTGATAATTCTAAATGTAAATGAAGGTCCCTACCTGAATAAGGCAAATAAGTATTTGTTATGGACAATACTTGCTATATCTAGAAAATGTGTAACCAGAAGGTGGAATTCAAATACACCCCCCGACCTTGGAAGAATTCTACACTTTACTAAAGACAACTGCATTGATGGAAATAAAAATAAAAAAACTATGAATCTATCCCAGGCCATTGGTAAATAATCCTTGGAAGAAAGTTATATCTTTGTTGGACACTCTGCAATAATCAATATTGTATCTCTGATAACTGATCTGTTAATTCTATATTTAATAACATACAGTGTATATAATTGAAAGTCAGGCTATTGTAAATATTGTATATAGTTGTTTAAAATGATATTTAAAAATATTATGTAAATGTTAATTTAATTGAAAATTAAAAAAAAATATTTGAGAAAAAAAAGAAATACAGCCTGGATTGAATGGTGATATTGTGCATGCCTTAGAACCTTAGAAACAAAATGAATCTGTTGTATAATATATTTATAAAAAAAGGCTTTAACATTGCAGTCATAACAGAACCTTGATGATGTTACAGACAGACTGAGATACAGTATTATGGTATTCCAAAGATAGAAAGTAAGGACAGGAAGAAGAAACAAGGCAGAGGAGTAAATGTATGCTCAAGAAATAATGTGTGCATTCAGGAATGTGAGGAAGAAAATGAAGGAAAAATGGTATATTGGTCTTAGGTGTGGAAGGGGGGACACATGATTTCTGCTGGTTAGTGACTATATACAAGTCACCAGATGTGGGTGAAGAAAATTTTGACAGGGTTAAAAGGGGGAAAGAGAAACAAAATTATATTCACGAGAGGACTATATCTTTCAGGATCATATGTGAATATTGCCACCACTACATTACGGAAGTTGGTAACAAAGTGAATCAAATTGTATAGTTTTCTTTCTACAGATCTTGTGAGGATAACGTAGAGAAAATGTGCATGTTGTCTGCTAAATTACTGAAATTGTTGGCAACGGTGCTTGGATGGGTCACTAAACTGTTCCAGTCTCTCAGGAAATCAGACTAGTGTTTAAGAATTAGAGAAGATTAACCGTGGTAGCACTGTCAGTGAGGCAAAAAAGACACAGTGATATCATTGGCCTAATGAACTCAATTACACTTAAGGGAAGGGCATAGAAAAACTATGCAGAACAAGCTGGTGGAGTCCCTGAACGTTAACTGACTTACTGTACATATGAATAACATCATGGTTTCACACAGCTAGGACCTAGATAATACAACCTGACCCAGTTCTATGTCAGTCCCTAAAGAGAATGGGAATATAATGAATGTAATCCAAATTAAATTGTTGATGCTAATACTAATGAAGTTTTGTAGTAGCTGAAACTGGGTTACCCATTTGCCACTTTTCAGGATATGAAATTGTCACTGCCTTAAATAAAATTTACCACAGAATATTATTCATTCACTTTTCTGGTATGGAAGTTTGTTTTTTTTGTTAACTTCGAACACATGTACAGAATAATGGCAGAAGAGATAAAGAGTCAATTATGGTTACTCTTCTCTAATTCAAAAAAACTAGTCTGATTGCCTGAGAGACTGGAACAGTTTAGTGACCCACCCAAGCACCGTTGCCAACAATTTCAGTACTTTAGCAGGCAACATGTACATTTTCTCTGCATTATCCTCTCAATATCTGTAGAAAGAAAAATATACAATTTGATCCACTTTCTTAGGCTTCCATAGGGGTGCTTAGGCTGGAAAAGATGACAGAGCTACCAATTTATCTGACAAGGAGAGTTTTAGGTAGCAGCTGCATCAGGACAAAGGCAGTCACCAGTGGAATCCTGGAAGATGCTTTACTTATACAAAACAAGTTTAGCCTGTTTTTGTAACACAACACACCGGGGCTGAAAGGCACCATTAACCTCTTTCCTAAATGTCAGTAACTTTATACTGGTGAATTTAGATAGTTAAGAATGTTTCCAGTGAGGCCTTCAGAAGTTTGTAAAGTTGTCAGGTAAGACATGGAGGGGGTAATTTAATGCAGAAGAAGCCACAAAAATGTAGTTTGGATGGATATATTCAAATAAAAATACAAACTAATTTGGTAGTTACATATTATCACAATCAGATTTTGTAGGAGGCGTGATTGTCAGACTTCTCGGCCAACAAGTGCATGTCATACTGAAAAGGAAACTCTGAACTACTTTCAGATCACACTGGTTAAACAGCAGGAATGGGAATAACATTCAAATTCCTCTTCCTGTTTAGGCTCAACTCCTGTTTCTGTTTAGCAACTTCAACAGTGACACTAAAGACTTTTTTTCACCAATAATCTAGCCTCAGCCACAATACATGGCACACTCATACAATACGCAGTTGACTCAACCATCATCTGCACAGCCCACTCCCTACCAGAACTACAAAAAGTCACACAGGAAGCATTTTCTTCTATTGAAACTTGGTTATCAGATGCCCAACTAATACTCAAACCAAACAAAACAAAATTACTAATCTTCCAACCCACCAAACTTATCCTAGACAGCTCTCACTTTAACATCACAGCAAAAGACAACACCACCATCCATCCTACAGAGCACACCAAATTACTAGGAGTAGAAATAGACAATAAACTGAACTTTGACATTTGCATTTCCATGACCAGTAAAAAAGTGCACAAAAAACTAGGAGCATTATATAGAAATCAGCAACTACTTACCAAAGCAGCTAAAATTTCAGTAGCAAATTCTCATCTTATCTCTCCCCTACTCTATGCATCTCCAATATTTACTAACCTTAGACAATGCGATCTAAATAAACTCGAAACCTGCTACAACAAAATCACCAAATTCACCACAGGGACTTCCTACTGTACTCACCACTGTCTCTCACTAGCAGAACTGGGCTGGCTAGAGCTCCCCCACCTCCTTCAATGGTACCAACTCGCACTCGCCCACAAACTAATAAACCAACCACTAAAAGTCCCATCCCTCCAGAATCTACTCCAACCCTACATAACCACGAGAGCCCTAAGATCCAGCTACAAAAACCTCCTACAGGTCACAAGAGCCATTAACTCTGCTGGAGAAGCATTATTCTCCTACACTATAGCCAAACTCTGGAACTCCCTCCCATCCTCAATTACCTCTGTAACTTCTTGCACCCACTTCAAATCCTTACTAAAATCACACTTCAAAACTTTCCAGATATGCTCTTGCACCCCCCCCCCCCACTAATACCATCCACTCCCCCCACCCACTACCTCTCTTGGCCCCCTATCAACAACCTACTCTTAGCAAGCTTGGCTACTCATGTTCCCAGCTACCTACCACATAATACTAACTTATTGTAGCAACAACTGCTAATGGCTGTTATGTACCTCAAAAACAGATTGTATCAGTTGTTCACTGATGAATCTCAACTACATTTGTAACCATGTTTAGTATATGTCCCATATTTTAAAATTGTACTATGTTCTACAGCTGTTTTACATCGGTTTTCTTCTTGTCTTGTGTCCTTAACTAGACTAATGTCTATATTTAAATGCTATGTTTTTTAACTGTATAATGCAAATAATACTTAATGTGGAGCTTTCTCCCCGGGCCTCCGCTGAAAATGGACCTGTGTCCAGTCGGACTCTCCCGGTCAACAAATGTAAATAAATAAATAAAATATATAAATAAATAAATAAACATAGTGGAATGTGTGCAACACTTACTTTTAAGGCTTGGTTACCTGTTTACAATGAGACTGATTTGCAAAATTGGTGTAGTCTTACTGTGTCTGCCTATATTTTATAATATTTACAGCAATTCAACATAATTTGCAGCTCTGTGGTGTTATATTATTTGACATCACATAAGAGAATGTATACTTAAGAAAGTCAGAGTGGGACTTGAATATGTACAAAATAGGTTAGATTAAGTGGGATTTGAGCAAAAAACAGATATCTGGTTGTAAAGGGGGAGGGACGGGGCAGAAACAAGAAACAAAAGAGATGTATCAATGGAAAGGTAGAGGATTTTGGAAGTGTTAACAACTTAATCACTGATGGAGTTAGCATATGAAAACATAGGAAATGAGAGTGCGGGATCCTAGGAGAATGTGTCTTTTTTTCAGTACTGGTCAAATCCCACAGATGCATCTTCACAGGACCAAATTAACCCGGTTGTAACTACAAGGAAAGGTACACACTTCTGTGACACACACACACACACACACACACACACACACACACACACACACACACACACACACACACACACACACACACACACTTCACAACACAGTTTGACCACATTTCTTGGCACAAGAAATGAGCGTAAAGCAGCCGCTCTTGAACTGAACAAACTGGTTGCAATAATACGCAAATACTGCTAATTTGTACAGGCCCTGGGGAAGAAAGAGGCATAGGGGGCACAAAGAAATACCTTCACCATTTGATGACTCATGTAGCATAGTGAGTGATAGCAATCGCTAAGATGTACAGGAAGCAGGGATGCAAAGCTGGGGATTTATACTAGAAAACCTGCAGTCATCTTCCTGTGGTTCAGAATACGAGTTAGGCCACATCTGGAATTTTCTATCCAACTCTGGTGACATTACTAAGAAAATAAGATAAGATTTTAGGAGGTGGTAAATATCCCTCTATGTTTAAACCATGTGTCCTGTTGAAAGTAAGGGTAATAGCTAGGTAAGTAGGGCAGATTAAACATTCCTTTTTCCAGCAAGCATGGAATTCTTTTTTTTTGGAACCTCAGTCATTCTGAGAGAAATTAAAAAATGTAATAACTTTAGCATGTATTAGGTCTGCCCAGAGCCTCATACTAGTGGACAATGCCTTGTGTACCTCAAAAGGTAGGCAGCCAAAGCGCTATATGAGGCATCTTCACAAGGTGCCCAAACTATCTCAATTAACACTTTTCAATATGGTGGAGCAATTGGGGTACTCCATTGTCCTCCTCTGTTGACAGCCTCTTCAATCTACCATGGGAGTAGGACCAGCTACTCTACTAAAGAACCTAATTTTCTCCTGCTTCCATTCATTATCCAATCCTTTTATTGTCTTAGCACAACTTATTATCACAGATGGGGATGAGGTCATGGACTGGAAAAATGAGAGTTTCATCCAAAGACTCAGTTTTTGTTTTGCCTTCTGAGTTCATACAATGCTTGCAGTATCACTGTTGCACCCATTCACTGTTCAGTCTCCTGATCCTCTCTACCTTCAGTTATGAAAAAGCCTATAAGATACTTGAAGTCCTCAAACTGAGGCAGTTATTACTTCCTTAATCTGGAGAGTAGAGCTATTAATCTGTTGCATGGTGGGAAGTCTGAACAATGGAGACATTTTCTGAGATATTGGAGTGTACAAACTGGAGGATGAAAGAAAGATGAGCATATGATATGGATGCACCATTTTATTTTGGGGTGACTTCATGGGTATATTTCAAATGGGAAGTTAGCGAAGAGCAAAAGAAATCAGAGGATGAATGGGGCAAGATTCATGACTGATCTGAAGAGATACAATTTCATGGAAACTATGGCAGATCCCAGGAATGGACTGCAAAAAAAAATTGTGGAAATAAGTCAAAATATTGTTCATTTGCTGCACGGTGCAAGTGAAGGAGGTAAGGGGCAGTAAAAATTGAAGCACAGCTGCAGAGGGGTGACCTGATGCAATTGGATCAGCATGATCAAGGATGTCCAGCAAACATACAGTTTCCAAAAATGGACAAAGTAGACAAAAAAAATGTAAAAGGCAGCTCAGAAAATTCTTATAAAATGAGCTGTGTTTCTTATTGCAGTGGGCAAAGTTGTGCTTATATGTTATATAGACGTCTGGCCCCCTACACCATTTCTATTTAAAACAATCAGCTTAGGAGTAGTGCACCTCAGGACTGGATAAAAAAAAAACCTCTTGGCGAATACCCTCAGCCTGTGAACATCTTCATCTGCCATGTAGCACAGATCACAACCAATAAGCATTAAATATACAGTTTCTCTCAAGTGCACAAACACAAGAATTCTTTCAGAAACCATTGATAATTCACAGTCCATTATAAGGGGCAAATGATACATTATCCGTTAATGTCCATTCATAAAGGAAAATCGTGACTCAGCTAAAAATGCAAGATGCATTCCCTCAAGTAAGCATTTTCAACATCCCAAAGATACATACAAGCATCAGAACCCCCCCCCCCCCCGCAGGCCTATTGTGGATGCAAAAGCATGGAAAACAACACCTTTAGCCAAATTTCTTGATTTTCATTTAAAATCTACGCTTCTTGATTACCCACATATACTCAAGGATTCGTGGGATTGTTTGAAGAAAACCAAGAAAGAATTATATAGTAATAAATTAATTTTGGCTACCATTGATATAAAAGATTTATTTAGCGTAATACCACATGAAGAGGCCTTGACCTATTTTATGATTTTTTTATGCAGTAACACAAATATAAGGCATGAAAGGATAATAATGTTTAGAACTTTAATGGAATTGGTCCTTAACAACAATTACATCATATTTGAGAACCAGCTATTTGAACAGACAACAGGTGTAGCAATGGGGGTGGCCTGTGCCCCCCTGTTTGCCAATATAGTTTTGGCCCACTGGGAACTCACTCAGGTATTTACTTCAGAGCTATTCAAGCTGTGTAAATTCTATGGCAGATTTTTGGACGATATATTGATATTCTTGGAAGGCAGTGAAAATTAATTACAGATATGTTTTGAATTTTTAAATACTAGTACATATTTTTTAAATTTCACTATGGAACAAAGCAGTGACAAGATCATTTTTTTGGATATATTTTTTATCAAAAATTAAGTAGAATAGAACTTTAAAACCACAATATACAGAAAACCCACATATTCTAATACCCTCTTACACTATGAGAGTGGACACCCTGACTTTCAAAAAAAGTTACTTGTCAAAGGCCACTGTGTTAGATTGGCACGTATGATCAGTGACATAGAAATGTTCTCTGAAGAGAGGGAAATGTTGAGGGGTATGTTACAACAAAGAGGGTATCGTAACAATTTTATTGAACCAATTCTTAATGAGGTCACGGAAAAAAGGGTATGTGGACACTTTTTTCCATTATTAGGGACTGATACATCTGGTATTGTTACCCCTAATATTAACATTTTGAGTGAAGATATAAAGATGACCCAATATTTCAGCAAGGCCCTTATTTTAACTTATAACCCATTATTTTATGACATCAAGGACATATTAAATAAGAATTGGTTTATTTTTAGAGGACATCAAGAATTGTTAAAAAATGTAGTGGAAAAGCCATGTGCTGTATATAAAAAGATGCTTGTTTTAAAAATTTACTTGAACAAAACACAGAGTGTTATAAAACCTATGGAAAAGGACTGATGACCAAATGTGGTCATTGTACACAGTGCTACAGTATTTTTGAAATGGACACCTTACATATTCCACATTATGGTTTAATACATTTGAACCATAAGATGAATTGTAACAGCACTTTTGTAGTTTATGCAGCCTTATGTTAATCCTCTGAAGGATTTTATATAGGGAAGACTAAAAAGACTTTCAAAGTGCATGTATATCAACACAATTATGAAATTAAAAAAGCCAATGAAAAAATGCATTGGCATTGTCCATCAAGAAAAATCCTGATCATAGGTTTAAATTTATTGCCTTTGACCAAGTTGTTCTTAACAACGGGGGGGGGGGGGGGGGTCCACGAGAATTGTTTCTCAAATTTAGAGAATGTATGTGGCAGTTAAGATTTAATGCCAACAACCCCCCCGGGTTAAATTATATTATTTCCCTCTCTAGTGATTTAAAACTGAAAGCTGAACATTATCTTTGATAGTTTTGTAATTTTTTAACTTGCACAGCAAATAAGGAAAGTAGGGGAAAATGTGATCAATGTATGTTTGTAATACATCTTTTTATACTGTCTTTGTGTATCAACAGTGCTGGATTGATGTTTGTTATTTATTTTTACATATGGGTTACTGTGAAGAACAAACACTATTCTAGTTTGTTTTGTCTTGCAATTTTTTTATTATTATTTCTTAATCAAGTTTCACATATATTTCAATGTTTAGTTTTAAAACATAGTGTTGCAATAAACCTGAATCCTGTAGAGGCAATATAGCTTGAGAAACAGTGTTGCAATACAATCTGAATCCTGTAGAGGAAATTAATTGTGGTCATGTGGTGTTGTCTGGCTTTTAAAAGTAAGCAATGTCAATGTTTTATGTAATCTGATGAAGTCAAGTGTATCTACTGACAAAAGTGCTCATTAAAAAGAGTATTTTCTTCATATTTGTGGTGGTTTTTCTTATTTTCATTCAAGTTTAGTTCGTTTCTTGGTTATTGGTTTGTATGGAAGTATATTTGGAGTTCTTTCCTTCGTATACTGCCACCATTACTTTTGATAGTTTGTTCAGAATAAAAATAAGCACTTGCTGGGCTGGTCCATAAAAGGATTTGTGAGAAGGCTGTCCGCTTCTCTCACATCATATTTGCAGCGAGGACATGATTGTAAGCTTTAACAATATCGTCACACTGAAAAATTCCTGGAATTATGAAGGGTCTGACACCAAAATAAAATATTTCTTTTTGAATGCAACATTTTACTTGTAAACACCAGGCTAACTCATTCACTTTCCAAGATCTTCTTAAATATGCATTATTATTTGTCAGTAAGCTAAATCTGGCTAAGATGGTATTCATAGTCATTATGCATATGCATTAAGGCTATCCGTGATAGTAATATGTAGTGAGAGTAGGGAACAGGTTGAGGAGACCCTGGAGAGGTGGAGATATGCTCTAGATAGGACAGGAATGAAGGTCAGCAGCACTAAGACAGAATATATGTGTGTGTGAATGAGAGGGAGGATAGAGGAATGGTGAGGATGCAGGGAGTAGAGTTGGTGAAGATGGATGAGTTTAAATGCTTGGGATCAACAGTTCAGAGTAATGGTGAGTGTGGAAGAGAGATGAAGAGAGTACAAGCAGGGTGGAGTGGGTGGAGAAGAGTGTCAGGAGTGATTTGTGCCAGAAGAGTACCAGTAAGAGTGAAAGGGAAGGTCTCCAAGAGGATAGTGAGACTAGCTATGTTATATGGGTTGGAGACAGTGGCACTGACAAAAAGGCAGGATTCAGAGCTAGATCTGGCAGAGTTAAAAATGTTAAGATTTGCACTGAGTGTGACGAGGATAGACAGGATTAAGAATAAGTATATTAGAGGGTCAGGCCAGGTTGGACAATTTGGAGACAAAGCCAGAGAGACGAGATTGCATTGGTTTGGACATGTGCTGAGGAGGGATGCTGGGTATATTGGGAAAAGGATGCTAAGGATGAAGCTTCCAGGTAAGAGGAAAAGAGGAAGGCCTAAGATAAGGTTTATGGATGTGGTGAGAGAGGACATGCAGGTGATTGGTGTGACAGAGCAAGATGCAGAGGACAGGAAGAAATGTAAACAGATGATCCACTGTGGCGACCCCTAATGGGAACAACCAAAAGAAAAAGAAGATTAAGTCTATCCGTGTTGTCTGCAAATGAGCACAGCTAAGCAGCGTTTCATAGAGGGCACTTATGCTATTCTATGATCACCTCGAACAAGCATAAATAAATGAACTAATAATGAGATTTAAATGAGGAATGATGTAACCAAGCATAAGCTAATGAGGCATTCTCATGGCCATTTGCAATTCATAGTGGAATTTTCCCACTTGTTTCTGCCATCCACAGATTATATAAAGAGAAGTCTTGCCAATCCTATCTACTTTACAATCCACAAAAATGCTGTCATTTGTTACTAGCTTTTCTATTTCCAGGAGTGAGTTGCTTGTCTTGACCAAGCCAAATCTGCTTGTGATGTGTGGTGCTCACCAGTCAAGAAGTCAGAGGTATAGGCAGAGGATAACTCATTATAAGTTTGATAATCAGGAGATACTTGACAACTTCAGAGTGGATGGAGACATTATAAGGGACTTAGTGGGTATTTATGATCCTAACAGTTGCACAGGAGGAATGTGTGCATTCCTATCCCTGTGTACACTAAGATATGTATAACCATCTCTGTACTTGCCACAAGGACCTTCCAGAGACAGACTGGGGGCACATTCGATATGTCATAGGCTTCTTACTTCAAGATACTGCTGCAGTTCTTGGATGTACACTACTCCTGGAATGTGTGGATCAGTACATCTATTCCCAGTGTTACCTCAGGTATTTGGTGCAACAGATTGCACCCATGTTCCAATTAGGGCCCCAAGTGGACTATTGGGTGAATGCCACTGCAATAGAAAGGGCTACAATTCCATCAATTACAAGGTAGTATGTGGTGCATGGGAGTGCATCATCAATGTCTCTGCCAAGCATCCTGGCAGTGCACGATTCCCATATCTGACACACTAGTTCACTCTACCACCTCTTTCAGCAAGGTAAGATACACAGTGGTCATCTTGTTCATAATCAGAAAAATATATTTTCTTTTTTACATTGCAGTTAAGTAGTTATTCATGGTAGAATCTATTTCTGAGTACCAAACCACTTTCCTTTATTTTGTCCCCCCATCCTTTTTCTTTTTCTTTTTACAGGTGATGCTGGATATCCACTGGAGCCATATCTCATGACACTACTGAGAAATTCAAGTGAAGCTGCAGAAGAGACCTATAATACATTATGTCCTAGAGCTATATTATCATTAAGATAGTCATTGGCCTCCTGAAGAGCCATTTCAAGTGCTTGGATGACTCTGGGGGGACCCTTCAGTATAACCCAGCTACTACATGCAGGAGGTTTACTGCATGTTACATTTGGCACAGCATGACCACATGCTGGTACAATGAAGTGATCCATGCTGTCACTTGCAGCTTCCATTTCGATGCCAAATATGAGTAATGATGACCAACTAGCAGCAGTAGCAATGTACCCAATGTGGCAGGTCCGTGCACAGTATATGACTGTGCAGATAAAGAGGCACTGTGTAGTCCAGAACTATTGGCCATGGCATTCAGGTTAGTGTTTCTTTTTTTTGTAAAATCACATGGAGTATAGTTGATGCATGCAGTGATAGCTATGGTTTATACTGTGTGGTGCATGGTCCACTGTCACTGTTTATCTGACATTCTCTTGCATCTTAAATTTTTTTTAAAACAGTTACTCATATTATTGTTTATAAATATTATGCCTGAATGCTCACTGACCCCTGTTCACTGATGTCATAAAATATATAAATAATACTCACAATTTCAATTGTTTTGCACAAAGTGAAGTGGTACACCTAATTATGCATGTACTGAATGCCTCATGTGGCATAAATAGCAAACATTGTTAATTCAGCATTTCATGAATTCATATTGCATTTGAATGAAAATGTATCATATTGTTTTTACATTACAAAATTTCTTCTCAGATTAAAGTATGATGTTGGCTGAGATACTGCACATCTGATTTTTTCATAGACAGTAATTTGTTCTTTCAGACACAAAAAATATATCATCATTTGTGCAGTGGTTAGGGTGAAGTGGCAGCAGTGTTTGTTTACATGGCAGGATACTCATTTTATTTTATAAGTGTTTCCATGTAAACTTGTGCATTACTAATTTTAGGTTGTAGACAGCTGCCTGCTGTAAGAATGTTAATGCACAGAGCATTGGTGTTAATTACTGTAATCTTATGTTTTATCATAGAAATTACTTTCCACAGTTCCCTGAGGTTTTAAGCATTAGCATGGGATAGATGAAATGCAACCAAAACCAAAATCCAAAGTTTGCTGGAGTGCCAAATAAGGGCTTGAGTCTGAAATAAAACTGAAAAAGTTTATTACCCGGAGGTTCTTCTGCCCAAGTATTAACACAACGAAACAATGCTGAAACCTCTGACTCTAATTCTAATGATTTCTCCAATTTTCTGAACATTTTGCTTTCCAATCAAGACGGTACAAATGATATGGAAAAGGATTTTCCAGGGGCTAATATGAGCAGTAATTCGAACGTAAGAAAAGGTGAGTCAAACATGCCTAATATTGTTTTAGATTACAATACACTTTTAATGAGGAACTATGTATTTAATTCAAAAACATTTTTAAGTAGTACTGAAGCAAAAACCCGTGCTTACAGAGATAATTCAGATCAAATGTTCTATTTGATGGACAAGTACAAATGAATAGACTGTGACATTGGTTATTTAAAAGAGTGTTTAAAACGGAACATAGTTCCCAAAGGTTTACGTGTTTGCAAATACCCCAGTGGTGTTAAAGAAGTCTCGGAGTTTCATTCCGAGCTTATACATATTTTTGATAAGTGTGGCTTGGAGATTGTAATAGCTATTGTAGCTGAAAATGAAAGAGAGAAAATTATATTATTAAATGAAATGGAATCAATTAATCAATGTATTTTAAAAGATCTCCTTTTTTACAGTGGATTTTGAGAAGGCTTTGTATCACAATATTTTCACACAGATTGCTAAGAATTGTATTCACAATATGGAAAGGAAAGAAGGAAAATTAGAAAGGGATACTAGGGAATACAAGGAGGGTGTAGCATATCCTAAACCTAGGTTATTTTCCACTTACACTAAATCAGGAAAAGGGACTAGAGGCAATAGATTATACATGGACCAACTGCCTCATGAGGGTGATTTGGATAGTATACATATAGAACAAAATCATGACAACCCTTTAGATTACCCCCCCCCCCCATGGAGATCAGACAGGATAAGAAATCAGAATCCTGTCCATTACAACTATTGCAATTTCAGAGGGAATGCCAGGAGGTAAATAAGGAAACAGTTAATGTAAATATTAATACTATTATTAAACAGGACAATATTTTTACTTTCAAGAACTACAAGATATTAATGTTGAATATTTCAGTTTATTTTCAAAAGGTTTTAAATGTATTCCCTCTAGGAAAATCAACATTCCTAGAGGCATTGTGGACTTAAAACTCTTTATAAGGAAGAAGAATTTGACGTTATTTTTTGGTAATGAAATATGGGACAAGAAACCCCCTCTTTCTTTAAGGAAGAAAAGTACATTTAACCCCCCCTCTTCATCCACAACTTAAAAATTTGGAAAATATTGTGGAAAGGGAAATTATGAAAGAAGTAAATGATCATAGAGTATTTTCCAACCTTTCCAAGGAAGAGAGGAGTTTATTAGACTTTTTGAAAAATAACAAAACAGTGAGAATCATGCAACCAGATAAGGGGGGAGGTACAGTTTTAATGGATTGTATTATTTATGAATCTGAAATGGAAGAATTATTGAATGACAACAATATAATATATTTGGATGTTTCCCTTCATAAGGAGAACAATCAATTTTCCTCCAAAGTACACAGGAAAAGCACCTTCTCTAATTCCTACCTTCATTTTACTAGTGGTCATCTATTTTTTTTCAAAAGAACCTGTTAAAAGCTCAGTTGGTAAGGATTAGTTGGATGACTTCCCAGGACAAAGACTTTATAACAGAATGTGGTTTTGTATGTGATATATTCAGGGAAAGGGGTTAGCCTGAAAGTTTAATTTATGATGTCTCCTTGGAAGTTATGGAAGGTAGAAAGGAGAGATTTGCCCCCATTTTGGGAAAAGATCAATGTATAGTTTCAAGAAACTCAAAGTAATATTACAAGTTTTATGAATTGGGATGAAGCTTATATTATGGATTTTACTGGGGATTCTGGGGTTATTAAGCAGGTTATTAACAAGGAATGGGATAGATTCAAAGAATTTTCCGACCTGGACATTTTATTTCAACAGCCTTTAAAATTCACATACAGAAAGGACAGAAATATCAAGAACCTATTTGAGTTTGGGGGTGGCCTGAACCAACAAGGTAGACAAGGAAAAATGGGAACCTTCAAATGTGAGACTTGTTCACAGTGTTCGAATATACACAATGAATCTTTTATAGAAATACAAAGTAGGAATAGGAAAATTATGAGTACCTGTTTTTCAAATTGCAATACATGTCGTGTGGTCTATTCGGCTACCTGTCAGAGTTGCAACTCATTTTATGTAGGGAAGACAGAAAGAAAAATAAAACTGAGAATTTATGAACACTTTTATGAAATTCGAAAAGAAAACCTGAGCAATGCTTTATTCTGTCACAAGGTAGTATGTGAACAGGCATCTTTTGCATTCTTTGTATTGGAGGTTGTGCCCAAAGAAATTAGAGGGGGCATGTGGGAGGCCAAATTGGAATATCGTGAGTTATATTGGCAGATCATTTTAGAAGCTACAAGAAGTCCTGGTCTGAATGATATGCTTTCTATCCTTCCAGTCCTTAAGCTAAGAGCTGCTAAATTGTAATTATTTACAAAGACACTAGATGGTAGTCTTATACTTTTTTATGTGCTCAAGGCCTTAACAGTTAATATTCATTCATTATTTCAAACATTTTTTACATATTTTTATATATTTATACACTTACTATTTATTGTTCTTAATGCTTTGTTATGAAACAGCATACAGTGTAAGTAACTTAAATACAAATCAAATATTTTGAAAGTTTTTATCTGTATGTATAAAGAATCTTAATGAATTTTAATGTTTTTTTTTTAATCATTAATTCCATTTGTTAAAGGCTTTAAGAATGATTGGTTCAAGTCTCAACAGCCACACATATAAGTATTCAGTCTAATTATTAATGGGTGCTTGCATCTGATGAAGGTGTACAAAAACGTATTTTTATTTGGTAGCATTTATGTGTTTTGTGCTTTAACATGTGTTTTCGTTTGATCTGTGGTAATAAACTTTTTCAGTTTTATTTCGGACTCGGGCCCTTATTTGGCACTCCAGCGAATTTTGGATTTTGGTTTTGGTTGTCTTGGACGTTCGCTTCCATCTCACTTTTTTGGATAGATGAAACGCATACAGTTGTAAAGTTTCCAAAATACCCCCCTCTTTTTAATATTCGTAACTTATTCCCCTTCAAGGTAAACATTTATCTATGTTTTTGAAGATCAAATTGTAAGTATTTATTTATTTATTATTTTATTTGCCTTTTGTTAACTGGGTTAGTACACTGGGCTGTGTGCCCATTTTCGGTGGACACCCAAGGAGAAAAGCTCCACACTCATGTGATACAACAAGTAAATACCAAAGAATACAATATACATAAGACACACCAAATCACTATTCACAATATATGTTACAATCAAAAGCAAGCTAAGTTAGGAGTCAAAAAAATGTTCATATGCTACAAACAAAACAAGCTATATTAGGAGTCTAAAAGCATAAGAAAAGATAAAAAAAACATGGGCATAAATAACATTAATGTCTTGTATTGATAACAAAGAAAAGCCTTGTGCAAACAATCAAAAGCTGTTTATCAATAGAATGATTTAAGTAAAGTTGGTGAGACATATTACAGGAGTTGTTAGTGGCATGAAATGAAGGATGAAGAATAATAGAAAGGATGGAGAATATCCAGGAGATAACATATGTATCTACTTGGAGTGAGTGAAGGGGGAAGGAGAGGTGTAGCGGTTAGATCAGAGTGAGTGAAGTATACAGGTGAATAGAGTTGTAGGGGTGAGGAAGACATTTTTTACTTTGTTTAGAGAGCTCTGTAGTGATGCTATGGAATCTAAAGGATTATGAGTCTATATAATGTAAGGAGCAGACAGACTGGGATGTAACTATAGGGAGGTAGTATGGAGATTAGGTGGGGTGGTAGCAGTTACAGGAGGGAGAGTTGGCAAGTTGGTTTTTCAATTCCTTTTTGAAGAGGAGAGAAGATTGGAGATGTCTTATGTTAGTTGGGAGTTTGTTTCACATTTCAGATATGGAATATTTGTAGAGTACTTGCTTATAGTTTTGTTAGGCTTGTATGTGTTAAGAAGTGCCTGGTCAGTACTACAGAGAGACTGTGCAGGTTTGTTGGGGGCAAGGGGGTAGATAAAGAGGGACAGAATTGTCAACATTTATTCATGGTAGTTCAAAATCAAATGAGTCATTCACATCTGCTAAAGATAGGCTGGATGATAGTGCAAATGATTTTGAAGAGGAGCTGTCATGAGAGCTGGATGTTGAGTTGGTCCAATGCCATGGCCTGCTAGACACAGATGAACCTGCAGCCACTGATCTGATAGTGCTGCAGGACTGGAACTGGGACCAGATTTCCTCATATAGTGCAGATGGACACTGACATGGCCTAAATGAAATCTGCTATGCTTGTTCCCCCGACTGGCTAAAGTACTTTCCAGAGAAGCACTTATCCCATGTGATCTGCCACCATGTCTGAACAGTACCCTGCCATCTTCCCCTTCCAAGATTAACTCCTGCTTGAGTTTAGCATGTCCTAACTAGTGTACAAATGGAGGCAGCCATGGATGCTTGGTGTTCCACCATAATATATATCAGTACAATAATGGCATTATTCCTACTCTGGAAATTCTTACGCTTACTCTGGAAGATTCAGACCATTTTCAGCTAGCTCTCTGTGGCAGTGTTCTGGGCCCTAATAATGTTACTGCACATTTGCTGCTAGGCATTTGGTGCTTTTTTTGCATTTCCTGGGGTAGTTGTAAAAAATGTTTGTGGCTCACTCCACTTTGTAAAGATGTTACTGTGGGCACTGTTACCTCTGAATGCCTGCCATTATCGTCAACGTGTTTGTCTGGATTTGGAGATGCTGGTGTAGAAGTACAGGGGTGTTCTGCCTGTACAAGAGTGAGTGTAATGCCAGCATGTGCTTGATTTTGTGATGCCCTTTCACTTCCTGCAGAGTTACAAACATGTTGTGGTGTGTGAGATCCTGCCATTAAATCTGGGGACTGCATGCCACTTTCCTCAAGCTGCCTCATGAATATAACTATGTTATTATTATCATTACATTGTGGCTGGAAATCAGTGCATTCTTTAGAGATCAGAGAGTGTTACTCCCCAGGTCCACTTGAAGGCCTGACTGCTCTGGTCATAGCTAGCATTTATTTTGAAATTTAATTTTCATAACTGGGCATCCTTTTAGAAGGGCATGAAGACACTCTGATTGGTGGCAGCATTACCATATTATTTTGGGGAAGGGACACAGCTGGAAATCTGTGTCAGGCTTTCCCAGAAGTGTTTGAATGTGTAAGATTTAAATGTACTTTGAATGTGACTGTATCAGAGGTCTTAAACTGGGACACATTGCTCTGAAGTGTGTAATAAGAAGTTACATTGGGGTAGACAGAAGTATACAGTCCAGTCTCAGATTATTGAGCATGTTCCTGTTGTGCTCTTAGGGGAAATTTGTGAAACATTATTCCTATTTAAGTGACAGTCTCACATTGGTGTCAGTAGTGAGGATTGAAACTCCTTAGTTACTTTCCCATGATAGTAAGGGACGTCACATTTATTGTTGGAAGTCTAGTGGGATATTAGCCAGATGTCACAAGGTAAAAGGAATGAAAATGCACTCGTTCACATTTAGGGATATGGTTTATCCTGGTTTTGAGTGAGAACAGAGCCATATTTTAGTTAGGAAGTCTTTCAGAGTGATTTTGAAAGCTGGAAGGGAGGGTATACACCTGATGGATATCGGTATGGAATTCCAGGCCTTAGCAACCTTGTACAAGTAGAGACAATGCCCATCAGATTTGCTAGGTTTGTAGACAGACAAGAGTATTTGGTTACTGGATCACAATGACCGAATGGGAACATGGATGAGTGCTGCTGCTGCAGACATTGGTGACAGCAAGCATCCACACCACCTCTAATTATTCCACTGCCATCAGTTTTTGTGTCATAGTTATCCTCATGGATGGACAGGATGTATTTCTCATTTAGCATTAACCCCCATTAGTGGTACAGCCAATGGCAATCTGCCTCACCTTGCCTCTAGCATATAATTTATCCTCTTCTTGCATTGTATTAATGTGCAGTAGTCCTCTCAACTTGTTTGGGTGCCCCAAACAGAAGTTTCCCATACATTCTAAGGGCTGCCACAATAATGAGATTTTCTTCATGGCTGAAGTTGCCTTTCTCGCTTTTATCCCTAGTTTGCATCATTAATCCACATTTCAAAAAAAAAAGATAAAAAAGGCCATAGACAAACACAAAAAAAAACTTTTTGTGTAATCATTGGTCAAATTAAACAACACTGACCACATGTGCCTGCCATCCTATTATAAAAAAAAGTTAGGTAACACATATTCCATAATTATATACTCATGCAAAATCTCAGTCCAACCAAGTAAAGTTGTGCTATGCTCATAGTTGAAGTAGGATAAATACATCCAAATCAGTAAAGCAATCACTTTTTTAACAAATTCATCATTTTTAACAGATTCATCCTTCCTCTAGCATCTACCATTGTCATATATTCATAATACTATAATGTTTCATTCATCTCTGACACTCACACAAGTGAAGACATGTGTATGTTGAGCCAATGAAACATCGTTACCACTGCAGTACTTCACAATAAAATCATTGCTTTTCTACCATGTATGCACAACCAGTAAATGATACCAAAATAAATGATCATTCTCAGTGATCAGTAATCACTTCCAGTGCTGCTCTGTTGTAAAACTTTCCCACTTAAAAACAACAGCTTTACAGTACTCAGTAACAGCCATGATAAAACACCTATGATATCAGTAAAATAAATATTTCTTAAATGTAACTCACTAATTTTACATAAGTTTACATGTTTCCTGTTAAATTATAAGATTTTTATTATTTCCTTACTTTAAAAAGTCTGTGGTTCCCTAAGACATGTGCCACCTAACTCAAGTAATCACAAGTTAATATTACAATATTCATCTTTTCATGTAAATTCAGGTCCATTTACATGTCTTATATGCAGATCAGGCTGTTTTACATTTATCTCTGTGAATCACAGTAATAGGCAAATGTGTGTGACCACTTATGGACCTATCCTGCTCTTGGTTTCATGTGAATGCATTGCGGACTCCACAACATTACTCACCAGTCCCCAGCAGGCTGTGAGAATGAGTAGATATGCTAAAGTATCCTCATATTTAAAGATATTAAGAAAAAACAAAATGGAGTCATATTTATTACAGTCTGCACAGCTGTACAGTGTAATATTTGATCATCTAACCTCATCTGTCACACCTTATCACCTCAAACAAATCAATAGTTTACAAAACGTACTTGTCACACACATAGGTGTATGTATTTATGTACTTCCCCTCACAAAATGCAAAAAGAATACAAAAAAAATATTTCTGCTGCAGCAATAAAGGAATTAATAACATTCTGGTGTAACACCTCTAAAAAGATATCTAAGGCAAGGTACAGGGACAGTGGCAGTTATAGGTAATAAACCATAGAAATAATTATTTCATGTTGTTTTTTATGTGCCCTATAAATGAAATTAGAATGCATTCCTTAAAAAAACAAGTATGCAACAAATCACTTTTGTTAAACCAAACTTGCCATTAATAACAGTGCCTGCTATAATGGCCCTGCTGGTTAACTGGGTTTGGTAAAGGCAGTGTAACACCTCAGAGGGAGTGGTTCTAAACATGTTAACCAAAGCCCAGCTCATGCTTTTTTTTAATCTGGTTCTGGTTCTTGTAATCATAGTTTGATTGTATATTCCCTGCTTTTGGTTTTATATTGTTCAGTAAAACAAAACTAGGTGGGGGGGCTCTGCCCCCCATACACCCCCAACTATATATACTAACTCCAGGGTCACACTACAGTGGAGAAAGGGACATATTCCTTTTACTTGCCTTACAGTGCTCTACACACTGCCAGTACTAATTGACAGGAAAATGAGTTTTAGGGGAAGTGAACTTTAGGGGAAATGAAGTGTCAGTCATTTGGTCTCAGTCAAATGAATGTCATTCAAATGACCTTTAGGGGAAGTGAAGGTAACCCATACATATATATTCCAAAGACATGCATCTGGAGCATTTCTCCCCAGGCCTCCGCTGAAAACAGGCTCTGTGGAACCTAGTCGGACTTTCCCGGTCAACAAATGATAAATAAAATATATATATATATATATATATATATATATATATATATATATATATATATATATATATATATATATATATATATGTGTGTGTGTGTGTGTGTGTGTGTGTGTGCGTGTATATATATATATATATATATATATATATATATATATATATATATATATAGTTCCCCTTTAGAATCTCGAATTGCTGACAGCTCGAAATTCATAAGCTCGAGCCCAGAATCTCAAGTTTTCAGTAACTCAAAATTCTAAAGAATAGGGAAAAGACATTGCAAAAATGTCTTTACAATGTTTTTGCAGGGGGGCAAGCCACCCTGCATCCCCCCTACTTAAATATACCAACTGCAAGATCGCACAATGGGGATGAGTGAAATCTCCCATTCCATGCTGTATACAGAAGTGCACAATTGTAGAATTTCCATTCTTCTGCTATAGTGTGGTCACGGAGCTGATATATTTAAGCAGGGAAAGTGCATGGGGACTCGGCCCCCTGCAAACATGTAAGTAAACTTTTTTTTTCATTCTCTTCCCTTCAAAATTTCAAGCTACTGAAAACTCGATATTCTGTGCTCGAGCTTATGAATTTTGAGCTTTCAGTAACTCAGTATTGTGAAGGGAAACTATATATATATATATATATATATATATATATATATATATATATATATATATATATAGGTCCCCTTTGCATGGTCGACATTTCATAAAGTCGAAGACCATATGGCTGAGACCATATGATCGACTTTTGAAACATCGACCATGTGGAATGGGCATTTCCTTACAGTGCAGAATGGAAAGATTTCCATCATCCGCACTGTAGTGCGATTTCGGAGTTGGTATATTTAAGTTCCGGGGGGTGCAGTGGTGCTTGCCTCCCTGCTAGCAATGTGAAGGTAAGTTATCGTAGTGTTTTTTTTAAATGGTTGATGTTTCAAAAATCGATCATATGGTCTCGGCCATATGGTCTTCACCTTTACGAAATGTCGACCATGTAAAGTAGACCCATTTTGGGAATAAATATATGGCAAGGAAATACTGGAATCAATGCAATGATAGCAATTGTATACATATATGTTAATGGCAAAAAAGGGAAATACATGTAAACAACAATTATCTTATTTATAGGATCATAGCACCATAGGAGATTACTAGGCTATCGACTCAGATGTCATTTTAAGAGTAGCTGTTTTAACCCAATGTAATACCCAATAATGCATTTAGTGATGGCTGCTAATGTCCAGGAGGGTTGTGGGCACTACCCTTGGTAAGAATTTATGGTGCCCCATCCACTCATCCAGGTTTCTTTTGAACAGTGTCATAAAGGTGCTCTGTTTCACATGAATTGGTAGCCTGTTCCAAAGACATGGCAGTCACTGGGAGAAAAATATGTCCCTTCAGCATGTCCTAGTTCAGTTGCAGGCCATATTTAAGTCCCTGGAATGGGTGGCCCTTCACCCATTTGATTTATGGATATGCAGTAAGTTCATTAGGTTTGGGTTTTGGGTTGCTCTGTAGGCCAAGCATAAGTCTCCAATGAGAAGTCTATACGATATGGAGTATAGGTACAGAGATCTTCGTCACTCCATGTAAGGCACATGCTGGAGGCTCGTGATCTTCTTTGCTAGAAACCCCTGAGGTCTCTTTAATTGCTGTATGTGCTTAGTATGGTAGATACCAAATATGGTGTTATACTCAATTATGAGTCGGATAAGTGCTGAGTATAGGAGGGTTATTACTTCTTTTGCTCTCAGAACAATGCTTTTACTAATCAAGTGAGCTTTGTGGAAAGCTTTCCTTACAGTGGTAGACACTAGGTGCTCAAAGTTAAGGTCACGGTCAACCTGTGATCCCAGGTCCCTTACCACTTCATGGGTACTTAGGGTATTGTTACTGATTTGAAAGTGTAAAGGGACACTGTTTGTGCCAAAAGGAATGATGATTCATTTCTCTGCATTCATTTTGAGACTGTGACCAATATACCAGTCGTTTGTCTGTGTGAGACCATCCTGGAATATACTGACATAATTTGAGGATTCAATGAGTGCACCTAGTTTGCAGTCATCTGCAAACTTCGTCAGCCACAACTCTTTAGTTTTGACCTGAACTTCTGAGAAGTATATACCAAACAGTAGTGGCCCCAGCACTGACCCCAGCTGCACCCTGGTGATAACAGGTCTGCTGTGGAGTCACCCACTTTGAGAGTGTGTGTCCAGTTTGTGAGCCAATTGGCAACCCATCTTACAACAGCTGAAGCAGAGATGTCCTATAACAGGAGACAACAGGAAAGGTATTTGCAAAGAATTGATAAGTCCACCGGTAAGCCTGAATAAATTAGTTAATAGTATTGTATGTTTAACTGAGTTCATTAATATATACCTATAGATATATATATATATATATATATATATATATATATATATATATATATATATATATATATATATATAAAGAGAGGGGGGGGAGAGAGAGAAAGATTTAAAAAAAATTCATATATAAAAGTAACTGAACCATTAGAGTACATATTATACATTACTGCAAGCAAGAGTAAGATATGTCATATTATCAGTGCAGCAGTTGTCTCTTTAACTGATTTTAGTAGTGTAAGTAAAGAAATTATTGACAGATAGTAGTAACTGAATGAATAGATTGCATTCTGTGCATTATTATAAGCAAGAATGATAAAAGGAAAGGAAAACAAGTTAGGTTGTTACTTTCACAGAAAGTTAACGTTATTGCAACCATTTGTTTTGCATACTGTCAATATTTAATTTAGACCTTCTTATATTTTCACCCAAATTTAAGAGCAAAAAGAATGAAATTTATAATTTTGCTTTTCTGTCAGAACAAGAGTATCAAAGAAGGTTCTTAATATAACCAATGAAGAAAAAAGGAGTTCCTCAGCACTTTCATCTGTAAATCATGCATCTATAGTGCATTATTTACATACTAATTATATAGTGCTATTGGCTTTGCTAGATCAAACCTGCTTGCTGCCTGATTATGCAGAATTAGTTTGAGGATGTGGATACTACTGCACAACTTTAAATACTCTTCTGCTTATATTTCAAGTCATAGGACAAACAGAATTTCAATTTTTTATGTAATTTGGCCACATTCTCAGGTTGAAAACATTTTTTTTTCAAAAACAGTAGTTATTAGTTAGATGGGAATTTGACATTTGAAAATGTTAAAACATTATTATCAATAAGGCATTCATTCCTATTGATGATGTGATAAGAAAAGAATTCCATACTCTGACAAATCTACATTGCCTTATACCTGTCTTTTGTGTGTGTTTTGTGTGTGTGTGTGCTTGTGTGTCTGCTTGTGCGTGTGCACGCACGTGTGTGTGTGTGTCTGTGTGTGTGTGTGTGTGTGTATGTGTGTGTGTGTGTGTGTGTGTGTGTTTGTGCGTGTGTGTGACTGATGTGCTTGAGTGTGTGTTTGCCCTTCATTTAAAATATTTTTATTCAATAATAGATCAGATATTTGTAATCTGGGTTTCATCACAAATCTATTTAATGGCACTTTTGAAGGGTGATTTGAACTGTCCTTGGTAATTAAATACAAATGTCTTTATTAGTCATCCTTGACTCTTCGTGTTTTTACATTATTGTTTAATCCATGGCATTGGCTTGCCTACCATATGTGTTAAGTTGTGTTTGATATGAAGGCTTGCATTATTAAGTGAGGGATATGGCTTTCAGTCTGTGCATGTTCACACCATAAAGACTGATTTGCTGCTACAGTGTTAGAAAATGAAAGCACTCTTGGGTCTCATTACTCTGCAAACATAAGACACTAAACGAGCAGCAGCATCATCTTATTCTTACCTTCTACGGGGAGGTAAACACCTGACACCACATTCTTAAAGAATGAGATAAAGAATTCTAGCTAAAACCTAAACAAAATCACTGCAAACAGCTAACTAAATAAAATAAATGTTCTACGTACTCAACTTATTAAATGCACTAGAATAAAAGCTCTGCATACTAATCCTAAATTGTAAAATGTCTAGGGCCTGTGCAACAGGGATGCTCTGTTCTTGCTCCTAATGGGACATGTTTACAGTCTGCTTCTCTATTTAATTATATTAGGTTTGGCTGAATCCATCTCTGTCATTTACTAATCACATCAGATAGTATAGTTAGTTTCTAAAACCAGCGCAATACTGTGTACCCATAACTCAGTTTCCCATTCTTTAAAAGCCACAGAGAGAACTGCTATTGGAAAGGGAGATTTAACCCTCACCTTGGACTATGGACTATCTCTTCTTGCAAAACCAGCAAAAATGTAAGATCTCAAAATGACTCTTAAGTTTGCTGCTTTGTTACCTGTTTCCACCAAGGAGACTATCACTGTGCTACACTAAGAAAGACACACTGTCTTCCCGTATACTTCTAAATCAAAATGCTTTTAGCTTCCTTTTTCATTTTATATTTTTGCAATTAGACCTCCCATTACATTAAAAAAGCCATATCAGGATCTTATGCATAAATATAGTTGCAATTATAGAAAACTTCTGGAAGAACCTCATGTTGATCAGGAACGAAAGCAGGAATGGTTAAGGAGAGGCGACTTCAAGCCAAGAGATGAAAGGTTAATATTGGTGGCCCAAGAAAGTGGGCTACGTACATGCTGGTTTACAAAGTCCAGCGAACATGTGGGAGAAAAAGACAAATGTAGGTTTTTGTAAAACTGAATTGGAAACAGTCGCACACCTTGTTGCTGGTTGTGACATACTAGTGGCAGAAGGACTATATACTGAAAGGCATAATAATGGTATGACTGTTGCACTGGTGACTGTGCAACATTATGGTACTGAAGTGGCTGAAAAACACTAGAAACATGAACCACAAAGCATCATAGAAAATGAAGTTTATATCACATGGGATCACCCATTACCAACAGTTCAAAAGATAGATGCTAGAAAAACAAATATAGTGGTCGATGAAAAGAAGACAAAAGTAGCATTGATCATTGAAATTGCTACATGTTATGACTACAGTGTCTTGTGTACAGAAAGACACAAAGTCATAAAAAATCAGGATCTACAGGCAGAAATGAGAGAAATGTGGAGAAAAGATACCCAGACAGTTCCAATAGTAGTAGGAGCAATGGGTCTTATAAAAAAAGAGTCTACAATCGGATTTACATATGTTATCAATCCATGTAACCCTGTACGAATTGCAGAGTCATTACTGGGCACACTGTGGGTGCTGCGAAGAGCACTTTTGGCTGACATCAAAGAGTGAAACAATACTAATTTCATGAACTTTAATCGTACTTTGACTTAGGAATGGGGTATATTCCCGTCATGGTATTAGAAACCCAAAAGATCTGGAGAAATTAAAAAGGGAGGGACCTCTTCTGCTACATCCAGCTTATCATGTATTGGTTACCAGGCAAGGGGGGTGTGCCTCAAGCAGATGCTTCACAGCATGGCATACAGGCTGAAGGTGGAGCACATTGGATCAACATCTTTGTACACTGTGACCTAGGGGAAGGAGGTAAAGTGAAGGATAAGTCATCATCAAAGAGGATCCTTCCCAGACACTGAGAGATTCGGAGGTCTGCTACCTTAGCTTCATCTCTAGAAAGAATGAATAAGTTTCAGGGAGATTTACAGGTCATATGAATTTGAGGTTACTAAAGGAAGACAACTCAAGACTGAAAATTAATTCATGTAGGTAAGAAAAAAATGGTTAGGAACAGAATTAAAGGAAAATATACACTAATTAAAATAGCTGATGAGAAAAAACTGTCTTACAATGAAACTCTTTGCTGTATTAACACAACTATGTTACAATAAATTATAGGCAACTTATTAAATTCCTCATTCTAAATTCATTAAAAAAACATATCATATTGTAAAACATTTTGCTTACTCTATCCTATAAAGTATGTCACATCAGACTTGTATTACAAAAAATTAGGAAAAATGCTTTAAAATATCAGGCACAAATGTTGCTCATATGGGATATAGCTTAAAATTGGTCATTTAAATAAAAAAACTGATACCATAAAGACCCAGAACAAATTGTCTTTTCAGATCTCAAGTTCATAACATGAAAGTTTGTATTATTTTATAGGAATCTTTAGTTTTCAGCTATATAATATGTATATATAATATTGATGGTAGAATCTGCCTTTAAGCAAACATCACTGATGCCTGACAAAGTGAAAGCTGCTAAGAAGCAACTGCCGCCAAGTAAGGTAACATATTACTTGCTTTATAAGGCTTCTGACATTGAAAGAAAACTGCTAAACGATAGAAATGTGAGGAGTCAGTCAAGGGAATGTAGTGCGCCATATTGCATATCAAGGATGTAATTTTAGCTGGGGACTATTCATCAAATAGTTTGCAAAATGGGCATTTTCCAGGAATCTTCAGAGTCATAGATTTGTGGATATTCCAAGGACTCTGAGTCTTATGATCATTCAGGCTTTGCCAGTACCCAAGGCAGGCCAACACGCTACCCAGGACTCTAGTCATAGGGGACTCCATTGTACAACATACTGATGCCCCACTAACCAAGCTGAATAAAGAAAATATAATGGTCAGTTTCCTATCAGGAGGCAAAATCCACAAAGTTACACATGCACTCAGTTCATTGCACCACATGTTCCAGTATGATTTAATCATAATCCATCTAGGTATAAATGACCAGAGCTGTACCTCCATGAATTATATTAAGAGAGACATTATGGATTGCTCAGACTGTTTCTCTCAGACTGGTATGTGAAAGCACTGAGCAACATTCTATCTTTATCAAGGATCATACCACAATATGAACAAAGGATGATTGATTTAATAACTGGCTTAGTTTCTGGTGTCACTCTAGCTGGATGCAATTCATGTCAAAAAACAGCTCAAACAAATAAACTCAAAAAAAGCAAACCAGTAATATTCCACACGATTTAATGTTAGCACTTTTGTACACAATTTTACATGCACTTCTTCAGACATTAATTACTCCTAAAATGCAATGTGTTTTATAGTCCACTTAACTGATTAATTACAAATTGAATACATTAAATAAAAAACACATGATAGTAATTACTACATCCCTTAAACTCATTTTTTAAAAAAAATATGTATTTATACTTATGTCTTTGACGGCGCGGCCACAGTGGTGCAGCGGTTAGCATTGCCACCACACAGCAAGAGGTTCTCTGGTTTGATTGTTGGCTGGGGTGCCTTCTGTGCAGAGTCTGCATGTCCTCCCTGTGGTCGCGTGGGTTTCCTCCGGGTGCTCCGGTTTCCTCCCACATCCCAAAGACATGCTGTAGGTGGATTGGACACTCTAAATTGGCCCTAGGTGTGAGTGTGTGCGTGTGTGTGCCTTCTGTGGAAGGTTAGGTGCCGGGCTGGCAACTCAACACAGTAAATCTCCACTGCCAATCATGAGCAGACAGATGATCCGCTGTGGGGACCCCTAACCAGGAAAAGCCAGAAGAAGAAGATATTTATGTATTTGACCTTAAACAAGATGCTTCTTAAATATGCAAAAATTAATTATATATAAAAACCAAAACTTCATCAATAATTAAATAAAATATAATGTATAATATTGACAAAAATAAAAAGCCTTATTCAGACCATTTTATATTTCTAACAGGCTTCACTAAAAAACTTGATAAACATAAAATATGTCATCTCTCTAATGCTCTTAATTTCAAAAGACATTTTATAGAGCAGGCTTCATTTAAGCCTGGGAAAACTTGTGCATTTGTCAACAATTGCCACTTTAATTCCATTTCTTCGGGCTTAAGCTCCTATTGACTTCCTCTTATATTCCTATCTACCTGTTCTAACACTGTGAATGCAAAACTATGAGACTTTTTTTTTTGGTTTTTATATATAATTAATTTTTTGCATATTTAAAAAGCATCTTGTTTAAGGTCAAATACATTCAATTTGTAATTAATAAATTAAGTGGACTATAAAACACATTGCATTTTGGGAGTAATTAATGTCTGAAGAAGTGCATGTAAAATTGTATACAAAAGCGCTAACATTAAATCGTGTGGAATATTAGTGGTTTGCTTTTTTTGAGTTTATTTGTTTGAGCTGTTTTTTGACGTGATTTGGAGTTTTTATGGCAAACAGTAACAATCCACCGTCCCAGTCTTTGTTCATGCAAGAATCCATCTCTAGCAGTCTTGGAGGCTCTAACACAGAGGTGAATGCCGTGGGAGCCCTGACTGCTTTAATTCAACAATTGACCAGTCGAGTGGAAGATCTGTCGAGGAGAATTTCTGAACAGGACAACTTTAATAGAACCATAGGTTCATAGGTTCATAGGTAGGTACTAGGCTATTGGCCCTAGGCCTATACAAGCCTAGCCAAAAAATGTACCCTGGCTTTCGCCACCCAAGAAAATTATTTTCCTGTGCCCCTGTCGAGCAGAGCCACAGAAGTGATCCCTGGGGTGAATTTCCCATTTCCCATCCAATCATCAAGATTTTTCTTGAAGAGTGCTAATGAGGAGCTCTGTTTGACATAGATAGGTAGTCTGTTCCAGACTATGGGAAGTCTCTGGGACAGGAATCTATCCCTCCAGCATGTTCTGTTTATTGTGGTGACAAGGTTTAGGTCCCTAGAGCGTGTAGCTCATAGGGATTGGGATTTCTTTAAGTGGAGCATGTCCAACAGCTCTGGGTTTGACATAGCTTTATATGTTAGGCAGAGATCGCCCCTGAGTAGGCGATATGCGATGGAGTAAAGCTGTAGTTTTTTGAGACAGTCTGCGTAGGGCATCTGTTTGAGGCCAGTAATCTTCTTTGTGAGGTATTTCTGTGGTCTTTCCAGTTGTTGTATATGTCTTGTGAGGTACATACCAAAAGGGGCGTTGTACTCTATAATGGGTCTAATGAGTGATGAGTAGAGGTGAACAATGACCTCTTTTTTTCTGGATGAGAATCCTTTTGTGATGAGATGAGCCACATAGAAGGATTTCCTGACCACTGTGGTGATGTGATTATCAAAGGAGAGACTACTGTCCATCTGTGTCCCAAGGTCTCTTATCACATTTTCGGCATTAAGTAGACTACCAACTATGTGGTAGTTCATGGGTACAGAGTTTTTACCAAAGGGGATGACAATACACTTTTTGGCATTGAGCTTCAGGCCATGGCTTTGACACCAGGTATCTGTCTCAGTGAGGCCCTTTTGTAGTTTGTCCACATTGTTAGGAGTTTCGATTATGGCTCCTAGTTTGCAGTTATCTGCAAACTTTGTTAGCCAAAGACCTTCTGTGTTAGCCTGCACTTCAGAGAAGTAGATACCAAACAGGAGAGGACCCAGGACTGAACCCTGTGGTACTCCACTTGTCACTGGTCTGAAGTCGGATTTGGAATCCCCTACTTTCACAGTGTGGGTTCTGTCCATGAGCCAGTTGGCAGCCCATCTTGTGACATAGGGATTTAAGGACATCAAATGGCTCTAATGGAATATCTACATTTTCCGAAGTGGTTTGAGCTATAGTTCTAACTCCCAACCCTGGTTCATCTATAGTAAATGGTGATGCTTCTAACCAAATAAGACAACAGAATGGAGAAACTCAGAATGTCCCTACGACAACTGGTAGGGCAATAATTCCAACATTAACAGACTTCATAAAAATGCCACTATATTTGGGGTCAATTGATTTGCACAGCAACGAAGGTGAGGCAAATATGGTCATTAAAAACATTGTCTCTAACCCAAAAGATTTTGATAGTAAACTGTTAAAATTCAAGAAATTACAGATCAAAATTCTTTATTTTAAAGAATGTATAACATTTAAACTAGTCCTAAAAGGGCTTAGGCAATGGAAGTATCCTTCTGGGCTCGTTAAAATTTCTGAATTTCACTTGCAGTTGGTTGAAATGTTTAATCGGCAAGGACTTGAGTTCCTTGAAGCACTGATAATCACCTATGACAAACAAATGAGTGAATTACAAGCCCAGTTAGAAGTCTTAGTCCACGCTGGTGTCAACGACCTGAGACGTACCTCCTTGGACTACATGAAAAGGGACATCGAGGAGCTCTCTGATTATGTAGCCCAGGCAGGTATGACCCTGACCTTGAGCAGTATCCTGCCTTCACCTAGAATGATGCCACAATACAGTGATAAGATGATCAGCTTTAATAATTGGCTTAAATTCTGGTGTCATTCAAAGGGGATCCAATGTCTGTCTGCCTGGGATGACATGCTGGACAAGCCACGCTGCTTCACAAGGGACGGCTTGCACCTGTCACCCCTGGGCTTCCGGATATTGGCAAAGGCTCTTGCCACCCCATATTGCCTTTTTTAGGCAAGGCTCAAATTCTAAACCTACCACCCTAGAACACCGAAAAGGAAAAAAACTAAGGGTAATGCTGCTCAATGCCAGAAGTCTCACTCTCAAGATGCACGCACTCGAGGCCCTTCTCAATATGGAGAACATCGATGTCTGTGCTGTGACAGAATCCTGGTTCAAGGCTCCTGAGAGCACCCCAGCACTAACAGGTTTCACCTCATATCATGCGTTCCGGCCCCAAAATCCGGACAACACCAAGAAAGGAGGGGGGGGGGTGTCCATATTTATAAAGGACACCCACACCTCAAGGTTGGTGGCAACGCACGATGCATCGGAGACCATCCAGGTGCAATTAACCATAGGCAAGACTGCTCTGCAATTTGTAGCATGTTACAGGCCACCCTCTCAAACTCAGGAACCTCACATGGCCTTCCTGAAAACATTGGAGGGGATAAATGTATCTCCAAACACCATCATACTAGGTGACTTCAACTACCCTAATATAGACTGGGAACACTACTCAAGCCCGAACACTCTAACCCAAAGATTCCTGGAGTTCATAAACTCAAATGCCATGGAACAACTAGTCACCATCCCCACAAGAGGAGAAAACATACTTGATCTCATCATCACGAACATGGGATCAAAATGTTCAACACCGAAGTATACCCCTCACTGGTGAGATCAGATCATAAACTAATCTCGCTGGAGGTCCTCATCCCGCCCCACCTGAAACAAAAAGACCACAGTGAAAAACTTCTCAAAAGCCGATTTCACACTTCTAAAACTAGTGTGGTCTCCTTTAAGGCCCCTGAGCCAGTAGTAAACATTACTCAAACCGCTGAATCACTTACAAATGCCTTCTACCAGCACCTACAGGACTGCATGGATCAGGCAATCCCAAACAAAACTAAGACTCTCTGTACCAAAGGCAAGCGTCCAGTCTGGTGGACCCCAGCCATAAACAAGCTCTACAACAAAAGGAGGAAGCTACTACAAGATAGAGCAAAATCCTTGAAAGGTAAGACACCTTTGATCATTATAAGTAAAAACTAAGAGCTCTCATAAAATCATCCAAGGCAAATTTTGAGAGAAAAATCGCCAAGGACTCTAAAGACAATCATAAGGCCTTCTTTAGCTATGTTAGAAACCTAGGAGGAAACTCCCAGATATGCTCAGAATTAGTTCAAAATGATGTGAAAATTACTGAACCTACACACATTGCTAACATACTGGCTGACAGGTTCAGTGCAAACTTCTCCCCCTCCCCCAAAAGGAGAGATATCTATTCCAGAGGATTGTAGCCCCCAAACATCTCCAACGCCCAGGTGAGAACTGCCCTCACTACGGCAAAATACACAGCATCCATGGGACCGGATGGTGTCCCCGGCTGTGTGCTTCATGAACTCAACGAGGTATTAAACCCACAGTTAGGACAGCTGTTTAATCTTAGCCTCACCTCAGGATATTACCCAAGGAGTGGCGCACGGCGACTGTGGTCCCACTTCATAAGGGCGGTGCCTCCACAGACCCTGGAAATTACCGCCCCATTAGCTTGACAAGCCTTATCTGCAAAGCCATGGAGAGGATCATAATGGAACTCATAAATAAAGACATAGGGAACTTGCAGACTTTGGATCCAACCCAGTTTGGCTTTGTCAAAGGCAGATCCTGCCTCTTAAACTTGGTTGACTTTTTCGAGACAGTCACCAAGGCCATTGATGAGGGAAAGGCAGTCCATACAGCCTACCTCGACCTGGCAAAGGCCTTCGACACAATACCCCACTCAGGTATCATCGAAAAACTCATCAGCTTGAATGTAAACCCATACATCACAAGATGGGTTGCAAACTGGCTAAGTGACAGAACCCACAGGGTCAGAGTTGCTGGAGCCATGTCAGACTCAAAGCCTGTCACAAGTGGTGTCCCACAGGGCTCAGTCCTGGGTCCACTCTTGTTCGGCATCTACTTTTCTGAAGTACAAGCAAACACAGGAGGGTTATGGCTGACAAAGTTTGCAGATGACTGCAAACTGGGCCATAGTCGAAAACACATTTGACACAGATATCCTCCAGAAGGGCCTCACAGAAACAGATAACTGGTGCCAGAGCCATGCCCTGAAGTTAAACGCCAAAAATGCATAGTCATACCCTTCGGGAAAAACAAGGTTACCCCTAGCTACCATATAGGTGGCAATCCACTGAGCACAGAAAAAGTCATCAGGGATCTGGGGACCCAAGTTGACAGTAGCCGTTTGACACTCATGTTGCTAAAGTAGTTAGGAAAACCTTCTATATCGCCCACCTGATCATGAAGGGATTCACATCTAGATCAAGGGAGGTCATCGTCCCCTTGTACTCATCACTCATTAGACCTATGATTGAGTACAATGCCCCGTTCGGAATGTATCTGACCAGACACCTGCTGCAGCTTGAAAGGCCCCAAAAGTTCCTCACCAAAAGGATAAAGGGTCTCAAAAATATGTCTTATGCTGCCCGACTGAAAGAACTCCAGCTCTATTCAGTCTCATACCGCTTGCTCAGAGGTGACCTGTGCCTGACATATAAGGCCATGTCAAACCGAGATTTGATGAATATGCTTCACCTCAAAAAATCTAGATCCCTCAGAACCACAAGGGCGGGAGACTTAAACCTTGACACGGTTATAAATAGAATGTGCTGGATTCATCACCCAGAGACTCCCTATGCTGTGGAACAAAATCCCGGTACATGTGAGGCAGAGCACCTCGCTGGCCTTGTTCAAGAGGAATCTTGACCAATGGATGGGAGATCGCAGATATACCCCAGGGATTACTTCAGTGTCACTGCTTGACAGAGGCACAGAAAAATGATAGGCATAGTTTTTATTCAAACTAAAGGGGTGGCGAAAGCCACATAACTATGGGCTAGGCTTATAAATGCCCTTGGGCAGATAGCCTAGTATGAACCTATGAACCTATGAACCTATGAAGACATAAAAGCGAATCCAGAATTTCATAGATATGAATTTGATTTTAGGAGGATCTTTTCAAGCATTGATTCATTAATTATGAAGATCACGGACACAAAAATCCATAAATAAAGTATAGACAAAATAGACTATGAGAAAAATAAAGCTTAACCGGATCCAACAGAAACTGTTTCCCCTAACATTATGGATGCTATGGCAACAACAAATCAGAATCAAATACAAGGTGATGATGTCACTACACTTGAGTTTGAAACAATGAGTTTCAAACTGTTCGCCATAGCGAACACATTATGGCAAATCAACAGCATCAGCATAATGTTAATAACAATGTAACAAATGGGAATTACATGCATAACCAACAGAATAATAATGGCCAGGTTTTTCGCCAGGTCAACAACAAGTATGCTCAGCAGGGATCCTACAACAACAGACCCAGAAATCAACAGAAGAAGAATGTTTGTCGCAAAAGGTAGCAAATGTTACTGCTTTAAATAAACTGTCTATTCATCAAAATGAAGAAGGGGACTTTAAAATTTATAATTATAGTTCTATTGATGTTACACAGGCAATGGTGAATTTTCTGGCTAAAGGCCTTAATTTTGTTCCTAGTTGTAGAGCTAATATAACTAAGACCATCTGTGACCTAAAACTTTTTGTTCGCAAATTGAACCTGAATGTCATGTTTGGTAAAAGCAATATTATTATAAATAATGAAAAAGTGTCGGCGATACTGTAGTTGAGGGCCTCAACAGATGCGTAGTAGCAAGCCATGCCCAAAACCCACCCCCGTGATATGTCATTCATGAATATGCATTCCCACCCAATAATGTACAACCGAAGAAAAAAAAAAAAGTGTACTTGACGTTGTAATAGGATAGTAAATATAACAGTAAACTGAAAGTAAATTACCGGTATGGCGTGAACCGACATTTAAACAAAACAAAAAAAAAAAAAAAACACTTTCTCGACCTTGGGGTATTTTAGTTTCTTAAGAGGACTGCCAACTGCTAAATTATGGATTTGATACAACGTGTAATAGCTTCTTATTTAAACTAAAGTGTTTCTGTTGTCACAGTGCTTTTAATAGTCATTCACCAAAATCTCATATTGACACTTTGAACGGTTATGTGCTGTCAGTACAGCATGCAATCATAACGGAAGTGTAACCACTTCTTCTTTCTTTCTTTCACTCAGTTGTGAGGTTAAGTCTTTAAGTATTACAGGGTGTTGCAGCATGACTGAACTTTGATATGCACATATTGTGTATAAAGGCAAGTTTTAATCAATCTAAAATGTAAAAAAAAAAAATAAAATAAAATAAAATATATAGAATCTATTGCCAGTTTGTCGAAAACCCCAAGTAATATGCAAAGCGCGTTGTCACTCAATTTGCAACATGCCCACTTCTGCGTGAAAGGAACTGGTGAGGCCCACAACTACAATATCGCCAAAGTGTCTAGCATTTTTAATCCCCCAATACAGGGGACATTGGCGTTATTTGAAAAAATGAATGAAGTGCATTTTAGATCTATGACTAAAAATCAAGGTTCTTTACAGAGGCAAATCAGTAACATTACAAGAGCAGAAAGGGAACTTATATCTGAAAGTTCACAATATTCGAGTCATGCAGCCAGACAAGGGGGGAGTGATCATTTTTATGGAACAAAGTGAATATGACAAGAAAATATATAGCATGCTGACTAGTAACAACTATGTAAAAATGTCATTGAATGAGTTGAGTCAGGCGTATGCATGTATAAAATCCTATCTTAGTGATTTATTTGTAGACGCCAGCATTTCAATGGACACATATCAGTACCTGAGCATGCCTGCGCCTCTTATTCCAGTTATTTTTGGAACTCCAAAAATCCATAAAAATATTAATGACCCCCCCCCCCCGTTCTGTCCCATTATAGACGGCCGTAAGTCTATCACATATGCATTTGCTAAAGGGGTAGATTCTAAGTTAAAAATTCCCCTACAGACAGAGAAACAGATTTGTCGTGATTCTTGGGCCTGTTTAGGCCATCTTAATGATTTAATTTTTGATCCTTCTTATAATTTTTTGACTGCAGATATAAAGGATTTATATACAGTCATACCCCAAGATATAGGGTTAGAATGGGCACGTGATTTTTTACTCATTAAGCAGATTGAAGGCCAAGTAATAGATCTAGTTATTATTCTGTTGGAGATAGTTTTGAATAATAATTTTTTATGTTTAAAGGAGATTATTCCTTACAAAAATTAGATGTTGCTATGGGGTCCCCATGTGGGGGCAGTTTTAATAATGCTGTTATGGCCTTTTGGGAACGAACATTCTTATTTCCAAACTCTTTCTTTAAAGACAAAGTTGCTTGGTATACAAAATACCAAGACGACATGTTTGTTATATTGAAAGGAGATGAAAATTTAGCAAAACAGTTAGTAGAAGTAATGACGGGCTTTACAAATTTCCTTGAATTTACTTTTGAATTCAATAAAAAAGAAATTAATTTCTTAGATATAAAATTTTCTAAGGATAGAAAATATAACAGGTAGGAATCACAAATCTATAGGAAGCCCACTTATTCGAACTGTTTCTTGCATTTCCACAGTAACCACCCTTATCATCAGAAAAGAGGGGTGGTTAAAGGACAGTTGGTTAGGCCATCTAAAATGATTTCTAGTGATGAACAATTTTTCAAAGAATGTGACAATTTAAGGAAAATGTTTATTAAGCGTGCATATCCAGAAACTCTTATAAAACATTTGACTATTTAGATAAAAATAAAAAGAAAGTCAGGTCATTTCAAACCAATTCTAACAAGAGGATATATCATAGAAGAAACATCCTCTAGTCCAATAGGCATTAACGATTCAGATGAAATTATGAATAGCAATCCATCTAATAATTACATGTCCAGCTTTTTAACAGATGTTTCCACTAATGCCATAGATTTTAAAAACCCCTTAATAAGCAATTGGGAGTTTATTCTAGAAGACCTTTCTATTTCTAGCATTTTAGGAATGAGACCTTTGGTCACTTTTAGAAGAGGACTAAATTTAAAAGCTCTCCTAGAAACAAGTAAAATTAATTATAGTCAAGCTTGGGGCATGTATAAATGCAGGTGATCTCATTACTGTAAATATATCCGGACAGGAACATATGTGAGAATTAAGGGTATTAAATACAATATAAAAGGAAAATTTAATTGTGAAAGCCAAGGTATAGTATACATGGCTTCTTGTAGCCACTGTTCGGCTTTTTATTTGGGTAAGATGGAACGTCGCTTCAAGCAATGCATTTATGAGCATTTATACAGTATAAGCAAAAATGCTAACACCAATGCCCTAGCTAGGCATATTGTAGAATATCAGTCTCTTAGTTTTACATTCACAGTGTTAGAACAGGTACATAGGAATATAAGAGGAGGCCCATGGGAGCTTAAGCTCAAAGAAAAGGAATTAAAGTGGCAATTGTTGACAAATGCACAAGTTTTTCCAGGTTTAAATGAAGCCTCCTCTATAAAATGTCTTTTAAAATTAAGAGAGATGACATATTTTATCAAGTTTTTTAGTGAAGCCTGTTAGAAATATAAAATGGTCTGAATAAGGCTTTTTATTTTTGTCAGTATTTTACATTATATTTTGTTTAATTATTGATGAAGTTTTGGTTTTTATATATAATTAATTTTTGCATATTTAAGAAGCATCCTGTTTAAGGTCACATACATAAGTATAAATACATATATTTTTTATAAAATGAATTTAAGGGATGTAGTAATTACTATCATGTGTTTTTTATTTAATTTATTCAATTTGTAATTAATCAATTAAGTGGACTATAAAATACATTGCATTTTGGGAGTAATTAATGTCTGAAGAAGTGCATGTAAAATTGTGTACGAAAACGCTAACATTAAATCGTGTGGAATATTACTGGTTTGCTTTTTTTGAGTTTATTTATCTAGTTGGATGCAATATTTGTCAGTGTGGGAGGATATGGTTAACAAACCACATTGCTTTGGAAAGTATGGTCTGCACCCGTCCCTTTTTACTTTTGAATATTGACTAAAAGTTTATCATCCTAATACAACTTTTTTTTTTAGGCAATGCCAAACTGACAAACCTCCCAACATAGCAAAATCAACACAAGGGAAGCTTAAGGTGTTACTGCTCAAGCCAGGAGCTTAAACAAGAAGTGCCACTCCCTCCAAGCTCTCCTCACCCTGGAGAATGTAGACATCTGTGGAGTTACTGACACATGGGTTAAAGTTGCAGAAAGTGCCTTGAAAGTGCAAAGCTTCAGTCCCTTCTACACATTTAGACTGGTAACTACACAGACAGAGAGTAAAGGTGGAGGTGTCTCAGTTGGCGATATTGTAGTTGAGGGCCTCACCAGTTCCTTTCGTGAAGAAGTGGGCGTGTCACAAATTGAGTGACAACCCGGTCTGCATATTACTTGGGGTTTTCGACAATCTGGCAATAAATTCTATATATATATTTTTTTTAACATTTTAGGTCGATTAAAACTTGCCGTTATACAGAATATGTGCATATCAAAGTTCAGTCATGCTGCAATACCTTGTAATACTTAAAGACTTAACCCCACAACTGAGTGAAAGAAAGAAGAAGCGGTTACACTTCCGTTACGATTGTGTGCTGTACTGACAGCAAATAACCGTTCAAAGTGTCAATATGAGATTTTGGTGACTGTTTGACTATTAAAAGCACTGTGACAAAGGAAACACTTTAGTTTAAATAAGAAGCTATTACGTTGTATCAAATCCATAATTTAGCAGTTGGCAGTCCTCTTAAGAAACTGAAATACACCAAGGTCGAGAAAGTGTTTTTTTTTTTAATTTAAATGTCGGTTCATGCCATACCGGTAATTTACTTTCAGTTTACTATTATATTTACTGTCCTATTACAACGTCAAGTGCATTTTTTTTTTCTTCGGTTGTACATTGGGAGGGAATGCATATTCATGAATGACATATCACGGGGGTGGGTTTGGGGCGTGGCTTGCTACTGCATATCTGGTGAAGCCCTCAACTACAGTATCGCCTCTCAGTTTACATCAGTAAAAAGCATACTTCTAAGTTGGTTAAACAGGATGATGTGCTGGATTTTCTCCACATGCAGATTACCTTAGACAAAGTCCCACACCATATCCTAGCAAGCTATGGGTCACCCTGTATGTCCCATGAAACACATAGTTCATACTTAGACCTATCTGAGAAACTCTCCACTCAACCAAATACCATACTCAATGGAGACTTTAATTATCCTTCCGTGGACTGGAAATCCTTTATGGCCTCAAATTTGTAAGTGCATAGATTCCTGAACTTTGTTAACACAAACACCCTACAACACATAGTGCATATACCCACTAAAGGTACCAACATATTAGACCCTGTACTCACAAATGTGAGAGAATCCTGTCCTACCAGTGTCATGTCCTCTCTGGTAAGGTCAGCATATAAAGGTGTCTCCTTCAAAATAAAAATTAGATCAGTAACCCCAGGGACCCTTGTAACAGGAACTATTCCAAGTCAAACTACTTTTTATTAAGTGGTAACTTGTCAAAATTCCATATACAACATTTATTTATTTATTTTATTTATTTACATTTGTTTACTGGGAAATTCTGACTGGACGCAGGTCCTTTTTCAACAGATGCCTGAGGAGATAAGCTCCACAACATGTATATGATAAATAGACACAAAGTTGAAGCAATAGTAAACAACATTACTGGTTGTTGGCCTTAATGCAGTAACTAGATATTGATTATCAACAGTATATACAGTAAATGTTGCAAGTTAAGATAGTTTATTGTAGTTTATAATAAAAGTTGTAATGAAGTTGTTAGACAATTTTTAAAGTACGTAACAGTTATTGCGCACAGAAATGTTGCATATGTCAATGGCTGCATAGAGGCTCTTGTACCTATCAGAAATAAGGCTAAAACAATGTTAGAAAACAAAACACCCTGGTGGAATTAAACAGGTTATACAACAAAAGAAAAAAAAAGTCATAGCTAAAATTAGGAAGTATAACCTCCTCACACTACTATTAAAAATATGCATTTCTCATCTCTCTCCCTCAAACTTGATGTACAGTAACAGCAAATGATACTATGATTCTTTTTCTTCTTGCTCTACTGATAAAATTGTACTGATTTTGTTAAACTGCTTCCTTATATACTTTTATTTACTTTTACTGTAAAAATGTTTCTTGAATCGTTTTTGTTAATTGCTTATGCTTAAACTTTATTGTAATGTTTGTGGAGCTTTTCTCCCCGGGCCACCACTGAAAAAGGGCTATTCAGCTCTGTCAGACTATCCCAGTCAACAAATGTAAAATAATAATATTAAAAAAAATGATAAAAACTGTCTCATCAATCTAAATGGAAACCAATCATGCTAATTAAATCCAAGAAAGTCAATTTTAAGGTCAAGATAGCTTCTCAGACCAAAGACAACAAAACACCTCCTTTAGCTCTGCCAGAAACCTCAAAGGAAGCAAACAGCAGTGCCAAACTGGTCGTCAGTGGAACCACATTTATGGACCTGAGTGAGATTCAGTAAATCTACTGGCCAAAAAAATAAAAAATCAGCTCCAACTTTACCCCTCCATGTCACCCCCAACTATCTTCAGGAAATACCGTCAAACATAACCACTCCAACGATAAATGCAGTGCAAGTCCTGGCTGCTCTCTCTAAGACCAAAAACACCACCTCAGTAGGCCCCAATAATATCCTCCTGAATATCCTGAAATACGACCTGTCAGGACCACTGGAGGCTCTACTCACACTACAGTCTCAGAGCAAACTATGTGCTATGGGAATGGAGGACTGCAATGGTCATCTGTCTACATAAGGACAGTCCATCAAAAAATTCTGGGAACTACAAACCCATTAGTCTGACTAGTCTTACATGTAAAGCCATGCAACAAATTTTCATGGAAATGATTAACAATAATATGGAAAACCTTCAGATACTGGATCCAACCCAGTCTGGCTCCATCAAAGGCAGGTCTTGCTTACTTAACTTGGTGGACTTCTTCAAGAAGATCACCAAAGGAGTCAATGAGGGAAAAACCTTGACCAAGCTAAGACATTTGATTCACTCCTCCATTCTGGCATTGTTTACAAACTCATAGAATTAGGCACAAGACCCCCTATATAACAGGTAGGACTGAGGACGTGAGGTTTGGCTAGACTACCTCTACAAAGAGGCTGGTCACCAGTGGAGTCCTTCAGCACTCTGTGCTAAAATGGAAGTCAAGCCCAATGTCAAAGGCTCTGTTTGGCAAGGTTCATAGATGATTGCAAATTAGGAGCAGTCATAGACTTCCCCCAAGATACTAACATCTTACAGGAAGGGCCAACACAGACAAATGACTTGTGCCAAAGCTATGGCTTAAAATTCAGTTCCAAGAAATTCATAACTGGACCTTTTGGAAAGATGGATACCCTGTGAAATTGTAATTAGGTTTATAGGTTCATAGGTTGGTACTGACCTATCTGCCTGAAGGCATATATTAGCCTAGCCACGTTGTGCAGTATCCACCGCCCCTTTAGTAGTTCCCTAGACCCTTGTACTAGCAGCTAGTACCCTTGGCCCCTGTCTAGTAGTGCTGTTGGTGTGATCCCCGGTGTGAACTTTCTGTTACCCATCCACTCATCAAGGTTCCTCTTGAAAAGTGATAGTGAGGGGCTCTGTCTTATGTAGATCGGGACCCTGTTCCGTAGTAAGGAAAGTCTCTGCAAAGGGAATCTATCCCTCCAGCATGTTCTATTCATTGTTGTGTTGAGGTTTATATCCCTAGAGCATGTAGCTCGAGTAGATTTGGTTTTGCTAAGATGGAGCATGTTCAACAATTCTGGGTTGGACATGGCTCTGTACGTTAGACAGAGATCACCTCTGAGAAAGCGGTATGCAACAGAGAACAGTCTTAGCTTTTTCAATCGTGCTGCATAGGGCAACTGTTTGAGGCCAGTAATTCTCTTGGTTAGGTACCTCTGTGGTCTCTCCAGCTGCTGGAGATGTCTAGCCATGTACATTCCAATTGGTGCATTGTACTCAATAATGGGTCTGATGAGGGAAGAGTAGAGGGGCACCATTACATCCTTAGATCTTGATACGAACCCTTTCATGATCAGATGAGTCACATAGAAGGATTTTCTAACCACTTTGGCAACATGGTTATCAAAGGAAAGCTGGCTATCTACTTGGTTCCCTAGATCCCTTATTTCTTCTTCAGATTTCAGGGGATTACCTCCTATGTTGTAGTTTGTGGGTACTCTGTTTTTTCCAAAGAGGATTACTACGCATTTTTTTGCATTTATCTTGAGACCATGGCTTTGACACCATGCATCAGTCTCATTTAAGCCCTTCTGGAGGATCTCCATGTCGGCCGGAGACTCTATTATAGCACCCAGTTTGCAGTTGTCCGCAGACTTAATCAGCCACAGCCCTTCCGTGCTCGCCTGTACTTCTGAGAAGTATATGCCAATTGATGAAACAACCCTAAGAGTAGACTCTCTAGTCAGAGATTTAGGAACACATAGCTAATAATCTGTTTTTTGATCAGCATGTGTCTAAGGTAGTAAGGAAATTGTTCCATGTCTCTCAACTTATAAATAAGGGCATGACATATAGGTCCAGGGAAGTCATCTTTGCTTTGTATTCAGCCCTCATTAGACCAATCATTAAGTATAATGACCCCTTCAGTATGTGCCTAACCAGGCACATGCATCAGCTGGAACATTCCACATGTTCCTAACAGAATGAATAAAAGATGTAAGGACAATGTCATATGCAGATCACCTCAAAGTCCAATCTCTATACTTTGTTTCCTACAGATTGCTGAGAGGCAATCTATGCCTGTCATACAAGCCATGCTTGGATCCCACCCTGATGGACCTGTTGCATATCTGCAGAATTAACAGCATCAAAACTAGATTTAAAAATATAAACTTTGCTTACAGAAGAAATAGAACATGTTGGAGGGACAGATATGTATCTCTGAGAATTTCCATTCTCTGGAATAGGCTCCCCATCAGTATAAAGCAGAGCTCATCCCTAACCCTATTCATGTAACCTGGCCCGGTGGATGAGAAATCAGAAACTGACCCTCGCCTGGCATGTATGTCTCTTATGTACAGAGGCAGCCATTAAATTATGCCCTACCTAGCATGCACCCCTTATAATAATGTCTATTTTTGAATACCTTTACTGAATTATCACTTGTGACATAGGCAAATTTACATTTATACAAAAATAATCAAACTGTATTAACAAATTAACATAAACAAACATTATGCTTCACATATATTGCTATATATCATATAACCTAAGCAACATTGTACAAATTATTAAATTCCTGCCTTTTTATGAAACAAGAAACATCTTTATTAAAATAATAAAACACCAAATCAAGAAAAAAAGTGCCGTCAATTACCAAAACCAAATCCTCAGCACTTTGATGGTACACCAAATAAGCACAAGCAGGCAAAATCTTCCCAGAACAAATGAATGCAGCTATAACGTCTCTCCAAATCACATTAACGATAACAGATTCCACAATACGTTTTTATCTCTTACTTCTTCAGATAAAAGTAACAAAACATCAGTCCCCATTTATACCCACACCCATTTCAAATCCATCAATAAACACCCACTACATACTTTAAAATTCTATACTCTAAAATGTATATATAATTTAATAAAACAATTCCTTATTTTAATATAATGTAAACTTCTCTAATTTAATTCATATATCATAAATGTTTCTAAAACAATCTGTCAATACAATTAATAAGATGTATTAAAATTTATAAAATTTAAACAAATACTATTATGTTAAATAAATAAATAAAATAACATGCCATTCTTTATTTGGTAAAGCTCTCTCTGGTGGTAATATTAATAACTTATTTAAAAACAATGTTTTATTAACTGATGAACTAAAGCACTGTTAATAACTTATTATATAAATATGAAAACATATTGTTTATAAATTTTAGTTACAGCCTAGCTGCCCTTAGTTTAAGAACTGGGGCTAGGGAAACTGCATCATTTAATCCAGGGAATCTACTATGTCTATAGTTACGAATATTACATCTTCATTATATATTTCTTGGGTAATGTTTCTCAGAAAGTCCCAAGAATCTTTTAAAATAATGTCATTTTTCATAACTAGATCTTTTAATTTTGTATCTAGATATTTATCCATAAAAGTATTAGCCGAACCTTCAGCAGCTACTACAGGTTGTAGGGGTTGATCATGAATATTCTTATGAATTTTCGGTTTCCCGAAAATTGACGGGACCCTTGGCTGAGGGTTATATAAAAATTCATACAATTTTTGTCAATAAAACCTTCTAGCAACAAATCATTTAATGCCATGTATATCTTCTTTTAGGCTATATTAATGTGATTGTTGGATACCTCTCTATATTTCGTGTCATCTTGCAAATTTTCCAACATCTTAGCCTCATACATAATATTATTCATGATAACTATCCCTCCTCCCTTGTCTGGCCTCATAACTCTCAATTGTTTATTCTCTTTTAACTCATATAGGGTATATCTCTCACTGTGTGTTAAATTTGGAGGAAACCTGTTCTTACTCAGATTATTCCTTAGCACATGTCCTATGTTAATTTCCAGGTTTCTTAATTGTGGGTGTAAAGGCGGGTTAAAGACACTTGCCCTTTGTAAGCTTGTACATTTGTATATTCCTGTGTCTTTCCCATCAAATACTAACCAAAAATGTATTTTTCTTAAATACATTTTTAAATCAATCATGGTCTTACTAATGTCACATTTTTGGATGGTACAGAATTTAGGCCTTTAGACAATAACAGAAAATGTATTTTATTTATCTCAGTTTCACTGAAATTAAATATATTAAACCCCTGATATGTGTACTTAAAGCCATCTTGTATATTATTTTCTTTTTCCAACAGTATATCATTTAAAATCTGTCTCCGCCCTTCCACTTCCTTTGATTTCACTGGTAATTCACTGGTGATTGGTTCCGAATTCTTTCAGACCTCTGGAGAGGGGGATACTCTAAAGGGTCTTGCAGAGAAGGTAAATTACTCTGGGTATTCTTATCATCATTTTGAACCTCATTATTATAGCAGTTCTGTTCATCCCTATTTCTTACTTGGGATTCTATATTCTCTCTATTAAACTGATGGTTAACCTGTCTAGGTTGGCAGTAATGTGACTTGTATAGATATTATTGTCTGTCCCTATCAGTTTTCTTTTTCTTTCTTAACATAATCTGTTGACATTTATTATCTATATGTCCCCTAACTAAAAAATATTTTTTCTTATGTTCATATATTGTAAACATTAAATCTTGATTGATGTGTTCATTAACTTTGTTAATATTTTCCATAAGTAACACCATATTTCTTTCATTATTTTTTATGATAGCCCTCATTAAATCCGTACCCCACTTATTAAACACATCTAGTAGCTCATAGTGAAATTCTGAATCCTGTTCTACATTGTTTGGAAATTTCCAAACCCTTAAACCTTTTGGAACTATGCCCATACCAATACATTCCTTCAGATATCATCATCTTCTTTTGGCTGTTCCCTTTAGAGGTCGCCACAGCGGATCTTCGGTTTCCATTTCTTCCTGTCCTTTGCATCATGCTCTTTCACACCAACCACCTGCATGTCCTCTCTCTCACCACATCCATAAACCTTATCTTAGGCCTTCCACTTTTCCTCTTACCTGGCAGCTCCATCCTTAGCATCCTTTTCCCAAAATACCCAGCATCTCTTTTCAGCACATGTCCAAACCAACGCAATCTCACCTCTCTTGCTTTGTCTCCAAACTGTCCAACTTGAGCTGACCCTCTAATATACTGATTCCTAACCCTGTCCATCCTGGTCACACCCAATGCAAATCTTAACATCTTTAACTCTGCCACATCCAGCTCTGACTCCTGCCTTTTTGTCAATGCCACCGTCTCCAACCCATATAACATAGCTGGTCTCACTACCCTCTTGTAGACCTTCCCTTTCACTCTTACTGGTACTCATCTGTCACAAATCACTGCTGACACTCTTCTCCACCCATTCCACCCTGCCTGTACTCTTTTCTTCACCTCCCTTCCACACTCACCATTACTCTGAACTGTCGATCCCAAGTACTTAAACTCATCCACCTTTACCAACTCTACTCCCTGCATCCTCATCATTCCTCCACCCTCCCTCACATTTACACACGTATATTCTGTTTTAGCCCTGCTGACCTTCATTCCTCTCCTCTCTAAAGCATATCTCCACCTCTCCAGGGTCTCCTCAACCTGGTCCCTAATCTCACTACATATCCCAATGTCATCTGCAAACATCATAGTCCACGGGGCCTCCTGTCTGATCTCATCTGTCAACCTGTCCATCACTACTGCAAATAAGAAAGGGCTCAGAGCTGATCCTTGATGTAATCCCACCTCCACCTTAAACGTATCTGTCACTCCCACTACAGTCCTCACCAATGTCACACTACCCTCGTACATATTCTGTACCACTCTTACATACTTCTCTGCCACTCCCGACTTCCTCATACAATACCACAACTCCTCTCTAGGCACCCTGTCAAATGCTTTCTCTAAGTCCACAAAGAAACAATGCAACTCCTTCTGACCTTCTCTGCATTTCTCCAATAACACTCTCAGAGCAAATATTGCATCTGTAGTGCTCTTTCCTGGCATGAAGCCAAGCTGCTGATCACTAATCATCATCTCACTTCTTAACCTAGCTTCCACTACTCTTTCCCATAACTTCAAGCTGTGATATGTTGTCTAAATCTAAGCTTCTATATTTATACAACAAATCATTTAACATATCAATATTCTCATTATACAAACATCCATATGTTTTATTATCTGCCTCTATTGAATTAAAGTTCAACTTGCATCCTAGCCAAACATTTAAAGACATTTGACTATGTCTGTTGTTAATATTACAGTCACCTCTGTGTGGAGATGCAGGAGTCTGTTCAATACCATCAGCTAATGTCTGCTCATTTCCTCCATTGTCGTTCAAGTCTAAAAACACACTCGGTAGGCTGCTACATCTATTCTGGCTGCTTTTTTCTTTTGAATTTGCTTGAATGGAAGAAAAAAAGACAGTTCCATCTTCCGACACTGCTCTCCTTGTTGAGCGGGGCTTGTACGCTTCCTGGTTCCCCAGAACAGTACAGGATTGTGTCACCAATGTATGACATAGTGGAGTTAACACTCCCACCAGCTGAGTCAGCTGGCCGATAAGCTTGGAGACCTCGCCGCCTTCAAAGTTAATAAATCCGGAAGTCCCTGCAGTGCAAACGGTTCCATCCATCCTTGCAAAATCAATAAAACACCAAATAAAGAAAAAAGTGCCATCAATGACCAAAACCAGATCCTCAGCACTTTGATGGTACACCAAATAAGCACAAGCAGGCAAAATCTTCCTGAAATTATTTAATGCAGCTATAAAGGCTCTCCAAATCACATTAACGATAACAGATTCCACAATACGTTTTCATCTCTTACTTCTTCAGATAAAAGTATCAAAACATCAATCCCCATTTATACCCACACTCATTTCAAACCCACCAATAAACACCCACTACATACTTTAAAATTCTATACTCTAAAATATATATATATATATATATAATTTAATATAACAATTCCTTATTTTAATATAATAAAACAATAAGTGAGAAGGTCACTGAAAAAACAATCAGTAAAAATAAAATGAAAACTCCAGCAAAGCTAGAACTTCCACTGAGTGACCTCCCAAACCTCTTGTATCAGAGGCACATGGGATATATGCAAATGACCATTATGAACATCAGGTGTTTCAGCTAATTTGCGAATCTGAATGCCCATGACTTGCTTTGTTGTTTTATTGGACAATTTCAGGCCAATAAAGCCAAACCCCACTAGCTGTGGATATGAAGTTTTACCAATTAGCTAAAACACCTGATGTTCATAAGGGTCATTTGCATATATCCCATGTGCCTTTAATACAAGAGATTTGGGAGGTCACTTAGGGGAAGTTCTAGCTTTACTGGAGTTTTAATTTTGTTTTTACTGATTATTTTAATATAATGTAAACTTCTCTAATTTAATTCATACATCATAAATGTTTCTATAACAATCTGTCACTACAATTAATAAGATGTATTAAAATTTATAAAACTTAAACAAATACTATTATGTTAAATAAATAAATAAATAAAATAACATGCCATTCTTTATTTGGTAAAGCTCCCTCTGGTGGTAATAGTAATAATTTATTTTAAAAACAATGTTTTATTAACTGATGAACTAAAATACTATTAATAACTTATTATATAAATTTGAAAACATTGTTTATAAATTTAGTTACAGCCTAGCTGCCCTTAGTTTAAGAACTGGGGCTAGGGAAACTGCATCATCTTTATTAAACCATCACTTATAACATAAGCAATCATACATTTATATAAATGAAAACAAACCACACCAACACATTCCTAGTTGTAAGCATTTTACATCAGAAACCATACTGACACACTCCCAGATGCAAACATTATATATGAATTATAATCTATCCAATTATTGTCAGCCAAACATTACATAGCGCACTTAAGTCCTGTCTTCTTTTAAACCTCATTCCTCTCCTGTATGTATTGTTCCCACAATTCCCATTTTTTCCTGTGTAGTTTGCTCCTACACTTTTCTAAAAATCTCAATTCCATTTGTTTTATTTCTGTTACTATATTCACTACTTCTAATATAGTTGGTTTAGATAGATTTGGATTTCCATTTTCTGGTAATTGCTTTTTTGGCAATTAGACACAGCAATGCTTTACCATGTCTAGGCAATTCTGATTCTGTATCATAGCTTAGAAAAATCATCTCCCTCTTCACACCAATTCACCCACCCAGCACCTCCGACAGTGCATTCCACAGGGAAATCTTAAAGTCAGCCAACCCACTGCAATCCCAGAACACATGTTACAAAGTACCTCTTTCTTCCCCATCACACCTCCAACATTTGCCGTTTACCTGAGGAAAAATTCTCTGGAGTCGACTTGCAGTATAAAAATATCTGTATAAACATTTCAAGCAAAAATGCTAAATCTTCTAGATTTTGTTGCATATTTGGGAGAAATACATATATATTCCCATAGTTTCTTTGTGAATTGTTTATCCAATCCCTCTTCCCAATCCTTTTTAACCTCATCTGATTGATCCTTATAATAATGTCTATAATACAATAAACCATGGGACACAATTGGATTGCATGGCTAGGCTTATAAATGCCCTAGTGTTTATTAGCCTAGTATAAATCTATGAACCTGTGAGTCTCCTTTGTCCAGGAGGCTCATATCAGTGTATGCCAGAGTTCATTGTTGATACCCATCCAGTCGTATAGGCTATGTTTGAAGGAAGACAGTGAATTGCACTGTTTAAAATACAGAGGACAGTTTATTCCAGATGTTTGGGAAGTTGTAGACCTCATCCTCCAACATGTTTTATTTATTGTTGTTGGTAAAGATTAAGCTCCTTGTTTCTAGTATGAGCGGACACACTGGACTTGTGGAGATGGAAGAGACCCAGGATAATCTGGCCTCTAATGGTGCAGTAAGTGAGGCAGAGCTCTTCCCTCAAAAATCTATAATACACTCACTAAAGGAAGAGAGCTTTCATTCTCACTGTCTTGGAAGCTCAGTGACTTTAAGCCTGTGATATCTTTGGTCAGAAAGGTTTAGATTCTTTCTAAATTGTTGCCTTGTTTAGTGAGATACATCCCAAGGGGGGTGTTGTACTCAATAATAGGCCTGATGAATGAGTATAAGGAGGTTATTACCTATTTAGATCTTGATAAATTTTTTTGGCAATTAACTGCAGAATAACAGAATTTCCTGAGAACTGGTGTTATGTGATGGTCAAAGGAGAAGGAGCTATCATCCGAAGTACCTAGATCCGTGACTACATTTTAGTTTTGTAGTTGTGTGCTGCCTATATAGAATGATGCTGGGAAGGGTTGTCTACAGTGATGATATTACATTTTAGCATTTAGTTTAAATCCATTTTTAGTATAGCATGGTTTCACTAGGGAAGAGTTCATTCTGGAGGGTTTGGGTGTCATAGGGTGACTCAACAACAGCCCCAAATTAGCAAGTCTTGACTCTCTGCCTAGAAACTTGAGAAGTAAATAACAAAAATGAATGGTTATACCACTGAGCCTTGAAGGATACCTCTGTTCACTTTTATACTTTTTGATGTGGCATCTGCAACTCACAATGTGTATGTTCTGTCTATCAGCTAGTTTGCTATCCATCTTATTACATATGAGCTGATTTTTAAAGCAATTAGGTTTTGCATAATACCACCATAGGGACTGATGATGAAGGCCATGGACAGATCAATGCATGCTAGGTGCACTACATGTCCACCAACTACAACCTCTTTTGAAGAAATTTACCATGATGAATAGACAGGATTGACTCTTCATAAAGCCAAACTGTTGGAGGGTCAAGTTTAATGAAATTCTTGTTATCAGAGTTTATAAGGTCAGATATAATACATTTTGTGGCTCTGCAGATCAGGATTATAAGACTAATTGGTCTGTAATTACCCAGGTTGGTTGTAATGTCATCCTTACAGAGGGCATCTTCACTGCAGTGCTCCACTCATCAGTACCAAACCAGATAGCCAAACTTAGGTTAAATAGTTTAAGGAGTGTATCTGCAAGGGTATGTTTAACCCTATTGTCATGTCCTATGGAGTAAATATTTTTAGATTGGACAGGAATGTCTATAAAATGATCTTTAGATCATAAATTCCAGGAATAAAGCTTTGTTTGTAGATGGTTTACTCACTGTAATTTATATTAACTGGGAAAAGCTATAGCTGGAAATATAAGATATAATGTATCAAAAATGTCTTGACAATGGGATTCTTTTTTATATTTATTTTAAAGTATATTCATTAAGATAACATACTGTACAAATGTGAATTTATGCCTTTAATGCTATGTTCAACATTTATGACTGAGGCTGGGGTGTTGGATTTCTACCCAGGGAGAGATTGGTTTAATAAATTAGTGAGTTTCCAGGTCACCTGACTGATATTTCTCCTGACTGGGAAGGGAAGTTTTTTTCTATGTATGTGTGTGTCGGTGTATGTCTGTGTGTGCGTGCATGCTTGCGTGCATGTGCATGTGTGTGTGTGTGTGTGTGTGTGTGTGTGTGTGTGTGCATGTGTGTGTGAGTGTATATGGGTCTGGGTGAATGTGTGTGCGTGGGGGGTGTCTGTGTTTTTGTGTGTGGGTGTGTATGTGTGCATGTGTGGGGGGTTTGCCAGTTGCGAACTTCCTCTTGATATGGAGCAGGGCATAGAAGAAACAGCCAATAAAACCACATCTAAAATGACTGTATAAGAAGGATGGACAAAGAGCAGATAACAGAAGAAATAAGCCTGCTACTAGTTCATAATGGGAGCTGGACTTGCACACAGTCTAATCCAAATGTTGTGATTGTAAATTTCATATGAGTAGAGGTGAGATGTCCATTACCTGTTACTCACCTGAATTATTCCCATGTTACTATGAAGTAACTCTAAGGACAAATTTGTAGGGGGTAGCATGACATCAGGGAATGATAATCAATAATTGTATCTAAGATGCATATTCTAAAATACCTACGTTTTAAATTTTTAATATAGTGTATAGGTATAACTGCATAAATATTAAATTGATTTCAATATGTTTGAAGATCAGGATAGTTTCATGTCCTACATACTGAAAAAGAATTATACCTTCAAAAGCAATACTGAACTTGTCATTTGATTTTCCTCCAAAGTGTATTCAGTTGTTCCAGTCTCTATATCAATATGGAAAAAGCTGTAAGTCCGAGCTTTATCACTCTTTGTTTTATGTCTAATAAGACAGGGGGTATATTGATGAAAATTATAATGTTTTCTGTATCTGTAATATAATTTCTGAAACAATACTTACAAGGGCATTGCAAGTCTAAGTCAATTTAACATTAGCAACCTGATAACTTCCTGTAGGTATACAATAATTGTCTTTAAGTATAATTGTTGCAAATCATCCTAAAGAACTACAGCAACCAGGCTGGAGTGTATAGTTAGTACACCACAGCGGACTCTACTTAAGAAGGTGCAACTTTGTTATGTGGTTACTCTTTAATATTACTTTATATGCTTGCAAACCATGCTATTAAATATTTAGTCATTTTTTTTTTCTCTGTGGTAGTTAAAGTTCCTTAGGTTCTCTAATTACTATCTGCCAAAGTTGGGTGTTTGTGCAAATTTTAACAGCTAATCCTGTTGCAATATTACTCATATATGAAGATTCATTTGATCAATTCTTTCACTTTGATAGTGTTTTTCTTCTTGCTTTTTTGTTATTAAATAACCATAAGTACCTCGTTGCCACAATGATTCTTACTTAAAAAGTGTCTTCTCAGAATGCACACAATATGATTTTAGACTGTACACCTGCCATGCTTCTAAAAGAATACAGTTATGCTCCATTTTAGATTTCTAAAAGACATGTGATCAAACTTCTGGCTAAATACTACCATCTCAAAGAGATTTATTGTGTATCCAGTATTAATTTACCACTTTAGATAAATATATGCACATGAGCTTTTCAAATCTTTTTCTTGAAAAGAAACAGCTATTCACACCAATTTTGTCAGTACTTAAAGACTTATAATTGAGTAGAAAACCAACACCAAAAGATCAAAAAAGGTACCTAAGAGGTCTACTGTTGTAAAAACTCGAACACAATGGCACCGTGGAATAGGCAGTACCCTTTTTGGTCTTTTGGTGTTGGTTTTCTAATCTCTCTGGAGGTACTGTTTCTTCCGTTGTGGTTTGGTTACTTATAATAAAGTCTAGCCATACTTCTACACAACATCAGAATCTCTTTAATTAGTTGGTTTAATATTAATCTCCAATTCCAGATTATTTGATAAAATTTACTTTCTGCAGCATAATTTTCACATTTACTAAGTAAGGAAGCAATACTGAAAAGGTATATCAAAAGCCTGATCATTAATGTACTCATCATTATGTGGAATTATTTCTTCATAACATTTTTGTATAGCTATCCATTTCAGTTTAGAGATAACTAAGATTATTTTTCCCAGAGAAAAGTGATTGCAAAATGCATGTCAACTTTTTGATCATACTTTAGAAGGATAAGAAGAGCTAAATCTTTAACTCATTAGTATCCTTTCTCACTATAATTGGTGAATATTTCAGATTATTCTTGGGACTTTCAAACAATTAAGTAAATTATGAGACACATGCCTTCATTTTTGTTAATAATATATATTGATACTTCATATTTCTCCTTTCTAAGGACTTGATAGGCTCAAGAAATTGTCTTGCATAGTCTTCAAATGCAATCGCTGGTGGCTTGTTGAAACCACATGCATCTCCCAAATTAAGAAGTAAGAAAGGTTCCATAAATACACTTCATCATAGTCAGGAACAGTGTTATCTGTGCCAGAAAAAAATGCTATTAGTGCATAGCCCGAAGCAAGCTAAATCACAAGAAAAGCAACAGCAGGAACTTGGCTGATACAGGCAGACTGATATTCTCAACCATCTGCAGAATCCAGCAGAGTTATCCAGCTGTTTCACAGCAGATCCCAAAAACATGTTAATTTTAACAAATTATTATACAGTTTTACTCAAATCACATGCCAGTTTACAACCCCAGAAAATGATTTATCAAAACTTCAAGAGTAAGAACACAGGCAGAGGGATACATATGAACTCTTTTATTCTTGGCTCAACAGCACACTTATAACATCTGAAAAACAATTCCAGGTATGAGGAAAGTACAGATGTTATGTAAAGAGTAATATAAATGCTATATACAAAGGAATTAAATACAAAGGAATTAAATGAAAAACTATGAAAATTACAATATGCTTTGCCCTAATCCTCCTTGGATTTTTACACACTGGTCCATTTGCTATCATTTATTTATCTCAGGATTAGACTTGACTGAATGAAATGCAAAAATTAATGATGCTACAAGTTTGAGAAATAAGTACTCAAGGAAGATTAGAATATAGGAATGGTCAAGTGATGGCAGGTGATTCTTCTTTTATGGGAATTGCAGATCATACCATGTAAGTTGCAATGTGCCATAAATTCTACTCTTTTTCTGCAGCTTGCGTCTATGTTTGGTTTTCAACTGATCTCTCATGCTACCAGGGTTGTAGACACTACAACAGACAAAAGTTTTACAATCCATAGCATATGCAATGCCATTTTGTGAGATTACAGTTATGTGCTGTGATAGAATAAGAAACATATTCATATGAGCTGTTACAATTTGTTTGAAAGCATGCTGTTGCCCATAATGAACTGCAGCAGAAGCCATAAGTTTTCACCATCAGTGTATTTTCTGAAGATCCTGTTAATAACCTCACAGGCATTTTCAATTATACTCACATTATTACCGCACAGTCACGTGATATGGGACCTAGAACTTTTGTCAGTAAGAGGCCTGACATTTTGGTATGGCTAATTATCCAAATATGTACAGCCACCTAAGTCTAATATTTTCTGTTAAATCTTGGTTTAAAAGCAACGGCATTAATGCTTTTAGGTATAGCCTAACTTAAAAGTTTTTTCTTTCCACCTCAGGTTCTTCACTAATGCATTGATTAAGAGAAAAATCTTAATACAAAAAGGAAGTGCATGAGAAAAGTTCAGCTTCACATCACATCATTTAACCATGCTGCCATTCCCTGTACCTACAATCTAAAAACTAACGCTAATGACAGTGAGTCTGCAGCACCCAGACCGTCCCTTCAGAGCATGCCTTACCTCCTCACTGGACTTTAATTTAATGTTTCCAGAATCACGATGCTGCTTACTGGTGAGTGCTAGAGAGATTCTGAGTAAGGTTCAGATTAATATGCATGATGCCAGCAGTGTTTCCACGCCATGAAGATTGTTACACGTAATTGCAGAGACTTCCTCCTATTCATATAAATGTGAAACTGTGTGCTGGACAATGCAGAAGCATAGACAACAACAGTTTATTGCAGCCTTAAGTTACCAAAGAAGGATATTAAGTAATAATAGAAAAAGGAAAATTGTTAAAACAGTGAGCCACTGACACATTTCATTCAAATCCATGGTTTTACAATATGTTCTGTCCTTCATAAGTATTTCATTACTAGCTGTGGATAGTTCCAGTTATTATATAGCACAATTAAACAGCATAAGCTTTATAAAAATGTGAATGTTTACATACCAAGGGTTTCTCCCCATTTATGACATAATATGTTACCCATCAATTGAGAGTTGCTTTGCTCCCTATCCAAGGCTGCCTCACACAAGACATACACGTGAGCTGCATGATTATTGTAACAGGTTTAAGAATGCAGCCTTACAATAATAGTTTCGGCACAATGTTTTTATTTATTTATTGTTTATTAAATTGATCCATTAGGCCTATGGCACCATTTCTCTGGACAACCAAGATGAAATTTTAACACACTGTGGTAATTTGGTTAGTACACAGGAACAAATAAAGCCATGGGGTTTTTAATATGCATCAAAGTAGCCATTAATGATTATTCTGGCAGATAGGACTTGGGTTTCACATCTCATTTTAAATAGGGCAAATTTTAGGGGTCTGTTCAAATGCTTCAAGTGAAAAGATGAGTTAGAAATCTGAGATGGAGAAGAAATATGTAAGTATAGTGTGAACCTCATGTCAACTCTTACTAATATGTGAACTTTATTAATTAAAGTATTTTATGATTTTGGATAAATTTTAAATCTGTGTTAAAACTATTAGTTGACACGCTCATGTATAAAGATTTGTTTTGTACATTAATTCAGTGTGTCAGCTCTACTCCACTTTTTCTTTGGTGAATTTGACCTTTGCCTGTTGACATCAGCATAAGTTACCAGGTGATAATGGCACACCCCACTGCTTTAGGTTCTGTGCTGTCCATTTTTACCGCAAGTGATGCTGATAGTATGTACAGTGATCCCACCAGAAATGCCACACTAACATTGTGTGAAAAATACAACTGAAGAGGATAAGCTTTGGCTCCCATTGTATCCCAGCATTCACTGGTTGGCAATCATGATTATTAAGACAATGAAATGCTGTGACACTGAGCCTTTGTCATGCATAGGTCAGTCATCTGCATGCACTATATCTCATGCTGTTTTTATATTCCCAAGCTGCCCAGATATATATGTGTCATGCAACTGCTGACACAGTACAGCTTCTCTACTTTCTGATCAGTTGGTGTGTTGCCTGAAAGTATACCAATGGATGGCATACTGTGCTCTCTGTAACATGAAAATATGTCCAAGTGGAGTTGCCACGAACACATTTAATTGGCTGACGCCTTTTAATAGAAAATTGGGGACTACCATAAGCAAAATAGGACACAGACATTAGCTACATGATGAAGTGCTCATTAAATGCATGCCAAAGTATTATTTCACATAAAGGGCAGTGGATAGCTCTACAGCCTATCAGGAAAAAAAACAGTACAGTTAAACAAGTTATATACATTTTAAAATATGTGGAACCAACAGAAAACAGCTCATAGAAAAGAAACAATCATATAAAGATGAATTAACCTAGGCCTAACAAAAGTGGCAGACACAGTGAGAGAAGTGGTTGTTGTCTACAACAGATATATGTTCTTCTTTGACTGTCTGAACAATGGTAGAGCAAAATTATACTTGTAGCATATTGTTATTGCATCTCTAATCTGAATTCATTCTCTGCCACAAAGTCATGATATTACTTTAGCATGATGGCAAGATATCTTTTAGGGGTGAAAAGATCCAGCAGAGGCACTATGGCATAGATGCTACAGGAAGTTATTATATCACACTAAATGGATGTTCCATTTAGTTCTTAGCTGAGATGCCTTCATCATGGAGTCTGCATATCCTTGACGAATGCATGTTTTTTTTTTTTTTATGTCAGATGCTCTAGTTACCTCTCTCTTCTGAAAGATATGCCATGGATATGGTGCTCATCTTAAATTGTTACTTATGGATATGTGTGCGTGTGCAGATTCACTTCATAATCTCAAAAGACTGAAATCTCGAATTTCAATTTTTAGAGACCATGAAATCGAATTCACACAACACCGAAAGCCCAAAACCACGAAATTTAAAACACCGAACACACAGCACAAACCAGAACACACATATACCACAACACCCACACCACAAAATAAACAAACAGAGCAACACACATCCCCAAACATACATTACAAATAAGCAGGGGGGTAAGCCCCCCTGCACCCACCATGTGAGGAACTGTGCCTCCCACACACCCCCTACTTATATATACTAACTCTGAGATTGCACAAACAGAAAGCAAAAGCTAACTCACACACATTCTACAGTCCCACACACACACACACACACACACATATCAGCACACTCACATACACTCAAACTGCCACCCAAAATCCTTACAAAACACTTACCTGACATTGCACCCAAATCCACACACAGCACAGCACACCATCCACATAAAACCTCAGACATTACGTAGCATAAAGCCATAACTGCAAATTTGAGATTTTCAAATTCGCGATTATGCACTTTCGTTATTTCACAACTTCAACTTTATAGTCTCGAGATACTGAAATTCGACATTTCAGTATTTCGAGATTATAATGTGTTTTCGTGTGTGCATGTGTACATGAATGTGAGATTCAAATACATGTATTCCTACACACGTACACACAAATACACACACACTCACACACACACACACATACACACACACAGACACACACACACACACACGCACACACACACACACATGCACACACATGCACACACACACACACACACACACATATACACACACACACACACACACACACACACACACACACACACACACACACACACACACACACACACACACACACTAATAAAAGCATCAAATAGACAAAAATAGCCCATTATTTGTGTTAGTAATTCGCAGAGGGCAAAGTAGGTCTTTTCCATGAATGTGTGTTTACTCTTACATCACATTGGTACATAAATCCAACCTTAGTAACAATGAAATTCATCCTGCCAGACTTTTTGAGTTTATACAGATTATATCATTGTAGGGGTAGGGAAAGTTCATCTTCCCACTAGGTTGTGTGATGCTGAAATAAATTTAGAAATGATGTGAGGTGAGTTTTCTATTTTGATGCTATGTTTCTAATACTTAGTAATCGCATCTTTTGTATGTGAGGTATTATTATGTTGATGTTTTCACAGACTGTCGGTCTGTGTGTGGTTTAACATTATGAACCTCAGTCACATAGTAAGTACAGCAGACAGCTGGGGAATGCCATGGACATTTGAGTGAAGTGCAGTACTGCAGAAACAGGGACATATGTCATTGTCTCTAACACACAAAATCCTGGACTGGAGTACTGGTAGGTGTGGCCTGGAGTCACTTTATAAGTACTGACAATCCCACTGGGCATGCCCATACACTTAGTTAAAATGAGCGCAAGTCTGGTTAAAATGAGTGCAATTCTGTTGCCCCTTCATCAAAATGACCTGTTATGTAGAGCTATGTCTATAAATACAAATATATATATATATATATATATATATATATGTATATATATATATATATATATATATATATATATATATATATATATATATATATATATATACATATCTGTCTGTCACTATCTTTCTCTCACTTACATAGCATATCTATCTCTATGTATTGCCAAATAGATATATACTGATATTCACGGTTATGACCTTACGTTACGTAATGTCCGGGATTGTGTGTTGATGGTGTGTGGTGCCGTGTGTGGATCTAGGTGTTATGTCAGGTAAGTGAGTGTTTTGTAAGGGTTTTGAGTGGGAGTTAGAGTGTATGTGAGTGTGCTGATATGTTTGATGTGTGTGTGAGAGACTGGAGAATGTGCGTGTGTGAGTTTGCTTTTGTTTACTGTTTATGCGATCTCGGAGTTAGTATATATAAGTAGGGGGTGTATGTAGTTTTGTTTGTTTATGTTGTGATGTGGGTATTGTGGTGTATGTATGGTATAGTGTGTGCGGTTTGTTCGGTGTTTTGAATTTCGCGGTTTTGGGTTTGGGGTTTTGTTGTTTCAGTGTTTTGTGGATTCGGTTTCATGGTCTCAAGATACTGAAATTTGACATTTCAGTATTTTGAGATTATGAAGTGAATCCACTGATATATATAGCCATATCTATTAAAATGATACTTAGACTCTCCCCATATATCTACATAACACATGTACATATCATACACACACACAGCTACATTTATATATACATCCCTGTTATATGCATAAATATGTGTGTGGATGTCTGTATTGTCCTACATACCCTAATAATGGTGAGTAAATCTGCACTATCACACATCCATATTGTTGCTCAAAATATCCAAACTAAGGGTGCAACAGTGCATAATCCACTTGCCTACAGACACCTGTGCCTGCTGGATGTCACCATACAGACAGACACAGATGACCAGGTGGTGTAATGTATAATGTTGTCAACAAATGCATGGACAGGGCACATTGTTCCTGCCCACAGGTTTGCCTATCTAATTGCAACCAGCCACATATGGCCATCTTGGTAACTGTACACACATAGCTAGGATAATAGTTATCTCACTTCTAGGATACTAGATACAGATAACAATATGAAGCAATATCATTCTGCAGGCCACAGATACTGTTCAACACAAGCTTAGTTTGTGTAATGCACAAGTACTGTGCCTGCAATCCCATATACAACAGACTTTACCTGTGACAAGTACTGTGATCTATAGTGTAAAAGACTATATAGATAGGGGTTCTAATCTCACTCCAGGCCACTTGGTGCATGTGTGTGTATATCCCCTGCAAAACAACTGGCATGTCCTCATGGGCTATCCGCCTGCAATGATTATGTACTTTTTGGACCTGTAACTTGCTGCTGGCTTCCAAACTGCCCTCTTCTACAAGGCCTGATGATGTCATCCACCTTAAGACTACCAGCTGACATTGTAGTATCATACTTAAACCATGGCACATGCAATAAATGCTGTGAGCTTTAGTGTGTAAGACTGAATAGGTAAGGGTTCTAATCTCACTCCTTGGTGAATGTCTATATGGCATAAATATGATCACCTTGGTAACTTAGAAATAGGTGGGGTTTTGCAGTATTTTATTTGTAGTATGTGATGTGGGCCTCCCAATGGACTGACCACAACAAGGTCTGCTGATGTCATCAAGCATAATATGTCCTAAACTGATAGTGCTAGCAGACACAAGGTGTGTTGCATGCATCACGTACTGTGATCTGTAGTGTGTACCATTACATAGGTAAGTGTTCTCATCTGCATACAGCTAACTTACACTATGTGTGCGCCTTCGTGTGTCCTGTACATAGTGATTGTATGTGGTGCTAGCCTCTATCTAGCCATGTTTGTGTGTGAGCCTGTTAGAGCATTTTCCATCATGTTATGGAACCAAAGGATGTTTGATCTTCACTAGCATAATTGTAATACATCCCTCACAATCATAGACATCTTTATATCCATAGTTACAGGATCAGCACGTATTGCCCCAGTCCAAGAGGGACACAGGCAGATGCCCTGTGTTGAGATGACGGTCACCCAGCCAATTGTGCAGATGACATGTGCTGAGGTGCACTGAGGTGCTCTGTGCACCATTAGGCAGGGTTCTGTTTCAAGGGTGTGTGTAAGTCTGCTAGACAAATCTCTCCCACAAGCATGTAGTAATAACATTACATATGAGGTTAATGTCCTTACAGTGAGTTATCCATCCACTATGCCTCCTACAGATAGGCAGCATATGCAATCAAGCAGGGTCACACTTTGCCAAGTATGCAAGGCATAAATTACCTGTAAGTAGATCTATATGCCACAGGCAACAATGACACTTATTGCAGATGATCCCCATTGAACAAATACTGAATATGTGAAGTGTCCTTGTGAGGAACGATACTGTTGTGTGCAATTGCCAGTACTGCTTGGAAAGGTACATCAGCAAATAATCATTGTACTCAGATACTGGCATGCTGAGGGAAGATTACTTGGAGGTTATGACTATGTCACTTACAGGTGATTGTGGCCTCAGCTGTGCTATATAATTCCTACCATACCACTGTAGAGACATGGTGATCTGAGGCACATTACTTGTAGACCTGTGTGCCAAGTCTGTGCGCACAGTTCTTTCACCCCTGACCCTGAGTATGTACATCACATGTTGCAACTGATGTGCTACTTACCAGGTACATAGGTCTAACTGATATAAATGATACTACATATATATTTGCATGGAGTTAATGGCCACTAGTATAACAACAGGCACATGTTTGCAATACCCTCTTGCAGGATAGTGACATACCACAGAGATTCTATGAGTGCTCACAATTTGGAGCTATCAGCAAACATTGTTGGGTACAGTCATTCAGTAGTCGCATGTACTGTGGCTAAATGGATTCCAAGCAGTAGAGGACCCAGGATTGCACCCTGTTGAGCACTGCTGCTTACAGATCATCTGTTGGAGGTAGATGCCCCTATGTTGTGTATGTGTACCATCAATGGGCCACTTAATGATGCCTATAATGACAGTATCATGTATACCTAACTGAGTGTTTTGTAAATGTTGTCTGTGCAAGGGATACAGTCAGATGATTTGGCTCAGTCTAGGGGGGTTTCACCCTGATGTACCCTCTCCTGTGTCCTTGGTGACTGCCTTGGAAATGTCCACCATGTGTAACAGTTATGCTTCCAGTGTCACACATCCAAACTTCGTACAGTCAACCATGTGTAGATCACATATATGTGTGCTGATCAGCAACATGATGATTGCCCCTATGGGCTTACTGATATGGATACTTAGACAAAGAGGTGTATAGTTATGTTGGTTAGTGGATGCCCCACCTCTGTGCAAGGGTATAACAATAGCCATTGTCTACTCAGCTGGTGTGCAGGCAGTGGTGTCGGTATGAGTGCAAGGGTTCCCCAATAGTGTTAGTAATCCTTGTCAGATCACATGTGGGATGCAGCCTGGAATGTTAGCATGTGCAATAGGTGCTGTGTATCTTCCAATGAGAGGCTAGTTACAAACTGCTCTGTAAATATAGAAGTTATGGGACAGGTTGTAGGAATGTCGTGTGTCACGTGATTGGACCAATGGAGTATAGATGATGCAGACAGTGTGGGAGTACAGGTTAGGTATGAGTACATATCCATCATATGTGGCATCATGACATATGAGGTCACTGGCAATCTGGGCCTGTCCATTGAGGGCACACATGTAACTACACTGTACGTTGTGGTTCTGCTTTGTGTGGGTGGCTAATTTTGTCACTTACCATGTCTACACAATATCACAACAACACTATGTGCTTCTTTTAGCTGAGGAGGCAGTGCCTCCATGTTAGGGGGGCACCCTCAACCCAACTGTTACACAGCACTTTACACCTGTTATTGCATAGCCTGCTAATGGCAGTTGTCCACCAACCGGGTATGCTGAGCCATGATGAGCCTGTGTTCCTCCTGTCATGTACAGTTGAGTTCCTGGAGTTGTAATGCTGCTGAAATAATGCATACGTGTAGAGCTTTGCATATTTGCTTGTCCCATCTGAAGAGAGAGGTGCAGTCATGCTATGTCAACCATCCCATAGCATGTAATAAATGGATTTCTTGACATGTCTGTCTGTATTATCTGCAAGGGGGGGGGGGTACTTGCTGGTAGTTCTAAGGAGACTGATCCGTGGCCAGATCCCACTAGGGCAGACCTCACATTCGAGGACTGTACATGTCAACCATATTGGTAAACATGTGATTCAATATGTTGGTTGCCCATGTGGGGATTTCAAGGCACTGCTGCAGTGCATTGTAGGTAAGGACCTGGACCATCCTTTGGGCAAGTGAGCCAAGCACAGTGCGTACATATTACACTTCCCTAACATGTTTGTGCTCTGTACAGACACCTAGCATGACTCTCTTCTTGCAACATGCTGGAAGTAACTGCAATGCTTACTTGCACAGAGGACAGCTAGCATGTAGTGCCAAATAGTCACCCCAGATCTCTGAGTCATATCACCTGAAATGCCATGATAGGAGTTAGCATGTATACGAGCATTAACACTGCCATACACCTACTGACACTAGACCAAACACTGTTACTTTTTCTTAAGGCCAGATCATGCCTACCAACTGTAACTGGCAGAACCCCATTGACTGTTACACTATGGAATGGATGTCGGACATATGTCTCACTCCACCAACCATGGCCTGACAAGGTTTATGACAATATTATGCCAGCAGATCATGCTGTAAGCTGTGAACATCATGTGCAGACTGTTATGTCAGCTGGTGCATAGGCAAGTGTCTGAAAGTCATACTCTGGGAAGATAGCATTGGGAGACCTATGCTGTATTATGCCAGTCATCAGTGGAGTTCACCATTCTCCATTATTGGCATACCCCATCTACCTATTCCCTTTCTGCAGTCACAGCCACTGTCAGTGACCTCTGCATGAGTACATTAGTAGGTGATTGCATAACAGGAGCTGTCACAGAATCCCACACAGAACCAACAGTTATCCAGGATGGTCTGAGAAACAGTTAGTTGTTCTCTGAGGCACTGACAAAGACTAAATGCCAACAACTGCACAATACTATTCTGTGGGAAATCATCCATCCCTGCAAAATATTGTAGTGTCTGTACACTGCACAAAGTCGGGCCATTACACATGGAGATATGGACGCAGAGAGTAATGTAGCCATTGACTTTCACTGGTCAGTAAGATGTGGGGATGCATTCACTGTTGTACAACCTATACTGACAGGTTTGTGATGTAAATCCCAAACTGTCACTGCTATACTGAATGTGGCAGTCATCACACCTATCTTTGTGTGCAATAGCCCCCTTGCTGTGTCACTACACAGGCATATCCTACAATTGTAGCAGCCACACAGGTTCCATGGTAAACCAATACACAGTGTAGATATCATATCCTGTTGAGTCTGTGTCATGATCGTACATGTGTAGTCTGTCTCATAAATGCTTTGGAGAAGATGTGTATGGCTTCATACAGGGAGGTGTCAGATCCTGCTGTGCACCTCCTGTGTATCCATGACAGGGCTAACACTTGTCTCTCCTGTTCTACACACCTATAAAATCACTGTGGTATACATAGTACATGCTGTAGTGACAGGTATGTAACACAGACAGTACACCTTACATGAATCAGGCCCCCATGCATGTGAAGCACACATCTGCTGTGACACACATCATGTGCAGGTTACACAATGCGATGCAGAACATGACAATCATAACTGGTGTTAGGCAACTGTCTGTACTGGACACAGGATATTTGTAGATGGGTCATCTCCATCATCACAGCTTGTAGATATGTTAGTTCCCAAAACCCTGGTGACACTTATCAAGGGTAGCAGACCTTTCCATAGATTAGGGATGCATGAATACGCTGAATGCCGCCATTGTCCTTGTTAGCCTGTTATACAGATATGAACCTCTAGAGCCTGCTGAAGACATATTTCTGCTGTGCTGACATGTCAACCTGTGCTACTTTATTCCCACTATGTAGCCATAGGTTATAGCAACAGTTTCCTGAAACACAGACTTAAACAGGTCCATGACACACCTGTCATTGTGTAACTATACAACCATTGCAACATTGATACAACATAAGGTACACAAAAGTATGTGGCGTACTCATGACAAATGCCAGTATCTGTCAGTAACCACTACAAGTGGCATGGCAAAACAACACTGCATTACAAAAGTACATGTTAACTAATATAGACACCCTGTGCATCAGACACATAGCTTCATTTCCGTGCATTGATAGGGAGGATGACAGGGATGTGGCACAGGTATCATCACTTGCATAGGGTGTTGTGTGGGGATGCAGAAGGCCTAGGCTGACCCAAATGTTTGACAGCATGTGTGTGAGTCAGGAAGGGAGGCAGGTAAGATGGACCATGAAAAGATGCCATGTGTGTCTGTAGGTGACCTATATTTGACAGTGGTATGTGAGTGTGTGCATGTACACAGTCAAGCTCAGTGTTAGACCTACATGTGTGTATGATGGACAGCTTTGGACCATACATAGTAGAGTTTACAGTTCAACATCTCTGGCCCCGAACACAAGAATTGGCTCTGCCAAGAGTTGCACTGGCACCTCCATGCCCAAGGTCAGAAGCAGTGCAAGTACCTGATTGTGACAGGAATGCCCAGGACCACAAGCCCATGACCTGCCACATCATGGTGTGGACAGCACATTCCTCTCTGTGGTGCTGCATGTACTGCCACTATGGGAGCATGATTGTGCATGGCCACATGGACTGTCAGCAGATGGAGTTGGTGACCTGCATCTATGAGTCTGATGGTCAGCTGCAACCACACATTCCAGCACAATGTGCAGTCCAAGACTGAAACTGTCTCAGCCCACCTTCTGTCCACTGCATCAGTGAACCAAACCAGGATATCCAAAATTTGGTGGAGGCAGTCATGGATATCAGACTGTGCTGCATCCATAACCATAAGCATACATCTGGTGTTCCATTCAGAATGTTCCTGTGCCTCCATGATGGCCCAAAACATGCTCCGGGTGAACCATGATGTGACACCTGTGACAGGTGGTAAATGGACAATAGGCCTCCTACAAGCACCCCTGTCAATCTGCCTGTGTGGGACCTTGCCAGCTTTCTGGCTATGGCCAGTGTCAACACTCACTGGAACCATAGTTGAAACACTTTCCTGTTCAATGTCCCCACCCTCTGGCTGTCCAATGCCTGTGGCCTCCAGGGACTGGGTGTGTGTGGGCATACTGACTGTGTGCAGTGACAATGAGTGCAGAAGTGAGATGTCAACCTCTGGGACAGATTCAGCCCCCAAAACCCCCAAGTGTGCCACACTGTGGCCACCATCATCATCAGAGTCTGAGGAGACACTGACATCAGGTTGTGTAGGGGACAGACACCAACCCCCCAGTCACCTGTAATAAGAAAGGAATAAGCAGTACATTAATGCCTGCACTATTATGCTCTTCAGTACTATGCTGTGATATATGTAAGGCTATATACACTGCCCTTACTATGACAGAGCTGTTGAAAACCCAACCTCATATAGTAGGACATGAAGACAGTACTCTTCCCACTAACAGCTGTAGTTACTTGAAAATAACATATAATTACACTGCAATCTCATCAGCAACAGTGAGGTACACTGTTGACATTTGTGTAGACTCTGCACAGTTGACACATATGACACACTGTAGTGTCCTGACAATACCATCACATCTATCAGTGTGGTCACACCTACAAGGCATAGGTATGAGTCTAACATGTGTACAGTCAGAATATATGTGTGCAGTTGGCAATTATGCCAACAGTACAGCAATGCAGGCAGCAGGCCTGGGATGACAGTCTAGGGATTACACTGCCATAAACCTACATCTATAACAAAACAGTGTCATGCTTACCAGGGGCAGGACCATGGGCTTGGCCAGTACCTGATGGACCTGTGAAATGTTGAGGGAGAGATAATGTCAGTACCACTGCATGTTCCACCACCACAAGGTAATACATCCATATGTCTCACATTTACAATGGCTACTGTGTTAATTGTTATATTTGTCAAAATCTGAGCATGACAGTCAAACTGCAGGGAAACCCTTCATCCCCAAAAGCAGACAGACATGACACCCATGTAAGGCTATATATGCCCTGAGACACTGAATGCTACATTATTGTAATGTTGATCAGACTAAGCTTACCTGTATGCTCCTCTGCCATGGACACTGTGACACCCACGTCCATGATATAGGTGTGATGGATGTCTGGGAGCTGTTGTGTGTGCCTAGATTTCCCAGGAATTCCTCAGTGGCTGAGAGTGGTTGTTCCGCTGCAGAACCTCCACTGGTGGCACCATGATCCCTAGCTACATTTGCTGCTCTTCTGTGTGCAGCATCGATCATGTCCATTGCGCAGTGTTGAACCTGCTCATATGTCCTGCTATGATGACCAGTGGCATTGACATCACGGACAAGGTCAGCCCACAATGCCTCCCGCTGTTCCCTGTTGTGCCTCCTGGACAGTAGGAGGTTATGGTGTTGAAGGAGCCCTTTCAGTATTAACTCATTCTATGCATCCATGAAAGCTGCACAGCATCTTGCATACATGTTCCCTGAAAGACAACAATATGGGAACACATGTCAGGATCACATACGTGGAAGTACACTATGTAGAGATACAGCAAGGACAGAATGGCTGGCAATATCCACTGCTTGATCACATATTTCATATTCTACAATGTGCAAACATACTAAGCGTGTGGATACAACTAGTGATAGTCAGGTATTCCCACGTACAACATGACAGCTACTGTTGTACGTTCATACAGCCAACACTGGAGTCTATTGTAGTGTGCCCCCAAGGGGCAACCCCCCTGATAATAAATAAATAAATAAATAATCCCTATTCCCTGTAAGTTTAGTCAGACATCTCCATCCTGATGTAAATAAGATGGTTACATACCTGATGGAGTGCAGTACTCCTCTGCTGATATGTGCTGATAGTTAATATTTTGCATACCAACACAATAAAATGAACTCCAAACTGATAAATAAATGTGAAGCAGGAACCAGCACCAGATAGACCACAACAAACTTTATTTTTTAGCACTTTCATCAGCCATAGCCATTGACTTCATCAGAAAAATAAATTACATTGCATACAGTGCTTAAATCGTCACACCCCCATCACATGTCCACTAATTCATTTTCCCATCAGTTGTTTTAAAACATATTAATAAAACCATTTAATCTACCATAAATACACATAATAAATACTTATCTTCCAAAATATTATTAAAAACACATACATTAATTCCTACCATGATATAACAATAGTAAATAGATAAATACGTTGATACGTAAAGTAATGAATGAATAAATAAGTGTGTCTCTGCTTCTGATGTATATAAATAAAGTACTTAATTAATTAATTAATTGTGGATTACATTTTACATATAAAATTCAGACCTTAGTTTCAATAAACTTGATATAGACACGGTCTCAATGCGTCCTGGTGCAACTGTTGCATTGCACCTTAACTGCCATATTAACTATCTATACTCCAGAAGCAACTCTTTTGGCCCCCCCTACCATCTTTAGGAAAATTAATTAGTGAACATGTGATGGGGGTGTCACTATTTAAGCACTGTATGCAATGTAATTTATTTTTCTGATGAAGTCAATGGCTTATGGCCGACGAAAGCACAAAAAAATAAAGCTTGTTGTGGTCTGTCTGGTGCTGGTTCCTGCTTCACATCTATTTATCAGTTTGGAGTTCATTTTATTGTGTTGGTCTGCACTGTTATGGAGACAGGTGCCGGTATGGAGAACACTGCAGCTGGTTCCCTACTTGAGCTGAACACATCCATAGGGAGCCTAGCAGCACTAATTCAGGTGCTGCCTGAACAAATCACCGATTTGGGTAGGAATTTAAGTTCCTTACCCACAACTTTCAGAACTGGTAATGTTAATACGAGTAGAGTGATGGATACGCAAGTTTCACTGATCCCCCCAGGGCAAAGGAGCCCTATTTCCATCATTACACTATCTTGGTTGACAGGTATTAGTGGACAAGCTATGAGGGACGGTGTTGATAGCACGCCTCAAGCAGGAACAGAATCTGCATCCTTTTCTATGAGAGTTCCCGGTGTGGATTTAAGGAGTCAGCTCACGCAAACAACCTAGGAACAGTGGACAAACAACTTATATATTTTGAGAGGGAAATATTGAAGTTGAGGAAGCTGCAAGTAGAAAATAACTATTTAAGAGAATGACTTCGTATAGAACATGTACCGAAGGGGCTGCAGTCTTGGAAGTTCCCCACAGGTTCGGTTCAGGGTTCTGACATTCATAGGGATTTAGTTGCCATGTTTAAGAGGCATGGCTGTGAATTGCTCGAGTTGCTAATGAAGGACAATGAGAAAAAAATGAACAATTTAAAAGTTAAAGTTGATGAATGTAATGAAGTATTAAAAATGATTTGTGGTTTCCACTCAAAGTTGATAAATATAGAGCAATATTTCTGAATGTAGATAAAACAGTGGATGAATTAAAAAATAAAAAATGTAAAAAGCTTGAAAGGGACAAAAGGGAATATGAGGCCGATAAGGCATACCCCTTACCTAATGATAACATCTGTGCACAATATATTGGGGAAGACGTTAATGGTTTTGATAATAATGAAGAGGTGAATGTAGAAGGTGAAAATGGTTCAACAAATACACAGGTGGTCCCTTTAGAAGCACCTTTGAGGAGGTCAAAGCACCTCTAGAATCAGAAGAGGCAGAACAATTACAACAAGGAGACGGAGAACTATAGGAATTACAGGAATTCTTGCCCGAACAGGGGTCATCCTTACAGAGGACAGGGGAGGGGAGCATCCAACAGATGGTGAATGACAATACACAAGAGTTAGTTAAAATTATTAGCAATGTGCATGGTGATTTTAAGATATTTAATCTTAGTGAAGTTAATGTCGACACCAAATGGGCAGAATTCTTCCAACAAGGGTTGAATTAATTACCAATGAAAGTACCTTCGGTTGAGAATATGCTATTAGAGCTAAAAACTTTTGTTAGGAAACTGAATTTCAAATTTTATTTTGAGAATGAAAAAAAAATCAACAACATCTAAAGTACAATGCAAAAAACTGAGTACATTCACCCCCCCCCCCCCTTAATAACTGCATGTATTCGAGAATTTGTGTGGCAGTCAGATTAGGAAAATTGTAAAAGAAAAAAGAAAAGAATTTATACCTAATCTATCTGACGAAGAAAATAAATTACTTGAGCACATTGTAAATAACAAAAGTATTAGGGTCATGACCAGATAAGGGAGGGGGAATTGTGATTATGGAACAACATGTATATGTAGAAAAAATGTTGTCGCACTTGTACAGTGATAGTTATGAAGAAATATCTATTAATGAGTTAAATATAGCATATAGGAGTGTTGACATAACTCTTAACGATTTATTAATGGATGAACAAATCACCATCAGTGAGTTTAATTTTCATCAGCATACTTCACCTTGGATTCCGACAGCATTCGGAATTCCGAAAATCCACAAGAGCATTGTTGTCCTCCCTGAGGCCCACAGTAGATGCTAAAGCATCAAAAACATTTAACCTGGCCAAATTTGTGGATTTTCATCTAAAGCATGTTTTAGATAAACATCATCATGTATTAAAGGATTCATGGGATTGTTTAAGTAAGACTAACAGCAACTTATACAGTGATAATTTGATTTTGTTAACCATAGACATCAAAATATTTTCACTGTAACTCCCCATGACATTGGTATTATGTGGTTCTATGATTTTCTATGTTCAAATACTTTTAGTCATCGAAGAATATTAATGGTCAGAAAAATTGATGGATCTTATTTTCAAAAACAACTTTATTGTGTTTGAAAACCATTTTTTCAAGCAAAAAATTGGAGTTGCAAAGGGGGCGGAATGTGACCCCCTGTTTGCTAACATTGTGTTGACTGAATGGGAAATTATGAATGTATTTAATAGTGAGTTGTTTAAGTATTGTAGATTTTATGGACGTTTCTTTGATTATATTTTTATTTTTTGGGATGAGACACAGGAACTACTTGATAGATTTTTTGAATATTTGAGTGCAAGTACTACTTTTTTATCATTTACCTTGGAGACTGCCACATATGCTATTCATTTTTTGGACATCACTATAAGTATTGATAAAAACAAAAAGTGTCTTAGTTCAACTTTATATAGAAAAGCCACTTATTCAAACACTCTCCTGCATTTCGACAGTTGTCACCCTTCACATCAGTAAAGATCTTTGGTGAAGGGGCAGGGAGTGAGGCTAACCATAATGGTTAGTGAAGTGGACATTTTTATTGACGAAGTGGAGAAACTTAGGAATATGTTATTAAGAAGAAGGTACCCTAATGGATTTATTGACCCCATATTGAAGGAAGTAGTAAATAAAAGAGTTGATGGATACTTCATTCCATTGTTAGGGGTTAATGTAAATGATTTTAACAGTAACATAGATAGACCAATGAATGAAAATAATACAAGAATAAAAGGAGATGTCTATATGGGGGCCATGACATTAACTTTCAGTCCTGTATTTTATGACATAAAATAAGTTATTAATAACAATTGGGGTATTTTGACCAATGAACTAGAACATAGAGAAAAAGTGGGAGATAACCCAATAGTAATATATAAAAGGAATTCCAACATAAAGAATATTTTGGAAAGGTGTATTCCTAGTAACAGCACAGTTTGGATGAAAAAATGTTGTCGATGTTCACAATGTACTCACATCATCGAAAGTGATAGCATTTACATTAGGGGTTATGGTGAAGTAAAGCTGAGACATAAACTAAATTGTCTCAGTAAATGCTTGGTATTTATAGCAATTTGTCAGGAATGTGGACAATTTTATATAGGAAAAACAAAAATGGCCTCAATAAACGTATTTATCAGCATTTTTATGACATTCGTAGAGGCAACTTAAATAATGCCTTATCCAGGCATATTATTGAATTCAGTAGCCATTCCTTTAAATTTGCAGGTCTGGAGCAAATAGTTAACAAAGATGGTGGGGGGGGCAAAACAGATGTTTTTGGAGTATAGAAAGTTAATATGGCAGTTAAGCCGCAGTGGTGCAGTGGTAGCGTTGCCGCCTCACAGCAAGAGGTTCTCCAGTTTGATTCTCGGCTGGAGCGCCTTCTGTGTGGAGTCTGCATGTCCTTCCTATGATTGAGTAGCATTCGAAAGACATGCATGAATGGGCGTGCCTTCGTTGAAGGTTAGGCATCGAGCTGGCATCTTGGCACCATAAAAATCTACTGCCAATCATTAGCAGACCGGAGTTCTGCTGTGGCGACCCCTAACCGGGAAAAGCCAAAAGAAAAACAACAATAAGAGAGTTAATATGGCAGTTAAGGTGCAATGCAACAGTTGCACCGGGACTCAACAAGACCATGTCTGTATCAAGTTTACTGAAACTAAGGTCTGAATTTCACATGTAAAGTGTAATCCACAATTAATTAATTAATTTATTTATATACATCAGAAGTGGAGACACACTTATTTATTCATTCATTACTTTACGTATCAACTAATTTATCTATTTACTACTGTTATATCATGGTAGGAATTAATGTATGCGTTTTTAATAATATTTTGGAAAATAAGTATTTATTATAACTGTATTTATGGTAGATTAAATGGTTTTATTAATATATTTTAAAACAACCTATGGGAAAATTAATTAGTGAACATGTGATGGGGGGTGTGACTATTTAAGCACTGCATGCAATGTAATTTATTTTTCTGATGAAGTCAATGGCTTATGGCTGATGAAAGTGCTAAAAAATAAAGTTTGTTGTGGTCTATCTGGTGCTGGTTCCTGCTTCACATCTATTTAATATTTTGCATACATATGGTCTGTGCGAGGAGGGTCTCATACAGAATGGTTCCCCATAGCCAGCTGCTTGCCTTTTTAACACGCTCCTCATCAGCAGGTGAATGCCTCTTAAACCAGTCTGTGGTTCTGAAATGTTAATTGTAGCCAACACAGTTGATTTGCACTATCATCAGCCCATCACATGCAACCACAGTACAATATATAAGGCCTTGATGTAGATTAGGGGGTCTTTCTGATATGTTATGAGAACATTACTGGGGTCAGGAGACTACTTCATCATGGAGAGTAGGTCTGTATCAGCAACTGTTACATAGAGATGTGTGTGCAGATAATAGGCATAGGCTGAGAATGTGAACACTTTGGAGGACAACAAGCTGTAGGAGTAACTTTGGGAGCTGTGTCAGTCTTGTTATAGGGGCAGAGCCAGAGTGAGGCTACCCTTTCCAGTCAAATTATGGCATGTGTTTGAGGTTTGTTAGGCAACGGTGTCCCTAACAGAGTAAAAGTGCAAGGCCACATGTTTGTTGTGTCCTTGAGCAACATTGGGGATAAATGTAACAATATGTCCACCATTTGGATGACTGCCAGGCCATGTGTTACAGTTTCATAGTAATTTGGAGCATGTATGGGGGCAGTCCTTGTTACAAGCAGGTATGTCAAATGTGTATGTTAGGTGTGTAGCTGTGCTAATCAGCACTGTGAGTTTGAAAGGATTGTGTGGAGCACTCTAATATTAGTGCCCCTCATTTGCAATACCTGAGTTGAATTTCTCTGTGAATGCATATTAATGCATCACATGACACTTTATAGGTTCATAGGTTCATAGGTAGGTACTAGGCTATCTGCCCAAGGGCATTTATAAGCCTAGCCAGAGTGTGTTGGCTTTCGCCGCCCCATTGATTAATTAACTGAGCCTCTGTCAAGCAGAGCCAATGAAGTGATCCCAGGGGTGTATTTTCTATTACCCATCCACACATCAAGGCTTCTCTTGAAGAGTGTTAGTGAGGGGCTCTGCCTAATGTAGTTAGGAATTTTGTTCCAAAGCATGGGGAGTCTCTGTGACAGGAATCTATCCCTCCAGCATGTTCTATTTATTGTTGTGGCAAGGTTTAGCTCACTAGAGCACATGGCTCGCAGTGACTTGGATTTCTTTAGGTGGAGCATGTCCATCAATTCTGAGTTGGACATGGCTTTGTAAGTCAGGCAGAGATCACCTCTGAGTAAGCGAAATGCCACTGAGTACAGCCGGAAGTTTTTCAGTCGGGCTGCATAGGACATGTGTTTGAGGCCAGTAATCCTCTTGGTGAGGTGCTTTTGTGGTCTTTCAAGCTGTTGGAAGTGTCTTGTAAGGTACATCCCAAATGGGGCATTGTACTCTATGATGGGTCTGATGAGTGATGAGTAGAGGGGCACTATAACCTCTTTATTTCTGGATGTGAACCCCTTAGTAATTAGATGGGCCACATAGAAGGATTTCCTAACTACTTTGGCAATATGATTGTCAAAGGTGAGATTACTATCTACCTGGGTCACCAGATCTCTTATTACCTCTTCTGTATTAAGGGGGCTGCCGCCTATGTAGTAATTCGTGGGTGTTTTGTTTTTCCCAAACGGGATGACTATGCATTTTTTGGCATTTAGCTTGAGGCCATGACTTCAACACCAGATGTCTGTCTCAGTAAGGCCTTTTTGAAGGATGTCCCTGTCAGCCGGAGAGTCAGTTATGGCTTCCAGTTTGCAGTCATCGGCGAACTTGGTTAGCCATAGTCCTCCTGTGTTTGCCTGTACTTCTAAGAAATATATGCCAAACACCTGAGCCTTGCGGGACACCACTTTTGACTGGTTTAGAGTCAGACCTTGAGCCCGCTATTCTTACCATGTGAGTTCTGTCTGTAAGCCAGTTGGCAACCCATCTTGTGACATAGGGGTTTATGTTCAGGCTGGTGAGTTTTTCTATAATACCCGAGTGAGGAATGGTGTCGATCGCCTTGGTGAGGTCAAGGTAGGCTGTGTGAACCACCTTTCCTCGTCTATGGCCTTGGTAACTGTCTTGAAGAAGTCAACCATGTTTAGTAGGCATGATCTGCCCTTAACAAAGCCGAACTGGGTCGGGTCAAGGGTTTGGAGGTTCTCAATGTCTTTGTTAATGTGTTCCATGATGATGCACTCCATAGCCTTATAGACCAGGCTAGTCAGGCTTATGGGGCGATAGTTACCAGGGTCAGTTGTGGCCCCTCCTTTGTGGAGCGGAATAACCATTGCTGTGCACCATTCTATGGGCACGTAGCCTGTGAAGAGGCTGAGGTTGAACAGCGTGTTTACGTGGGGGGTTAGTTTGTTCTGTAGTTCATGCAAGACGCAGCCTGGGACACCATCTGGCCCCATTGATGCTGTGTTTCTGGCTTTTGAAAGGGCTGTTTTCACCTGTGCTTCTGTGATTCCGGGACACTACACTTTTCCAGTATTGTTGTGAGCCCTTTTGAAGGTGAGAGGGAGGTGAAGTTTGCACTGAATCTATCTGCCAGTATGTTGGCAATATCAGTAGGTTCAGTATATTTTGTGCTATTTTGTACTATCTCACAGCATATCTGCGAGTTGCCACTTAGATTCTTGACATAGCTAAAGAAGACTTTGTGGTTATCTTTCAAATCCTTGGCTATTTTTCTTTCGAAGTTAGCCTTGGATGATTTTATGAGGAACCTTAGTTTCTTACTGATACTGATCAGGGATGTCTTTCCTTCTTGGGATTTGCTTTTTTTTCTAAACTAGTTTCCTCCTTTTGTTGTATAACCTGTTTATGGCAGGGGTCCACCAGACTGGTTTCCTTCTTTTAGGGGAGTGAGTCTTGGTTTTGCTAGGGATGGCACAATCCATGCATCCTTGTAGGTGCTCATAGAGTGCAATTGTAAAGGATTCTGCATCTTGGGCAGTATTATCCTTTAGCGTGGGGGCTGTGAAACTTACCACCTCTGCCTTAAGTAAGGTGAAGTTTGCTTTAGAAAAGTTTTTCACTGTGGTTTCCTTGGTTGGGGGTGGTGGTGGGGTGTGGACATCCAAGGTGATTAGTTTATGGTCTGATCTAACCAGTGACAGGCTGACCTCTGGTACGGAGCACCTGTCACCCATGTTGGTGATGACCAGGTCCAATATGTTGTGGCCTCTGGTAGGGGAGTTTAACAGCTGATCCAGGGCATTTGAGTTGATAAATTCCAGGAAGTGCTAAGCCTGGGAGTTTGTACTCAAGTAGTTTTCCCAGTTAATGGTAGGGTAATTGAAATCTCCCAAGATCAGCGTGTTCAGTAGGATCTTCATGTTTTCCAGTGTCTCCAGAAAGGTGGAGTGGTGGTCCTGGGTCATGGAGGGTGATCTGTAGCAGGCCACAATTTACATTGCAGATGTTAGTTGCACATGGATGATCTCAGAGGTATCATGCTGTGCCACTAACCTGGAGGTGTGGGTATCCTTTATGAATATGGATACACCCCCTCCTTTTGTGTTTCGGTCCATGTTCTGTAGCCAAAATGTGTGGTATGAGTTGTAGCCCAGTAGTGCTGGAGTGCTCTCTGGAGCCTTGAACCAGGTTTCAGTTACTGCACAGATGTCGACGTTCCCCATACTTAGGAGTGCTTCGAGTGCATGCATTTTGAGATTTAAACTCCTGGCGTTGAGTAGCATAACCCTCATTTTTTACTTGTGCTGTTTACGGAGGTGGGTTTGAATTTTGAGCCTTGCCTAAAAAGGCACTATGGGGGCAGCAAGAGCCTTGGCCAGTATTCAAAAGTCAAGGGGTGACAGGTGCAAGCCATCTCTTGCGAAGCAACACAGCTTGTCGAGCATGTCATCCCAGGCTGACAGACACTGGATTCCCTTTGAATGACACCAGAAGCTTAGCCAATTGTTGAAATTGATCATTTTTTCTTTATATTGAGGTATCATTCTTGGTGTGAGCAGGATGCCACTCAGGGTCAGGGTCATACCTGCCTGGGCTACATGATCAAAAAGCTCTTCCATGTCTCTTTTCATGTAGTTCAGGGAGGTACGGCTCAGGTCATTTACATCAACATGAACAATGAGAGTCATATTTGTACTTTATGCACTTATACTGCTTTGTGCACTTATACTTTTGCTTTAGGGATATGTGAAGTGTGTTTCTATTTGCAGGCCTGTGACTTCCATCAGTGAAATGCAGTTTATTCTTTGGATAAAGAGTGCATGGCTCAGTCATTATTTGCTGACTTCACAATACTATAATTCCACTGCTACACACCACTGGATATGAACCCAGGACTGTGTGCAGCAAAATGTACTGTTTGCAAGGCATTTAACAGACCAAACTACTGAGTCACTGCTACAGCACGTGTATTTGCAAGATATATGTGCACACATACAGGCTGTAATAAACATTTTCTTCATCCATCCATATGTGCATGGTTTTATATGGATGTATTTCTGCACCAGGGTCCCTGTCGAGTATGTATTTTGCCATTGATGCCTTAACACGTGACTTTCTACATATTGCTGATAAAAGGCTACATTTACCTGCTATCACAGGCCTCACTTACTGTACATTCATTATTATATCTTCGGCTTTCTAGTGGTGTACTATTGCACCAGAGTCCAGGGTACAGTCCAGTTTTTTCCATTATAATCAAGTTTGCAAGGCATGGTGTGGCAGCTCCACTAAAACACGCTTAATTTTATTTTTATTTATTTTGATTTATTTTACATTTGTTTACCGGGATAGTCCAACTGGACATATGTCCATTTACAGTGGAGGCCCAGGGAGAAAAGCTCCACAGTAATTAACATAAGCAAAAATATTTAAATACATCATATGAATACAATCATATATGCCACATTTTGAGACATAAATATAGTAAAACTTCAATTTTGATAAAAACATGCAGTTATATGATATTTGAAACATCATCTGAGAAACATTCTCTTGTGACTGTAGCATATATATATATATATATATATATATATATATATATATATATATATATAAATATATATACAATAAGTATAATGGGAAAGGAAACAGTCTGTGTTGGTAGCCACAGTGAAAGGTAAGTAGTACATGTACATAGCCAGGTATTCATTTAGTGAGATTTGAGAGAGTTTTTGAACAATGTAGCAATAGTGGCAGAAGTCAAAGCAGGAGGGAGGTTATTCCAGGATCTAGCTATGTTATAAGAGAATAGTGCTTTCCCAGCAGTGTTGGGAAATGGGGAACGGGTAGGGGAGTGGAGTGGGGCCCCACCAGACATCAAGATTACAGAGCCAATCAGTATGAATGTTCAGGACAGGACAGTAACTGCAATGTTCTCTGGAGTGGGTATGTTACTGACTTCCTTGCAATTTTCCTTACTGTCTTTTATTTATCTTTGATTTATAAATGTAGTTAAACTATGGGATTATTTGGGTATGCTAGGGGGATGTAGCTAGTGCTGCGGACTGCCAAGCAGTGATCTACCCTATAGAATCCCTACAAACAAGAGGATAACAGTGAGGAAAAAATAAGTAACCTTGTGTCCTTTTGCTTTTATGACTTAAAGAGCAAGAGTTTGACTGCTGAAGTATTCTTTATTTATTTCACGCAAAGCAGTCCCTAATGCTGCAAGCCTTTCAAGGGGAAGGCTGGGTTGGGTGAAAAAAGTAGGTAAATCCTAGGAAGAGACAGGAGAAAGGAGGATATAGTTGCAAAATTTAGACAGTAATGAGAACACTTTAGCTTCTTAAATGAGTTACTAGATGCACTGTGAAAACAATATTAGTCACAACATTCATTTAATTAGAGCACCAGATAGCTTCCTATTGTAAAAGTTGCTCAAAGCAAAACATGTGCTACATTAATGACTATAACTGGCAATTACTATGTTTATTTTAAACCACCTGTTTTAATTAAGAGTTGTGTGGCATGGCAGGTTAATGCAGTGATCTGTAGGTGCAATGGTCTTGGGTTCAAAATATGCTACAGGTGTTTAAAGTGTGTATTACAATTTTAAAAACACATATAGTCAACATAGCTTTTATTTAGCTGAGCTTAGAAAACCTGTGCAACATAGCACTTAGAGCAGCTTTGCACTAAAATATAAAGAAAATGAAAAATGGGAAGAAAGAAAAATGGTGAAATGGGGTGTAAGCAGGGGAAAAACATACCCCAGGATTCAGCAAGCTCTGCACGGTGTGCAGGAATAGTGCAAGAGCTGCTGCAGGCAATGTGGTCCACGTGCGATACAGGAATGAGCTCCCAGGACATGCACGAGCACTCCTGCACTATTCCTGCATGGACACCAACCCTGTATGCTAATTAGCTCATTTGCTGGTGAAAACCATTCAAATGAGGTGAATTAGTGATCCAGGAAGCAGACAGGCATCCGTGCAGGAATAGTGTAGACTGCAGAAATGAATACATTTCTGCAAACTGCAAAATGGAGGCATGATAGCTCATACAAAAGCATGATTTATAAGGGTTAGGCATGCCAATGGCCAGATATATGGCCATAGGCATGAAAAATAGTTTTAAAATTATAAAAAATAGCCTTATTTTTTTTGGCAGATTTCAGCTGTTTAAGTATATGGCAGTGGTGCGCAAATGGGATTGGCCCAAAAATAAAAAACAAAGCTGGGAATAAGCTTTTAAACCAAAATCATCATCTTGCCATAATAGTCAATGGCATGCATAAAACAGCAAGACCATGGAATAATGGTTGCTAAGGGTGAAGGCTGAGTGTCCGTTTTGCGACCATGCATTAGCAGTCAGTTCAATGCAAATGAGGGGAATGATACTGCATCACAGATTTCCCCTCAGTGCTAGCCCACCATATTGGAGCAATAACAGCATAGTCTAAGCCTAAGAGTTAGATAACCTCATGAGGGGGAGTGTCATGACTGCTGTAAGCTTATTGGAGCACAGTGGCCCATGTTTTCCCTTAGCCAAGCACAGCTAAGGAAGAGGGTGTGTCCAAAGCTGCCTAGCAGTATTTACATTGCCTAAACGGGCACCAGGTTAAAAAAAAAACAAAAAAAAAAACACCAGGAAATAGCAACTCCGTTCACATCTGAGTACTGGGTATGCACGGCACACCTCGGGGCTGAAACGGGAAAGCAATGGGAAGGGAAAACAGCAGTAGGAAGGTAATCAAGGAGAACTAGCATAGCTGGCAGGTGAAATGTATCAGAATCAGCCAATTACACAGCCAGCAGCCCAGCCCAGCCCAGCACACTACTATAAACTATGCAAACACCTTTCAGTCTGTTTTTTCTCACAAACTCTACACCACCAGTATACACAAATGGGGAAGTTTTACCTAACAAAACTAACAAAATGATAGGGGCTGCTGTTGCTCTCATAAATCAATATGTGGAAGAGGTTGAGGGTGGTGAGGATGAAAATGCTGATGACCAACCCACAGTGAGGAGAAGGAGAAGAGTGTACAGACCCAGAGTAACCTACCAGGGGCTACATGAGCTGGAGATAGTGAAGTGCTATAGGGTGGACAGGGACCTCCTACAGCAAATATTTGAGCTGTGACAGCCACACCTCACACACAGAACCAATAGAGAGGAAACCATCCCAGTGGATACCAAGGTATGTGTAGGCTTAAGAATGCTAGCCACAGGTACCTTCCTAAGGCCAGCTGGATCTCACAGGCATCAGCATCCAGGGTACTCCACCAGTTCCTGGATGCCATGTCAGCACATGCTAGTGAGCACATATATTTTCACAACACCCGTGAGGTGTTGACCAGCAATATGCATCTCTTCCACCAAATAGCAGAATACCTTGAGGTAGTGGGTGCGATAGACTGCATGCACATGCACATCAAAGCACCCCCCCCCAGTGAGCGGGGTAGGGTCCACATAAACTGCAAGGGTTTCCACTCCATCAACTGCCAGATCATGTGTGATGCCCAGGGAATTATAATGAAAGCAATTATATAAGTCAGCACTAAAAATTAAAAGCACTACACCCTCACTCCCCACTGGCCCTTGTTTTCAATTAAGGATTTCCCAATATTATTCTAGCATGTCCAAAGGTCAGTTGTCAATCTCCTCTCCGGTCCAGCTGGTGAATCTGGGAATCTTGAGGCAATGTTATAACTGCCTCATGTACACAGACAACCCTCTCCTCCTCCCACATAACACAAATACTTGCGAGAGATGCAGCTATTTAGCCAAACTGGAGGCTGAGCTCTCTCAACTCAGGACTGGCAAGACCAGACAGGAGGAGAAGGCAACTACACACACCACAAAACCAGCCTCACATAATGCTACCACTCCACTGAATCAAACACATAAACACATAAAGACATACTCGGAGGCTCTGAGTAAAAATTTACCGAAACAGCAGAGGCCTCCAAAGCAGACACCCAAACAACTGCTACCTCAAGACACCCCACAAGCAACACATAAACCACAAAAGCAGTGTGAAAATCAGTCATAGCCCTTAAGGCCAAATACAACACCAAACATACTTGTCATAGGTGACTCCATAGTCAGGCACACTGACGTCCCACTCACCAGGCTGAACAAGGAGAGGGTCACAGTAAGCTGCCTATTGGGCGCTAGAATCCGCCACATAACACAAGCACTTGGGTCACTCCACAGCAAGTACAAATATGACACAGTCATTGTCCATGCTGGTGTGAACGACCTGAGACGTACCTCCCTGGACTACATGAAAAGAGACATAGAGGAGCTCTCTGATTATGTAGCCCAGGCAGGTATGACCCTAACCCTGAGCAGTATCCTTCCTTCACCAAGAATGATGCCACAATATAGAGACAAGATGATCAGCTTTAACAATTGGCTTAATGTCTGGTGTCATTCAAAGGGATCCAGTGTCTGTCTGCCTGGGATGACATGCTTGACAAGCCACGCTGCTTCAAGGGACGGCTTGCACCTGTCACCCTGGGATTCCGGATATTGGCTAAGGCTCTTGCCACCCCCATAGTGCCTTTTTTAGGCAAGGCTCAAATTCTAAACCTACCACCCTAGAAAACAAAAATGGGAAGAAACTGAGGGTAATTCTGCTCAATGCCAGAAGTCTAAATCTCAAAATGCACGCACTCGAGGCCCTTCTCAGTATGGAGAACATCGATGTCTGTGCTGTAACTGAAACCTGGTTCAAGGCTCCTGAGAGCACCCCGGCACTATTAGGTTTTACCTCATATCATGCGTTCCGGCCCCAAAACCCGGACCACACCACAAAAGGAGGGGGTGTATCCATAGTCATAAAGGATACCCACACCTCCAGGTTGGTGGCAATGCACGAAGCTTCGGAAACCATCCAGGTGCAACTAACCATAGGCAAAACTGCTCTACAAATTGTAGCATGCTACAGGCCACCCTCTCAAACTCAGGAATCCCACACAGCCTTCCTGAAGACACTGGAGGGTATAAATGTATCTCCAAACACCATCATATTGGGTGACTTCAACTACCCGAATATAGACTGGGAACATTACTCAAGCCCTAACTTTCTAGCCCAACAGTTCCTGGAGTTCATAAATTCAAATGCCATGGAACAGCTAGTCACTGTTCCCACGAGAGGAGAAAATATACTAGATCTCATTGTCACAAACATGGGGACAAAATGCTCCACACCGAAGTATATCCCTCATTGGTGAGATCTGATCATAAACTAATCTCACTGGAAATCCACATCCCGCCCCACCCCAAACAAAAAGACCATAGTGAAGAACTTCTCTAAAGCAAACTTCACACTACTCAAGACTGGTGTGGTATCCTTCAAGGCCCCTGAGCCAGAGGAAACCACAACCCAAGCTGCGGAAGCCTTTACAAATGCCTTCTATGAACACCTCCAGGACTGCATGGATCAGGCAATCCCAAATAAAACCAAGACTCTTTCCACAAAGGGCAAACGTCCAGTCTGGTGGACCCCAGCCATTAACAAACTTTACAATAAGAGGAGAAAGCTATTACATGATAGAACAAAATCCATAAAAGGAAGTCACCCCTGATCATTATTAGTAAAAAATACGAGCACTCATAAAATCAACTAAGGCCAATTTTGAGAGAAAAATTGCCATGGATTCAAAGGACAATCATAAGGCCTTTTTCAGCTATGTTAGGAACCTGGGTGGAAACTCCCAGATATGCTCAGAATTAGTCCAAAATGATACAAAATCACTGAACCCACAGACATTGCCAACATACTGGCAGACAGGTTCAGTGCAAACTTCACCCCTCTCCCCTAAAGGAGAGATAACTATCCCAGCTGAGTGTAGCCTCCCGGACATCTCAAATGCGCAGGTGAAAGCTGCTCTCTCTAAAGCTAAAACACAGCATCAATGGGACCGGATGGTGTCCCCGGCTGTGTGCTACATGAGCAAAATGAGGAATTAAACCCGCACATAAGGCAGCTGTTTAATCTCAGCCTTACCACAGGATACGTGCCCAAGGAGTGGCGTATGGCAACTGTGGTCCCACTCCACAAAGGCGGCGCCTCACGGACCCTGGTAATTACCGCCCCATAAGCTTAACAAGTCTAGTCTGCAAAGCTATGGAGAGGATCATAATGGAGCTCATAAACAAAGATATAGGGACTTGCAGACATTGGACCCGACCCAGTTTGGCTTTGTCAAGGGAAGATCATGCCTTTTGAACTTGGTTGACTTCTTGAAACAGTCACCAAGGCCATTGATGAGGAAAGGCAGTCCATACAGCCTACCTTGACCTTGCAAAGGCTTTGACACAATACCCCACTCGGGTATTGTAGAAAAACTTACCAGCTTAAATGTAAACCCATATGTCACAAGATGGGTTGCAAACTGGCTTAAGGACAGAACCCACAGGGTTAGAGTTGCTGGCGCTGTGTCAGACTCCAAGCCGGTCACAAGTGGTGTCCCACAGGGCTCGGTCCTTGGCCCCTATTGTTTGGCATCTACTTCTCAGAAGTACAGGCCAACATGGGAGGACTTTGGCTGACAACGTTTGCAGGCGACTGCAAACTGGGCCATAGTGGAAAGTGCATCAGACACGGATATCCTTCAGAAGGGACTCACGGAAACAGATAGCTGGTGCCAGAGCCATGGCCTGAAGTTAAATGCCAAAAATGTATAGTCATACCCTTCGGGAAAAACAAGGTAACCCCAAGCTACCATATAGGTGGCAATCCACTAAGCACAGAAGAGGTTATCAGGGACCTGGGGACCCAGGTTGACAGTGGCCTTTCTTTTGACACTCACGTTGCTAAAGTGGTTAGAAAGACCTTCTACATTGCCCACCTGATCATGAAGGGATTCACATCCAGATCTAGTGAGGTCATTGTTCCCCTGTACTCTTCACTTATCAGACCAATGATCGAGTACAATGCCCCATTCGGGATGTATCTCACCCAACATCTGCAGCAATTGGAGAGACCCCAAAAGTTCCTCACCAAAAGGATAAAGGGACTCCAAAATCTGTCATATGCTGCCAGATTGAAGAAACTCCAGCTCTATTCAGTCGCATACCGTCTGCTCAGAGGTGACATGTGCCAGACATACAAGGCCATGTCCAACCCGGAATTAATGGACATGCTCCACCTCAAAAAATCCAAATCCACCAAAACCACTAGAGCAAGCGACTTAAACCTTAGCACGGATATAAATAGGACGTGCTGGAGGGATAGATTTATCACTCAGAGACTCCCTATGCTGTGGAATAAAATCCCGGTCCATGTGAGGCAGAGCACCTCGCTGACTCTGTTCAAGAGAAATCTAGACCTGTGGATGGGAGATCGTAGGTTTACCCCGGGAATCATCTCTGTGTCACTGCTGGACAGAGGCACAACAAACTAATGGGCACAGTATTTTTTCATATAAGGGGTGGCGTAAGCCACAAAAATTTGGGCTAGGCTTATAAATGCCTTAGGGCAGATAGCCTAGTATAAACCTATGAACCTATGAACCTATGAACCTATGAACCTATAATGTGTGTGCTGGCAACCCTGGAAGCTATCACGACTCCCACATCTGGCATATGACACAGCTGTACCAGAGACTTGACAGCGTGGACATCCCATATGGCCACCTAGTGGGGGATACTGCTTACCCACTGGAGCCATGGCTGATGACACCCATCAGAAAAGCACACACACCTGAACAAGAACTCCATAATGAGGCACACACACAAACCAGAATCATAACAGAGCGTGTATTTGGGATGCTCAAGCCACGGTTCAGGTGCCTGGACATATCTGATGGAGCCTTGCAGTACTCTCCAGCTACATGTACACAAATTTTCATTGTATGTGCCATGCCACACAATATGATCCTGTGGAAACCAGGTAAGTCACTCTACCTATCAATTGCTGAATGGAGTAGTATATTCTGCTACTTGTATCTATGGTATGGATGTGAGCATGCAAGGGAATTGGGTGGCTGAATGGGATGGCAGCAGATAGTAGACACTTGTACGGGCTGCATGAAATTCATAACAAATACTGGTGTCAACAAAGTAGGCAGTACTAGACAAAGTGACAAATCCCACTGCAGGACATGTGGTGGGCCAAATGTGTGTCCATAGGACACACACATGCATGTCAGTGAGACTCACATACCCAACAACAGTCTCAGCCAGCAGGACAGGTATAGGTGACCACAAAGAAAGGCTGTGCTAAGGCCTCCAATTAATGGCAATGGAGAACAGTCCCCCTCCAGACCTACACAGACAGACTGCAACAGGTCAGGCAGTTGGATGCTAGTTCTGAAGGATAAGAAGTCGGAAACTGAAATGTAGGTCAATAAAACCTAAGATCTGTACTCCACTGATATGCCTCTAGTCTGCATGATAGGTCAGAAGACAGAATGAAATGGAAGCCAACCGAGTACCTGAAATACCAGTACAGTCATAGCAAATGTTTACAGTTGTCAGGTGTGCCCCCCCAATCCTACATAGAAATGTAGTAACATGTACATTTGGCTTTAATAACAGTGGAGCACAGATTACCTGAGCTGGCCAAATTAGCAGGATAGATAGTTGCACATGTACAATATGTAGGGCTCTGTGTGTTAGGTTGTTGTATGTTGTATATTGTGTGGAAGTGGTCTGCATGTAGGCATGGAGTGTTGTATCCCGGTGGACTATGGCCAATACTGTTGATGACAGGGCCATGTTCTGACAACTGCAGTGCCAAACACAATGCATCCCAGCAAGACCCAATCCAGCAGTCACCCATACTCATTGTTCAGATGTAATATCTGTCACCATCTGAAAGATGGACATGCCATGAATGTGGGCCCAGACATACACACAGTACACAGGTAGAAGTACCCTAGACAGAGTATATAAAATGTAACTGTCAAATGCACACACCTTTGGAATTGTACATACAGATTAGCAGCACATTAGTTGTCTGTGTAGTATGGAATACTGATGTAGTCAGGCCAGTCACTGGCAGACCACAAAAGGCACAGTTATGAAGTAATAAGAAACTGCTGATGTCCCTGCACAAGCCAGCACAAGGGGAATGTCCCAGATATATATGTGAGTCAGATGCAAGAAGCTTCCATAACACACATGCACTCAGCTTACCCCACCATCAGCCACACGTTCATCACAGGTCATATCCCTGCTGTTGGGAATGAGTACAGTATTACTCCCCACTTCTGTATGGGAATACTCACAGAATGCAGCATGCGGAAGAGGTGTCCCATGCAGGTGTGTCCCTAGCTGTAAGCAGCACCCTCCCAGTACCCACACCAATGGATTAATAAGGACAGGAACTATTGCCATTAACACCTCACACACTTACCCTGTCACCCCAGAAGAATCCAGTGGCTTGCAGCCCGGGACTGTAGAAGTGACAGAATGCACTGACCTGCTACAGATGGCCTGCATCACTACCAAATGCCCTACAGTCCACTGTCAAAGGCCTGTGCTTCACCCACACTGCCAATATATGTTATCTCATGGGGTCCCAAATAACAACATAACACAGTCCATAGAACACAAATACAAGGCCATGTCAACAAATCTCAGTAGCATGCCCACCATGTCCTACTGCATGTATTGTGGACCAACCCCTAACTACCGATGGGATGAAGGGAATAACTTTATAGATACTTATCAGATATCACTTGCATAATGTTAGGAACAGGACAGAATAACAGAGAGGGGGTGTAGAAGCATGGATGCCATGGAGTGTGTGAAGTCAGAAACTCTGATATGTGCCCATACTACCCCTGCCTGCAAACCCAGTAATGGGTGGCTACAAACCTGCTTGTAAACCACAATGTGAAGGGGAACTGACCAGATATATGAGCCCTGCCTCTGGGTAACCTGTGTGAATCTGTACATCTGAGCGGTATGGCCACAGCAGGATATGGCCATTCTGTCACATTGATAGATGTACAAGCAGGGGAACTTCAGACACCACAATACCAAGTTGCTGGACCATTTGCACAGACCCATCAGCAAGTGTCTGCAGCTACCGCTCCAGAATGGCAAGAGTGTGCAAGAATGTGTAGGCTGCCGACCACAATACTGGACTCAGCTTCATTCATCTTGTATTTCCCAGAAAATAACTGTGAGCAAATAATTATATCTGTTAGTAGTTGACATAATACATCACAGTGTAAAACAGTGCATATGTCTGAATATCTCTGCTAACACCAAAACCATGTAGCACAAGCAGCACAGACACAATTAGTTACAGTATCCCACTATCCTTTACTTATTGTGACTCCATATTGTCAACCTATCTACAGATATCCTGCAGACACAGGTTGCTAGCTGTAGGTGTAGAACACAAATGCCTGCACTGGAGTACAACCTACCTGTAATGGATTCACACATTCAATACAGAAGGTCATACTGGGCATGCTCCCACATTTAGAGAAATAAAGCTCATGTCTGACAACAAAATATAGAAGGGTCATACTGGGCATGCTCCCACACTTACAGAAATGAAGCCCATGTCTGACAACAACAGTGGACTATACATTTCTGTCAGTCACAGATGTCTGTGCACACACACCACATTGCACACCATTCATGCTTTGCACACACATCGGATAGGAATACACACATATATCTCAGGACAATATACTATAATAGGTCAAACATACACAAACAGAGATGTGGGGAAGAGAGAGACAGACAGTGACAAAGAGCTTGCCATCATGAGGCCTGTCCCACCCACCACACATCCAATTGGCCAATATCACATGATGTGCCAATGTCTATCACTGTAGACATTTGCTTCTGGTAGCCCTCAGCACTATAGTGTCTGTGGTGCTTGTGATAACTGTGTAACATGACAGTACAATTCATTATTCATCTAGCAATCATATACCCAGTCCTGTCAAATGTAAAGTTGTGTGTGACTGAGTGTTGTGTGTGTGTTTCCAGAGGAATGATTTATGGCCCATTCACACACAGCGCACTCCCCATTGCCCTAGTTTAGCAAGCCTGCTGATATCAGTCACCTTGAAATACACCTTTGGATAATGTTCATCCCTATAAGCTCTGTGGTGCGTGCAATAACTGTGTAATGCTATACATGGTATACTAGCTAGATAGGAGTTCTAATCCCAGACATGGCAACTGTGAAACTGTGTGTGTGTGTGTGTGTGTGTGTGTGTGTGTGTGTGTGTGTGTGTGTGTGTGTGTGTGTGTGTGTGTGTGTGTAGGGATGAATGATTTTGAGGCCATTCACTGTCACTACACCTCCCATTGCCCTACTTTAGCAAGCCTGCTGATGTCAGTCACCTTGAAATACTCCTTTGGACAAGGCTCATCTCAATAAGCTCTGTGGCGTGTGCAATAACTATGTAGTGCTATAGAGTAACATACTAGTTAGGTAGGAGTTCTAATTCCAGAAATTGGAACTGTGTGTGTGTGTGTGTGTGTGTGTGTGTGTGTGTGTGTGTGTGTGTGTGTGTGTGTGTGTGTGTGTGTGTGTGTGAGTGTGTGTGTGTGTGTGTGTGTGTGTGTGTAGGGATCAATCATTTTGAGGCCATTTACAGTCACTACAACTCCCATTGCCCTACTTTAGCAAGCTTGCTGTCAGTCACCTTGAAGTACCTCTTTGGACAAGAACCAAAGTCACCAAACCAAACGTAAGCAGCACACAAAAATCACTAAAATAACCTACCTAGAAACCATCCACAATGACAATGTACTCTGGAATTAAACGAAATATAAAATTATTTAATAGTATTTAGCGCTTTCATCTCCTGAAAGAGAATTCATCAGAATACACCATCTTACATAAAATACTCCATTTAAATACACACAATTAATGAAATCACAATCTGCTTCATTAATCCCAGGCACTTTTGCATAACATTAAAGGGACAGATCCATAAAGTGCTGAATGCATTTAAAGATAAAAAAAAACATAAAGGCAAATACTTGAAAAATATATGTATGTATATATATATATATATATATATATATATATATATATATATATATATGCTTACAATACAATACAGTACCCCCATATAGTAATATACACAAACTCATAGCATCATAAATGCTTTGTAAAAAGTATTTTTTTAAAAAACATATTCAAAATACTAAAATCTATTAGATCTTTCCATCAACATGCGAGCAATAGAAACAGTTTCATTCAAAACAGGTGGGAACGTGGCAGCTAATTTTAGCTGCCACTGAGTTTCTCTTTTCTTTAAAAGATTCTTCCAGTCCTCACCTCTTGGATTCATCTTCACAATATCCAAAATCCCAAACATAAATTTCACAAAACCTGGGCAAGAAATGGAATGCTTGTATAAAGCACTTGTTAATTTCTTATTTTTCATATCATTGCTGTGCTCATACACTCTGTTTTGCCCACATAAAAGTGGGTACATAACATACAAACTGCCAACTGCACTAACCCTGTGGTACAACAATTCCCCTTCCTAAATATTATTCTACTCTTTAAATTGTTACTAAGAACTATACTGCCCTGTTTAATAATATATGGACATTGTGCACACATGCCACATGGTCTGGATCCTAATCCAACCACATCAGTCCCACCTATTTTCATTTTAAATAAGTTTTTTTTTTTTAAGTTTAAACCCATCTTATTGATAAACATAGGGTTTTCACCCACTTTATTAAAAATCTCTTTGTTAGTTCTAAAAATATTCCAGTTAGATTCCATTACTTTTTTTGTTCTATTAGTATTACTGTTGAACTGTAAAAAAACGTTTTTTCAGATTTATTATACAGATGACCATCACTGGAGTCAGAATCATTTTTGACAAAACTTACCCCCATAAGTGGCTTATAACAAAACACTTCATTTAGCATATACTTCACTTAGAATTTCATCCACTAAATACCTTGGATATCCTCTCTCCTGGAACATATTTGAAACCTTCTTGAGCTCTGGGCCCAAGTCTTCCAAATGTGAGGTCATGCGGGCCACCCTGATAGCCTGACCCTTAACAATACTTTTCTTCTGTCCCATTGGATTATTACTTTCAAAATGCAAGCATGCATTGCAAAAAGTATTCTTTCTGTAAATCCTGGACCTAAAGGCATTGACCCCTTTGGAAATATAGGTTTTCAAGTAATTAATACGATTTAAATCATACTGGCATGTAAAATCCAAGAAATCAGTACTCAAATTTAAATATTGAATGAACGTGGGAATTTCTAATTCAGGACCTTGCCAAAGGATAAAGATATCATCCAAATAGCGTGCATACAACTAGCCATTTCCCCAAAAAGGACAATTTCTTACATACAGATTCTCCCATCGCAAAAGAACCAGGTTGGCATACACAGGCGAGCATACTGCCCCCATGGCCACCCCCTGATCTGTTGGCAGTATTGTCCCTCGAACCATAAAAAGTTATTGTCCAGAACTATACTCATCATCTCAAAGAACAGTGTAGCTATATCATGTTCCAGCTCAGATTCCTGGAATAACACCGGTTCAAATAACATAAGGCCTTCCCCCTTTGGGATTGTGGTGAACAGGTCCTTGACATCCACCATTAAAAAAATAATATCATCTGCCCACAATTATTTCTTTAACAAACCTAGAAACACCCAATAATCCTTTACCAAGTGTGGAGTCTTATCAACCACATTCTGTAAACAAGAATCAATTAGAACAGCCAGAAGGTGAATCTTTGAGCCCCTAGCAGCCACAATGGGTCTAAATGGATGTTTTAAAATATTTTTATGAATCTTAGGTATACCAAAAAAAAAAAAACGGGTATCACAGGGTCCCTCCTGTGCAAAAAATCATATAAATCAGAATCTATTCTCCCATCAAGCAAATACTCCTCAAGATATAAATGAATCCTGGAATAGGAAATATTGATCTGATTCCTAGAAACACCCAAGTAGGTTGTCTCATCAAATAATACATTTTGCATTTCATTCAGATAATCCAGACAACACCACCCCTCCCTCTTTATCTGGAAACATTACACAAATCTGTGTGTTTTTTCTCAAGTCTAACAAGAGATTGTATTCACCTTCTGTTAAATTGCCCTGTCACCTATTATAACACTGAGCAATCCCGTAAATATCTTCCAGAATCAACTTTTCATAAGCCTCCACTAAGGGATGCAGGGGTGGATTATAGTTACTTCTTTTTTTAGGTAATGAAATTATTCTTTTAGAGCTCCCTGTATTTTCACCCTCCTTGTGACCCAACATAATTTCAAAATTTAACTTCCTTGTATATATCTTTAGGGCCATAATATTATCCACCAATTCACCCTTTGAAGAGGGAATAAACTCTATTCCCTTAGAAAATAACCAAAAATAATCATCAGTAATATTTCTATCTGTAAAGTTGGACAAGGTTTAACCCTGTAAGATCTGTAATACATGCAATAACTGCATAATGCTGTAGGATGATGTACTAGTTAGGTAGAAGTTCTAATTCCAGACATGGCAACTGTGAAACTCTGTGTGTGTGTGTGTGTGTGTGTGTGTGTGTGTGTGTGTGTGTGTGTGTGTGTGTGTGTGTGTTTGTACGTGTGTGTGGACGTGTGTGTGCGTGTGTGTGCGTGTGTGTGTGTGTGTGTGTGTGTGTGTGTGTGTGTGTGTGTGTGTGTGTGTGTGTGTGTGTGTGTGTGTGTAGGTAGGGATCAATGATTGTGAGGCCATTCACTACACCTCCCATTGCCCTACTTTACCAAGCCTGCTGATGTCAGTCACCTTGAAATACCTCTTTGGACAAGGTTCAGCCTTGTAAGATCTGTGGTGCATGTGATAACTGCTTAATGCTATAGTGTAACATGCTACTTAGGTAGGAGTTCTAATCCCTGACATGGCAGCTGTGAAACTGCTTGTATAGAGAGTAATGATTTTGAGGCCATTCACAGTCACTACACCTCCCATTGTCCTACTTTATCAAGCCTGCTGATATCATTCACCTTGAAATACACCGTTGGATAAGGGATAGCCCTATAAGCTCTGTGGCACGTGTGATGACTGCATAATGCTATAGTGTAACATACTAGCTAGGTAGGAGTTCTAATCCCAGACATGGTAACTGTGAAACTCTGTGTGTGTGTGTGTGTGTGTGTGTGTGTGTGTGTGTGTGTGTGTGTGTGTGTGTGTGTGTGTGTGTGTGTGTGTGTGTGTATGTGCATGTGTGTGTAGAGCGTAATGAGAGTAATGATTTTGAGGCCATTCACAGTCACTACACCTCCCATTGCCCTACTTTAGCAAGGATGCTGATGTCATCTACCTTGAAATACATCTTTGGACAAGGGCTAGCCCTATAAGCTCTGTGGTGCATGCCATAAATGTGGAACAATATAGTAGCAGTAACTACAAAGCTATGGGTTTGAATCCCGTCTTTCACAATTGTTTGTGTGTGTACATCAAAGATTTTGGCCCATTTTACAGCCAGTACACATCTCAGAGCCTGGCTATAGCAGTCCTGCAGCTATCATCCACCTTACAAGTACCTGTTGTGAAGCCTAAACCATGTCAGGTCAGTGGTGCATGTGGTAAATATGTAACATAATGGTCCATAAAGATTGTTAGATAGAGGTTTGAACCTCACCCCTGGCAAATGCAATTGTGTGATTAGGATAAAATTATTTTTGGGATCCCTCACCCACTACATCACATGATGCCAGTATTTACAAGGGATGGTGATGTTCCTCACCTTACAAGTACCTTGGGAAAACATCCATCCAATAAGCTCCATGGTGCGTGGGATAAATGTGGTACACTGTAGTAGCAATACATAGCTAGGTAGGGGTTTGAATCTCAGTATTGGCAAGTGTGTGTGTGTGTGTGTGTGTGTGTGTGTGTGTGTGTGTGTGTGTGTGTGTGTGTGTGTGTGTGTGCCTGTCATCAGTATCCTGTGTGGAGGTTGCTGTGATTGTGTAATGACAGGATCTATTGTGGGATGGGTTTTACTAAATTATTATATTGAGGACCTACTATATGTCACAATGTCTACCTTACAAGGTCAACAGATATCAAACAGCAGAGAGGCTGGTGTAGACAATACATAGCCCTACATGTGACATTATGAATCAGTGAACAATACAGGCAACCCTTGTATTACTCAGAAAACACTCTCCACCCATGTCTCATACACAAACACACTTCACTAGGCAACAACCACTATATTGGTAGTTACCTGCATACTGCCTACAGATAGTAACCATGGTGTGATTGCAGTGGACTACATGCTTGTTGACCACAACACTGCCACTGACATCAGAATGTACTGTGATGTGTAACATCTCCTGACTGAAAGTGTGTTATCCAGCAAGTAAAAGGACATGGCACCCTGTTCTATCCCTACAATAGGCAAATAAATGCTTACAGTGGTCCCCTGCTATGTTCCCCACTGGAAGCCTGCAACAACTGTAGAATCTGCAAATGTAACCCACAAAGGGAATACCGTGCCTTATACACATGCACTGTATGGACAGATGACAGTAACTCCACTGAATACCTATATTATGCTGTCAATGTAGGTGCAGGCATGACCTCAGTTCCATAGCCAGGTCTCACCAAAGGAGGTCAGGAATGCCACATCAGAAGATAACAATCCATCCACACAACATGCCCCAGAGACTTCAAGTACACTGCCGCACATCACAGTGGGACATGTGCATAACCCAGACACAGTCCATGTTATGGAATATAGATCACATACATGGCAAGCATTGCACAGCACTGGCCACCCACAATAGTAACCCAGATGAGTGGATGGTGAATGCAATACCCACCTGTATGGGCCAATCCAGGGACTACACCCTTGAGCCACAGTGGAGACCATTGTCATGTGGCCTGATGCCAAGGTATTCCCTTTGCCTAGCCTTGTACAGCCTTCAGGCACAGTCAACTACTACACACCTGTTGAACCCATGCATCTCAGTACTGGTATACTAGCATGGCCCATCTGCACTTGCCAGTATTTGGTCACTCCACCCTACAAATGTCTCACAAATCTGCCAGATTGCAAGGTCAACTCAATCTCAGTTAAGCCCTTGGAGATCACACTGTGCCTTCACTATTGCTGTGGAGTCAGAGTTACGTCTGCCACAATTCATGGCCATGACTGCGTGTAGATACAGCCATTCTTAGTGAGCTTTGGATGTCTGCTTCAGTTCACTGTTGTGTTTCAGAATGACACCCCTCCCTATCCTCAGCCTTTTTTGCAGATGCTTGACAACTATGGGCCACACATGAGTGTCATTTTGCAGTGTCCCATATTCAGAACACCATGTGTACTGTCCTAGTCCCTGCTAATGAACGGTAAATATACAGGTGTACACTGGCACCAGCAAGGTACAGATGGGGATGGTGGGCCTGAGGTGGAGTGAGGTGTTGCTTGTGCAACACATGTATCTTTATTAATACTGTCTGTAAGTTTTGAACTTGGTCTTAGTACACCATTACACATTGCAACACATGGCTTTAGGGGACTTTTGATGTTATGCATATGCTACCTGTTGAGAGCCCTGAATGATGTTTCCTGTGGAACACATTTCCCATCTGATTACCCTAACCCATAGACCACACTTATGCAGAGTCTAGGCGATTGTCGACAGGTACTGCACAGCCAGTACTTGCTAGAAATTCCTGCAGCTACCTTAGTGTTATGGCATGCTTCTAGGCAGTCTCCAGGACCAGTTTGTAACATGTGTCGTCATCTGTCTTGGATGGCCATCCGTTTATTTTCAACATTAATGTTGTCCCATACTTCCTCGTCACATACATGACTGTCTGCACTGTTTGCCATGGTATATGCAATGGTGAGGTAAGGCTACATCTCCCACTCTTGAGTGCTACCTGTTGGATATGAGACCCATTCCATGGTTTGTAAGATGTGTACAAGCCATGGCTGCCTCTGTTGCAGGTGAGTGGGCAAATGTCATGGACATACATCTTGGACAGAAGACCATTTTGTGGTGTGACATTGAGGTCCTGTACTTGATGGAAGGTGCATACTTATGAAGAGTGAATGCTGTTTGTACCTCAAAAGCTGCTTCCACAATATATTTGGAGTGTGTGTGCATACATATGCTTCCAGTGTTTGTTAAGGTATGTATTCCCCATATTTGCTTTCCTAACATAGGATTCCATATTACACATTAATTGCTCATGTTAGGATCACATTACAGGTTGCAAGGGTTGTGGAATGTGGCATTGTGATATGCCGTTGTGTAGAT
>NC_056731.1:1687640514-1687878014 GCF_019279795.1 Protopterus annectens | reverse complement strand
AGAGAGGTTATAATGAATATCTAATAGATCAGAAGTTCAATGAAGTTACATGTTATAGACGTAGTAAGGCTAGACCATACTTTTCAGAATATAGTGATTGCCAAGATTTCATGAAGAGAAATATAAACAATAATGCTAGTATGACTATTACTCTTCCCTTTGGTAATAATACTGAGATAGTTAGACAAGCTATAAACTCCAATTGGAATATATTAACTACCTATGGGAGATCAGAAATATAAGCAATTGTTATACACGAAATGTTGTCTATGTAGCCCACTGCATAGTTTGTTTCAAGTATTATATAGGTAAAACAAATAGAAGCCTTAGAGAGAGGATAAGAGACCATATGTATTGTGTGGCTAGATCTCAGGAATATAGTGCCATAGCTAAGCACATATTACACCAAGGGAATGAGCATCAATTTCGCTTTCAAGTATTACATATTCAATACCCAAATGACAGAATGGGAGACATAGCTAATCTTACAGAGCAAGCTGAGCTTAAATGGATCCTAAGGATGGGGTCACACCAGGGCACGGTCTAAATGAATGCGTTAGCATTAAACCCGCTTTGAAGGGAGACGTCTGCGCTGATATTGTATATTGACGTAAAATCATCTGTTAATATTATTACAAGTTTAACAAATATCATGTTTTCTCAGCAGTCTATACATACAGCACAGATGGATATAGTCATGGACTAAATTTGTTGTATTCAACTCTGTACTTGGTCCCTTTGGATGTATAAACACACTATGGGTTATTGTGGGATAGTAGATATGTATATGCATAAACATTTTCTGTATAGGCTTGTATATTTATAGGCTACTTATACATAGATTAGTGAGTATTTACATGTGTTTATAGTAGACATAGCTATATTAGAATATCATATGTCTTTTATAAAATTAACAAAGTTTTATGAATTTTCATACAGGTATCGTTGATTGAATCGTGATCTCTGTTGTCATGAATAGTATGCTGTAGCGACTTTAAACAGAGAATATTATAGATCGCATTAGACCTGATCAAGTCACATTGTGCTTACAACGTAAGCGTAGCTAGTAACGTGGCCTTTATGAAAGAATCATGACTTAGTACATATTATATTTTAATTTATTTTATGCTGTTAGCTATATGCAAGTTATTATACTATGTATCTATAACTATACATCAGCACAAGTAGACATATGTCCATATCGGAGATGATTAGAGAATATTTTATGTCTGGTATATGTTGTGTTTTGCTTTAAATAGTGAATGGTTTTAAATTAATTATTGGAATGATAATTGACTATTAAGTGGTTGATTGGTTTTATCATTGCTATATAAGAAGGGGATGCATTTGTGTTTTTTATGTCTGATGAAGCGGAGGTGAACTCTGCGAAAGCGCTCACTCTCTCAATAAACTTACTTGGTTTACAAGAGAACATCGTGATTTGTTCGAGTGGAAACGTATATTGTATCATATATTGCTTTTACTTGAGTTCCTGCTGCCTTCGAGGGTGTTTTTTACTATTCATCTGAAGGGTTGTTTTGTGATATATATATATATATATATATATATATATATATATATTTTTTTTTTATATATATAAATATATATGTGTCTGTATATCTGTAGACATACGTGTGTGTGTATATATATATATATATATATATATATATATATATATATATATATATATATATATATATATATATATATATATATATATATATATATATATATAGACACATACAGAGAGAGAGAGAGAGAGAGAGAGAGTGCATTCAGACATCAGGTCCACACTCTCTAAATCTCCTTCCTTAACAACTGCACTGTCCTGCCTTGCCACAAATCAGAAGAGTGTCACATGTGGATACAACCTAACATTAGGGCAGTATATATAGAAACAGATTGGGGGTAAGCCTATTACAAACCTATGAAGTTTGTGCATGATACATTAAACGTTAACATGACTGTCCTGAATTTGGTGGGGTCTGAAACTCATGTGTCTATTATGACTTCATTACTTCCATCTTCAGCTATTTGCCACACTAGTATACATGTCTTGAGGGTCTACATCATGTTGTCGAAGGCAGACAATATCGAAGCTGATATTGTCGGCACCAGATTAGCGAAAGCAAAAATATCAAACGTTTAAACATAAATCTCCGTAAGGGGAGATTTCCGTTTAGTTCAATGTAGTGTGGTCTCAAAGTTGGTATATTTAAGTAGGGTGTGTGTGGAGGGCACAGCCCCCCACATGGGGGTGCAGGGGGGCTTGCCCCCCTGCTTGTAAAGGTAAGTTTTTATTTATTTTTGTTTTTAGGCATTTTTTTTTTATCTTTCGATGTTTCAGAACTCGATGATATGGTGGCGACCATATCAGATTCAATATTTTGAAGCTTTGATAAGATAATATAGACAGTGTCTTGATGTACAGATCACACACTATGATGGCTTACATCTTGTCATTCAGTGCATATCTGCACAGTTGACAGATATGGCCCACTGCCCACATGGCCAGATGCTATGTCCATAGCAGTTGTTCAGCAGGACATCATTACAGCAACAAGTCTTGATGGCACATATAAATCTTTCCACATCATTTATCCCATTATTGCAGACCAAGTACTACATTCAATTACATGCATACATGTTTCACATACCTATTTTAGTATTGTCCTCTCTTCTATGTACACTTGTATATGTCCCTTGTTTTATTTTATTTTGTTTTGTTTTGGTTTGTAGTATTTTTTTTTTCATTTTTCTCTCTCTCTTTCTCTCTTCCTCCACTAGAGAGATTGAGCTGGTTTGAATAGGTAGCAGCATGGATTTTGTAGGTGATGCTCATGATCAGGTGATGGCGTCTGCCAATCTGTGTTCACCACTTGCTAATTGCATGCAGCCAGCCGTGTAGTACTTCCAATTACCAATGTCATGGCAACCCACTACTATAAATGACTACATCATGTGGGTGTTGTCCCTTTACCTTTCCTGTACGGAAGACATCCTTCCTGTGTGTGGGCAGCAGTGTTACAGACAGCAGGTAGCAATACCTCTTACAACAGGACTTGTAGACACAGGCCAACTACATATTTGTATAAGGTTCCAGACCTATGGACAGTGTGAGTATTGATGTTATATGCATTGAATGCTGCTAGTTTTACAGGGTTTGTGTGTACATGCTAGTTTTGCATGGAGTGCAGTCTGTCTGCATAGCTCTCAACTGTGGGCCTATCCACATGATGGCCAGAGGATTGGCTGTTATGTTTTGTTTGTTCACCACACAGGTCTTGTCACTGACATATCCATTTCATTCTCTCTGTTGAGTGCTATCAGTACATGGCAACATACATCTGTGTTTCTGACTTCATATTCCCGAGTCAGGGTATGTTGCAAGCAATCCTGTAACACCAGCAACTTTTACAGTGTATAACAGCAATATAACAAATATGGCCCTGTGTTCCATCCTCTATCCTCCACCTATATACCAGGCTTTGTCCAGATGTCATGCAGTAAGTGGTTGTTAAGTAGTGGCCTATCATTATTTAGTGCTGGCATTCCTGCTATCATTCCAGCGATGTGGACTCCCACACAAATTGTGGGGCAGGGTCCATATATATGAGGGCTATAGCTGGACAAAACCTGTGTGACATTGTATAGTCCAGAGGTCAGTGTATGTAAAACACTGTTATATGCCCTTGTAAGACATTTTATGAGGGAGAGGTATGAATTGTTTTTAACCTAGGCTGTTACAACATGTGAGGGATATCAGTAGTAAGACACATTAAGGTATATGGCTGTACAATTTCATACATTTCACCATGGGGACAGTGGTGGGCTAGAGCTTACTGTCTTACAGACAGTTCTGTGTGTCAGTGTGATAGTGATGAGTGGAAAAACAAACCGTAAAGTCTAAACCAAGAAGTCTAAATCCAAGAAAAACGGTTGTGTCAGCGTACATAAAGTAACATAAGTGTTAAACACTTGAAAAAGCCCTACAATTAAGTTAGGGTGAAAGCGCTTGTGTAATTTATGCACTAAATACTACTTTGGATATACACTCTGTACGCTGACAGCCATTTTTCTTGGATTTTGGAGTGTGATAGTGATGTTTTAAGTTAAGCATTGCTATGTAACAGATACATTTTCATTATGACAACTTAATTCTTTTCCCCCTAGGGGTTGAGTACAGAGTGTAATTAGAGGCTGCTGAACTACATTTGTAATTAATAAGTGTTGATTGGTTCTTATCTTCAAGGCATGTGTTTCTTTTACTGTTGTACTACTTGAAGGCCTTAGCCTGGACAGCAACATATGTTATGTTTTCAGATTATTGTATCAAATGTTTTGTTTCAGAGTTGCATTACTCAGTTATTATGTATTTCAAACATCTAACTGCTACAAGAAATGGCATATACAACTGCACTAGTACACAAATAAACATTTCTATGTATGCAAACTTGTGTGTGGTGTCATGTCTTTTGCATTGTCTGTGGGTATATGTTTCATGCAATAATTTTCTTTTGTATGAAATAATCAAACACTGGTCATTTTAAAAGGTGGCAACTGTAGGAATACTGGCGGTTAGATATGCTGTGCACCCTCTATATATACTCTTCTTATACATATCTATAAGTAGTAATATATATATGTGTATGTATGAGTATATACATATATATATCTATATATGTGTATATATATATATATATATATATATATATATATATATATATATATATATATATATATATATATATATATATATATATATATATATATATATATATATATATATATATATGTATACATGTGTGTATATGTATCATTGGAATGTTTACTGCTCCCACATTGTGCATTCCCTATGGTAGATAGACTGTTCTGTATGATATGTTAATGATATCATCCTGCCATCTTACAGCTGAGATGGCTTACTGTTAACTTGTTCTGGCTATGTTGTGCAGGGTCCTGGGTTTGAGACCTGCATGTGTTGGTTATTTTGTTACAAGGCAGATCTGTTCAGCTGTGAAGGAGGGGATGATGCCAATAATTACAAGAGGTGCTTATTTTGGGCCCCTTCATCCCCATTAACAGTGCCTTTGGTCAGATGTTTTGTAGTGAGAGGTTCAAAGTGTGGATCCAATGTGCAAAGCAATACACATTTATATATATATATATATATATATATATATATATATATATATATAAATATATATATATATATATATATATATATATATATATATATATATATATATATATATATATATATATACACATATATAGATAAATATATATATATATATATATATATAGATCACCTTCAATAAACTGAATGCTCAATTCACCGACAACACAGAACCCACGCCCACTCCACCGACATTTCTAATCGCCGACAGTGCAAAACACCGACCCACAATTCACTGACGTGACATTCCCCGACAAATATGTCAACAGTTGTACAAAACATGCATTAAAGCACCAACATGAAACAGTAGAAAGTAACACATACGACATAGCTCATCACACAATGTCCAGAATAGTCAGTGTACAACAACTAAATGATAACATAATGTTCAATTCCCTGAAGTAGCTATACGTTCTAGCCTTAGTAAGTTGTCTTTGCAACATAAAACAAAATATAATGCATGCAGCTGAAAGCCCTCCAGGTATAGCATCTTTAAGCCACTGAGTACCTGATCGCTTTGGGCCTCCACCCCCCCCCCCACTTGTGTGAGCAAGGAATCCTCTCATTCCAGCTAAAAGCAAAGAAAACTCTAACCAGCAATCATCCAAAAATAGACTGCAGCCCCTGGTTTAACTCCAGGAACCTTGTTGTTGCCGCTTGTGTAGTAGGCACTGAGGACCTAATCGCTTTGCCCCCCCACACACACACATGTGTGAGCAAGGCATCCTCTCACTCCAGCTAAAAGCCAAGAAAACTCTAACCAGCAATCATCCAAAAATAGACTGCAGCCCCTGGTTTAACTCCAGGAACCTTGTTGTTGCCGCTTGTGTAGTTGCCACTGAGGACCTGATCACTTTGCCCCCCCCACTTGTGTGAGCAATGGATCCTCTCACTCCAGCTAAAAGCCAAGAAAACTCTAACCAGCAATCATCCAAAAATAGACTGCAGCCCTTGGTTAACTCCAGGAACCTTGTTGTTGCCGCTTGTGTAGTGTAGGTGCCAGCTTTTGTAACTACTGTTATGCCTTGTTAAAATCTGTTACAGTCTGCTAGAGTGCATACCCCAGGGGCAATAGCTGCAAACCTCCTTCCTCTTAGCCCACCCCCACCCCTTTCATTCCATTTCACTGTTGATAATTTGTTATATGTGAAGGTATTTATCCCCTCTCAGTAGTCATAGCCTTCAGTCCCTCCTACTCAATACTTGTTCTTCACTAAACACCAAAGAGAGGTGCAAAATCTCCAGCTGATTTTATCTTTAGCTACATTGTGTGCAGCAAACAATGAGCAAAGGGGAATACAAATATAAAAGAGAATAAAATCTGCCATTGCAGAATAGTATGCAGCATACAACTTTCACGTGTGGTGCATTCCTACACATAGTTTTTCTTGGAGAAACCTTCCAGTCCTTGAACAAGGGTGCCTGTATGTTTACCTTATTTCCTTGGTTGTCCTTTATAATTAGCTTGGTTTAGGAGAGTCCCTTGGATTCTCCCCTGCTACTTTAAATTCCAATTGAAGGTTTCCCTCCCTTCCCCCACCCCCCAAGTGATTGCTCAGGTACAACACACCAAAGGTTTTAAAAACCCTGGATGCCCTATTTTCTCTAATTGCAGCTGAAAGCCCTCCAGTTGTAGCATCTCTAGTAAGTGATAGTATTATTTTTCTTTTTTCAGTGTTGTATTCCACAGTGTAAACTCACTGTCCCTGCATAGAGTAGTACAGTAATTTCTCTCTAAGGTAGCTTTCCAGTTATATTTCATTTTTTGCTGGTATAGTTTATATTTGGATATAAGAAGCTTATGTTTTTGTTTTTGCTTGCTCCCAATTTCAGTAAACCTGAATCAGAGTTACTCTAAATGATAGTTTAGACTACTTTATAACGTCACAGTACTACTAGCTTAGAAGTGATTCCAATAGCTTCTTTCAAAAATAAGGGCATGAATATAAGCTACTTTTTTAATTGTGTTTTCATGTAAAGCTTTTTTGTTTGTTTAATTGTCATAACTAACTGCTATGTGTGAACTCTTTTTTTCTCTCCTCCACGTTTGTCTCTCTTTCTCCCTAAAGTACCCTGCTCCCCATTGCGCTGTTCCTGATATAGTCTCTAAGAACCTACCTACCTGGTGACAAAGGACCCTATCAAAATACCTGCGGTCTCATCTAACAGCCTTATTTTCCCTGCACCCTCTCTCAAGGAAGCAAGAAAGTATGTGGTTTTCTAAGTCCTGCTTGTAAAGCTGACTACCATCTACTATTGCTTCAGAGGTTCTAAAGTACGCTATGAGCCTGAACAGCCAGCAGCTTTTACTCTCCTATCTATGCTGTATCCAACAAACCTGTTCTACTTTATAATAACCCCATTTACTAGCTATCACTCCTTCCCTAGTTCTAAACCAGCTAGCTCCCTTACATACTTACCTGCAATACTAGATCTGCTCACTAGGTGGTACCCTTATCCCATCCTTTATCTCCTGCTTATCCTGCTGTATTTCTTCTGTAATTACACTACATCTAAGTCCTAGACCTGCTCTTATTTTCTCACTTACCCTTTACTACAATTGTCTATACCCACCTGTTTTTTTTCTCATAGACTTTTGGTTTATCTCTGATCTTTCCCACTCCTGACTTGCCTAACTTTCCCTCAGTTGCTAGCATTGCTGATAGTTTCTTCTCTAGCTTCTCCTTCACTTGTCTCTACCCGCTCTGTTCGCCCTGTGGGCTCACTCCGCTCCCCTACCCTACCCCCAAATTCCACCCACACCAGGGGTCCTACTCTTATACCATCTAACCACACCCCTTCCCTCTTCCACCAATCACAAACCCTTCACCATTGGCCACTTAACTCCAATTCCCTCCTTTCACTTACCACTCCCTATCTCTCCCAACACACCCTCCACCTATTCCTTTCCACACCTAGTATACCTCCAAGCCTATAATAGCAACCTAACAACTTACTCTTCCAGATGTATAAGCTACCCACCCCAGCCCTCTTACAGAGGTTACTCATACTTATGCTTCTACCACCTCTAACTTTAGCTTACCTGCTAACCTCCTATGAACATCCATTATATCCACACCTTCTCTACCTCATTAAGGTATCTACCTCTTCTTCTCTACCTATTTTCACTAACCATGTTAACATAACATTTACACCCAGCTATCTACTAGCAAAATACCATAGCATAGCCCACATTAGATATGACTCTCCCAATCCCAGAAAATCTCTACCTTTATATAGTAAATTCCCAAATCCTTGACTTCAAACACTACTCTTCTCTTTAAAAGATGGAGACATTCACACAAACCCAGGCCCAACAACTGCTACTACTGCTCAACTCCTCAACCCCAACCCCTCTACTATCCATTCCCTTACCAAACCACCTAGCTCACCTCAACATGCGTAGCATTAATAACAAAGTTGCACAACTCCATGCTCTCTTGAAAATCTACTCCTTTGACATTCTTTGCTTAACAGAAACTTGGTTAAAACCTGTAACTAAAGACACTGAAGTCATCCCACCTGGTTATGATATTTTGCAACTTGACCATGCAACCAAAAAGGGTGGCAGTGTAGCTATCCTAGTTAAATCTGGGTTACAGATTACTACCTATGACTATAAACCACCTCAAGACTCCAACGCAGAAATTCTTATTACCAAGATTCAACTTAACACATTCAAATCCATCTATATTATCTGTATCTATCTTCCTCATGGTAATAACATTGCCACCATAGAAAATATCCTTTGTTGGTTATCCCAAAATTTACCCCAAGAAACCATAATCCTAGGTGATTTTAACATTGATTGGAAGTGTTGTAGCAGTAGCCACCCTACCAGCCATATTAACCTTTTTGTTTTTTCTCAAACCATTACCTCCCCTACCAGGATAAACAAGCCTAATAAGAAAGAAAGTACCTTAGATTGGATTCTCATAACTAATCATCCCCAGACATATGAAGCTGGAACCCTCCCTGATGATGTAAGTGACCACTCACTAACCTACATCATCAGGCTTAAATCCAATCTACCTAATCCAATCATATCTAGGACAATTAGAACCAAGAAAAACTTCAACCCTGATCTCTTCCAGAGAGAACTAAGAGCATGTAACTGGTCTCCCTTAAAATACCTCACACTGGAGGAAGCTGTTAATTACTTTAATTCTAACTTCCTAGCCATACTAGACCACCATGCACCAACCCGCTCTATTAGAATGAGAACTAAATCTGCCCCATGGCTTTCAAAAGAAACCAGGCAAAAAATCCATCTCAGAAATAAATAATGGAATAAATCTCATTTAACTAAAAACCCAGTAGACCAACAAAACTTCAGACAGCTGAGAAATGAAACTAAAAAAGCTATACTGTCTGACAAAAGAAACTACTACCTACACTTCCAGCAGACTAACCATAATAAACCACAAAAGTTCTGGGCGAGTATTAATCAATTATTACACCCAGGTCAATCCATCACACTAAACCTACAAGGCACATACGAGGAGAATCCCAAGCAGACTGCTAATGCCTTTAATACCTTTTTCACTGAGGCCATTCAAACTCTTGCCAGTCAGTTATCTACTCAGAACTTAACTATATCCAACTCTAACTCTAACCCATCCCCTCCATTTCTCTTTCAATCAGTCCCAACAACATATATTCTTACCCTTATCAAAAAACTGAAACCGTGCACTCCTTCAGCAGACCAACTACCCACTGAATATCCACAAAAGGCAGCCAAATCCATCACCTATCCCATTTCCATTCTCATCAATAGAACCATCAGTGAAGGACACATCCCTAAAATCTGGAAAGTATCCCATATTATCCCTCTTCACAAGGGTGGGAACTCTAATGAACTCTCCAATTACAGTCCCATAGCCCTACTTTGTCCCTTAGCAAAGATCATGGAAAAATGCATCCACAGATAATTGCTAGACTCCCTAATCCAAAATAACTTACTTTCAAACTCTCAACATGGTTTCAGACCTTCCCACAGCGCTACTACTGCCCTCCTTTCCTTTACTGACTGTATTAACAAAAAAATAACCTCAATATGCTTTCCTCTGCACTGTTTATAGATCTGTCTAAGGCATTCAATATGGTAAATCACCAGATACTTATAAATATCCTCAAATCCCTGTCACTAGATGCACTAGCTATAAAATGGTTCCAGTCCTACTTAGAAAGACAACAGGCTGTACTTTGGCATAACATTCTATCGACCCATCTGCCCGTTAACATTCGTGTTCCTCAAGGTTCCATATTAGGACCTCTCCTGTTTTCTATATTTATCAATGACCTTCACCTAGCAATCCCCCAAGCTACATGCATACAATATGCAGATGATTCCACACTTATATGCTCAGCCACATCTATATCTGAACTGCACTCGCTTACCCAAAATGTGTTTAACACAGTTGAACAATGGTTTACAAAGCACTGTCTCCTTCTGAACCCCCAAAAAACTAAACTCCTCCTTTTTGCTTCTACGTGTAAGTCCCCCCAATACACTTCACAGTAACATCCAATAATTTATTTATTTATTTTTATTTATTTATTTAATGGTACTCTCATATCCCCAGATCCAACTACCAAACTACCAGGTATCACCATAGATAACAACTTTAACTTCGACACCCATATTAACAATACTCTAAAATCTGTTAATAGAAAACTAGGCTCTCTCTACAGGATCAAACCCTTCCTCTCTCCTGCAGCTAGAATAACTATTGCTCACACCCATCTAACGTCTACTCTCCTCTATGCCTCACCCATCTATACTAATCTCTCTAAAAACAACCTTAATTAAATGGAAAACTCCTATAATAACATAGCCAGATTTGCTACAGGTAACCCTTTCAGAACCCACCACTATTTTAATCTAAAGCAGCTAGCATGGCTTGAATTACAAAATCAGCTTAAATTCCACAAACTGACCATTGCCCATAAAACCCTTTACCAACCTACCAATACCCCTATACTATCTACCCTCATTACCCCCTACAACAATCTAAAGACCTTACGATCATCACATAAACTTATTGTAAGTATTTGTAAATCAAACAACAGGGCTGGGGACTCTCTTTTCTCTAATACTGTTGAAAAATCCTGGAACCTTCTTCCTAACGAGCTTTCCTCTCTTTCCTCTATATCACTCTTTAAAACCAAACTGAAACTTTTCCTCAGAACACACTGGTTGTGCCCCTGTACTAGACCTGACTGATCAACTAGCTATTCTTACTTGGCTCAACCTACCCTCCTCTTCTCAGTAATCAAGTTCCTTTTCTTAATAACAACTTACCTTGTCCTTCTATACTATTACTTACATCTTCAGAATCTCATCAAGGAGACTACTTTTACTAATATATTGTATAATTTCAGCTCCTACTTTTTCTTTATGACTACTTGTATGCTAATATTGTATAATTCAGCTGCCATCTTTTTCTTTATGATGTATTGCAACTACATTTTGTATTGTATTAATTGTATCTGTATATTTTGCACTATGTTATGAATGAATGACCTCTTTGATTATTCTCTGTACTCCACCTGCAATGTTCATTGTATACATTAATTTTTGTATATGTGATTTTGTTTGTTTCCTCGGAGCTTAGCTCCCTGGGCCTCTACTGAAAATGGACATATATCCAGTTAGAAAAACCCGGTCAACAAATGTAAAATAAAAAATAAAATAAATAAATAAAATAGTCCAAACAAAAGGTACAACAACCAGCTTTCCATCTTACATTTTTAATAAACGAGCTATGCTCTGCACAAACTCTACTGGAGAGTACTCAGCCCTATTCTCAATTACTTGCTGGAACTGATGATGCCTCTGTAAAACCCTTCACTTTTTAGGCGACGGAGGAACACCAGTTGCCATTCTCACCCTTAATTCATCTATATGATCCTATTCCCTAGTTAAAGCATGCATTATGACATCCAGATCCGTAGCCCGACTGCCCAGCAAACACTTCAGTCTGCGGTGCCACGCCTCCACCGAGTTTTGCATTTGTGGCAAAAACAAATAATTTAGTTCGGCTATGTTCCAAAACTTTACAGGAAACAGTGGAGGAAATCTCATAGACGTGTTACTTCTAGTATGAAATTTCCTCATTTTCCCATGCACATAGTAGTCAGAGAAATATTTTACAAGCTCACGTCCTTCATCAGGGATAGTACTCTTCACTAATTCAAATGTGTCAATCACTTCCTCCTCTTGTAGAAACGCTAGTGCAACCAGAGATTTAATTGATAATTGAAATGTCATATTACTGTTGTATATAGAGGCAATGCCCAAAGCCTGCACTTTTCTCCAAATATTCTGTCCAAAGTGAAATAAACACCCTTTGGACTGCACTTTAGAGAAATTTAAGTTCACACTCCTTAAGGCTATCTTGAAATCACAAAGAATGTATTTAACTTTACATTCAAAGCTATTTTCTGACAATAGTCCAAACAGAGCGTTCCAAAGATAATTATAACATTTTAATGATTTCTTGCTCATAAGAGCATAGAAAAGGAGTACAACTTTGCTATAACATCCAGTCTTTAACAGACCATGTATGCTATAAAGTTGCCTGTATGTAACATCCTTGTGAAAGAAAGTGCCATCCATCATCCATATCGTGACTCGGCTAAGATCATACAGGTTTGTAACAGTGCTAAATGCAAACACTATAGAATCAGTTGTGTTATTAGCCATGCGCTTACTAATGAAGCAGCCTTCTTTCAATTTGTACTATTACTATCTACGTTCATTAATGTGATTTCACGTCTACCTGGGGTTAAAGTACATTTTTTGCAAACTCTACCTATACTCTGCAACAGAGCCTTCCTTTTTGGTATATTATGGATGGCATACATGGATGTGGATGCTAATGCCTCTTCCACAATAGAGCATGGCAAATCTCTGCTGTATTGGGTATGTACCTTTATTTCATTTGTGAGTGTATATCGTTCAGTCTCACTCGGATCAGTACTGTGGTGCTGTGCAACTGTTTTCAATTATTCTTCACCATCTGTGCTCTTCAGGGTTACTGCTCTACCCCTACAACACGTACTTGGCTTTTCTTTACATCCCCAATAATGCCTGTTCCATCTTGTATGCTCTAGATGGTATAGGTACCCTTTGATTTGTAGCATTTCCTTCCCTCTTTGCGAGTTGACAACAGGGTAAGAATTCCCGACTTGTCCTGGTCCATCTACTGCTGATTCTGCCATTATTCACTGATATGTTTAGGATGTGGAAGTGATACCACTACAGTTTTAAAGTTGGCTCTCGTTTTTGTTGGCCAATCAGCTGTCAGTAATGTGTGGTGTCGACGTAATGCATTGTCGGCGTACTGGTCGTGCATTCTTGCTTGTCGGTATACTGAACGTTCGTTGTATTGAAGGTGATCCATATGTATATATATATATATATATATATATATATATATATATATATATATATATATATATATATATATATATTGTTTCATATATATATATATATATATATATTTTTTTTTTTAATATATATATATATATATATATATATATATATATACACACATACATACATACATCTACATATATAAATACATTTTCCCTACTGTTGAATGACTGTGCTGCATGATATTTTTGAGAAAACATCAAATTTATTTACATCTCAAATGGGTTAGTGGTAAATCACTTTGGCTATAGTGTGCAGAGTCCTGGGCTTAAGACTTGCAAGGGCTGATTATTTTGTTGCTGGGCAGAACAGGGACTGAACGTGACAGAGTAATTAAAGCACTTTAAAGCAGTTGTAAGCGGGTTTGTGCGGGCTTGCGTGGAGCTATGCGATGCTTATGTGAGCTTAGCTTTGCTTAATGCCCACTTATGGCCGTTTACGGCTGCTTAAACCCGTGCTAATTTCAACTAAAAAAAAGAAAAAAAAAGGGAGATAAGAAAGTGGTGAAATTGGGGCAAGCAGGGGGACATACAAAAGGAGAAACAGGTAGGGATGTGCAGGACGGGTATAGGAAAGGACCATAGCTCTGCATTTCTTTGGCAGCAACATCTGCTTTCAATGTGGGCAATTTAGAATTTGCAGCCTCAAACCCTACAGGGAGATGTGTGGGCATCATACAATACGCATGATTGGTAGAGTTAGATTGTCTGATTGGTACATGTCTCTGGGCAAAATGCAGAGCTATCTATGGGACATGAAATTTTTTTTTGGGACAGATGCCCTTTTTTTTAAGGTGAGAGTGGGATGTTAAGGAAGGATTATAGGTAAGTGTGGTGAGGCAGGATTGGTAGGACAGGTTGCATTTGCTGAAAGACAAGACAGATGAGACAGCAGATAGGGGTGGTGTATGACACATGGGGGGATAAACACCTTGAAGGGAAGGGTGGTTGTGAATCCAAGGGTCATGAGCCCCCCAAATGGTAGTAATGGCATTGATGTCCCCACCAGATGGCAGTCACCACTACTCCTTCACATCCCTGAAGGTGGCTGTGCTGGGGGCTGGGCTGGGGGGGCCGCCTGCCCCTCTAGCTGTGCCAGCCTGTACTCCACCAGGCTCAGGCGGTCATCCAGCTCTGTCTGGAGGACACTGCACACCATGCCACCGACCTCATCCTGGGTGACAACATTCTTACCACGCCCACTTGTAGGAAGGGGGCGAGTCCCATCCCCTGCAGCGATTCCATCAGAGGGTGGTGCAGGACCAGCAGATGAGGGAGGTCTGGGTTGGGTCCCAGATGTGCTGGGACCTGGTGCCTGGGCCAGTTGGGGTGGAAGAGGCAGATCCACCGGGATCTGCCTTCCCATATGTGCTACGGTGTGGAAATTAACAATGAATATTGGTTAGTCATGCACAACACATTACAACATTAGTCAAAATAGCATGCATGGATATTCTCATTTACTCAAAACAGTGCAATTATAACAGTGCCATAGCAAACAGAACCCATGCATATATGGAATGGCATTCAGGGTTGCAACAGCATGCCAGTTGGTGGTATGTCAGGCAGGCAATAACAATGATTATTCAACAGGGAATATTAGTATGCACACAGTTTAAACAATGATAAACAAAATGGAACAATGGTCCCAACAGTAGAGGTTTGTTTAGGAACATACCCATGTTGGTTTCACTGTGATAGTTGGATCAATTGAGTGGTGGGGGAAGGAACAGAGTCAATTGACAACTGCTATCAAGTATATTTGTCAGTACATTACTATTCACTACTCTACATTCTGACCACACTTACACTCTACCTGGGCCATGGGACTGCACCAACAGCTGTAGATATCAACAGAGCAATTGTACCCTTATTTTAGTTATACACATCATACCTGTTTCTATACTAATTTCTTTACCTGTAGGCCCTGTGCAGATGAACTGTGTGCACATTACATTGCTGTTTCTACACATATTTCAGAATCACATATTAGTTGCATGCCCTGGAGTGTGTGTTGTGCCTTTGACATACATCTACTGTGACATTCTCTGCGTGCAGGCTTCTTGGCAACTGGGGAAACTATCTGTGACAGTGTGACACTTGAGGGGCTTTTCTGGGCCAGACTGCAGTGTGTGGATGTCTAGCTTGCATCTATTTGTAGGACTGGGACTGATCAAGACAGTAATTACACACCGTTCATAGTTATTCACATCATACTAGTATTTCTATTCATATTTCTTTACCTGTGTGCCCTGTATGGAAAATGTATGTGTTGCAGTACATTACTTTTTCTATTCAGATTGCAGTTTACAACTGTAAAACCAGACTGACATGTTAGTGGCAGTCCCTGGATTTGAACCGTGGTGTGTGCAAAATTGAACTACAGGCCTAGTTCTTATCAGACTGAGCTATTGGGGAGGTGATGTCTGTTGTATCTGACATTTCTATCTAGTACATATTTTTGTGCACAGTACTTTTATTATGACATGTTGCATTATTTGTTTCCCATTTTCAGTACAAATTATGCATAAACAACAGACATTGGTGTCACTGTTTGTGAAACATGTGCACATTAGCTGGATTGCACATTTGACGGTTTTACAACTACATACTGCAATTTAGTTTCCTGAGTACACAGTGTAGGCATTAAGTCTGCATCTGTTAGCCTTATGCATTTTTCAGTACATTCGCAGCTACATACAGCTGAAATTGAAAGGGTAATACAGGACAATGCTGGTAGACAAGCAAGTAAAACACATTCTTTTGTAAATATGTACTGTTGCTTTTTTTCAGTTATCAGACATGCCCATTCTAAAGTATGCAGACAAGCAGTGATAAATCAGTTCACCTCAGTTAATGCATTCTGCAGGACATACACATTTCTATTTTTCAGGTACAAGTGAGATGGCACACATCAGTGTTTGGGATCACCTTTATTAGTTTTGACATACATATCTGTGTACAACTCAGAAATCCACAATTACTATTCCTGCATGATCTGCACTGGGGAAAGCTTTTCATTTCTAAGTGTTATGGTAGCCCTGACATGGCACTTTCTTGGCAGGTTCACTCAGGCACACTCATACATATTCTAATATTCCTCTCCTGCATATTGTACCTTGTTTGCTACTGACATCTGTATTACACAGCAGCTGGGAATACTCCATTGTAATGCTGGCAGCCTATTACAGACATTTATTCCTGACTTTTATAGCACAATTATATATACAGGCAGTACTACCATTACTATAATTTTGATTTCTTACTGCTAATATTAGGGGGTATTCTGTACTCACCATACTGCCGATGCAGCCGGGCCAGTCGCTGGTCATGAGCCTCAACATTCTGGGACCTCTCCGCAGCAGCTGTATGGGGAGACATCACACATTAATCACACCTGCACAGCCACAAGTTGAACTTTTTCCATACTTAGAGATACATAAGACTGCATACTTACAGATAGGTGGGGCATCCTGCGCTCAGGCTTCTTGGATCCACTGGTCCAAGAGTGCACCCCTCCTTTGCTTCAAGTCATTATGGTGGTGATGAACCTGCTCACCAGTATGGGGTATGCCAGTGGCACTGATAAGGTCCCGTGCAAGCTAGTCTCAGGCCTCCACTTTGTACTGGGAGCCCTGGTACTGGCCCTGCATCAGCCTGCCATCATGTTTTTTTACTAAGAGCCCAACCATGACCCTGGACTCCTGGATGCCCCAACATTGCAATTGGAAGCGAACACCTTCACCAACACCAGATATTGTGGTCTTGCTGTGAGCAATCCCAAATGGTTATGGCTGTATTCCCACCTGTGCAGTTTAAATAGGGCAGTTTTCCCACACTTTTTCTTGACTGGCTGGTTTTAATATGCAGCACTATGCTTAGCTCTGCGCAAATTTGCATAGCAATGCTTAAACCAGATAAGCACAGCTGAAAGCTGGTAAGCAATGCTTACACTAGCAAAGCATTGCTTAAATCTAATTTTTTACATTAAATTTATAAAGTATTTTTTACATTTATAATTTACATATTCCCATGCCTGCTGTGCTGTACATGAGTCATATGATCGACATCTATCATTCAATTTCCTTAAAAGTTTTTTAATAAATTAGCAGACGGGGGTTCAAACCAAGCATGCTCTACATGCTAAACCATGGCAGTACCACTGTGCTACAGCCACTTGATGACATTTTGTATCAGAGTAGCACTTGCCTATCATTTTCAGGATTTCAGCCAGACTAAGCATAGCAGCATGCCATGCAAACAAGCTGCGCACCACTTAAACTTCGGATTTATTTGATAAAAAAATACATTTTTTGTATTTTTATTGCTTTCATCTTGCCCTACTTCTTCCATGAATGTAGGACAAGAGTGCATACATTCAGGGGTGTGCACTTGAAGGCTGCTGCCTTCTAAGTGTTTGTGTTTGTGTTTTGTTTTTTTTTTCAGTGTCAGCAGACACTGAAATGTTAGATACTTACATTTCACTGTCTGTGGACACTGGTTTAGTATATAATATTAGAGCCAGGCTCTAATATTATATACATTGACACTCGTCTGTGTCACAAAGTGCCGTACAGCACTTTCTGAGTGAAGGGGACATGTTACATATGCAGTCACTGCTGACACATGCCCCCTGCACTCATTTCTGGTTCGTGTCCGTTTAGATTAAATAGCAGTGCGCCTTCATGCATATTCAAAGTGCACTGCTATTCTAAATGGACATGAACCACTCTGTGCAAGAACAGTCTTATTCTTGCATGGAGATTCATGAATCCTGAGGACAGTGAAAAGTAGGTAGGGATGTGCAGAAAGGGTGTAGGAAAGAACCATAGCTACCCATTTCTTGTACAACAACTGTGCACTTTGACAGAATTGGTGCATGACTTTGCACTCTCACCCCCAGAGACAGGGGTGAGGAGAACAAAACTGCATTGTCAAGCCAATTGAACCAAACTATGTGTGCCCAGTGGACACGTATGAAATGGAGATCTATGTATGAGACAATACTTTTTTTTGGGACAGGTGCCCATTTTTTTTTAAGGTGAGAGTGGAATGTTGGGGAAGGGACATAGGTACATGTGGGGGAGGTAAGTTGGGTGGGTGAGCATGCATTTGTAGACAGACAAGACAGGCAAGACAGCAGAAAGGTGTGGTGTGTGACACATGGGGGGGTGAACACCTTGAATAGGGAGGGTGTTTTGGAATCTAAGTCCCATGTGCTTCCACAAGGCAGGAGTGTGACTCACATCCCCACCCATGGGACTGTCTGCACTGATCCTTCACTGCCCCAGAGGTGGCAGTGGTGGAGGCTGCACACTGGGGTGAGGGTGCTCTACCAGTTTGGCCAGCATGTCCTCAAGCCAGTGCAGGCAGTGGTCAAAACCATGGTAGACTATCCTGCACAGCAAAATCTGCAGCTCAGCCAGGGTGACAACTCCCCACCACCAGCACTGCTCCCAGAGGGGGGGTCATCCCTGTCCCATGGGGCAATATTACCCAATGCCACCAGTAGTTCAGGGGCAGCAGAGGAAACATCACCAGTCTGGATCCTAGATGTGTTGGTACCAGGTGCCACGGCCAGAGGAGACAAGGTAGGCAGATCAGCCATAACCGGCCTACCTTGTCGTGCTGTGGTAAATGAGGTATAGCAGTAAGTTAAGGTTAGTAATAATCAAATCATTGTTAGCATTAACAGAATGAAACATCATATTTATTAATCCAAATGCATATTAATGTACATTATGTGTAACACAACATTAAGTAACATAACAGTCATTATGTTAACAGCATGCCAGTAAGAATTAAACCATAAGACCAGCAAAACAGTTAGTTTAACAAAATATGTTAATACTGAATCATAATAAAACATAACAATAATAAATCACATTTTACCAAAATATAGTTAAACAAAATATGCTAATATTAAATCATAATAATAAATAACAATAATAAATAAATGCAGATAATAGGTGGGGTGAGAGAGAGAAACATTCCGTTACTGACAATGCAGACTATATCCCTGAAAACACTGATAATAAATCCTCTACAGGTGTGTAGTGTCTGTTTTGAGTACAGTGACTACAATTCTCCTATAGCTGATGTAGCACGTACATACATCTCAAGCTGTTAGCATGGGTCAGTATGGGCCAAGCAGTAACAAATTGCGATACACAACTACACAGAACAGTTTCACATAATGTGGACATATATAACTACCAATGTGTCTGTAAGCAGATTTGGTAATACATTGCATTCCAGGTAGTCGTTTTTCTGGTAATCCTGTGACAGATGGCTTAGGCTTTTTTGATTACATTATGAGAAATTGTAACACTTGAGAGACATGTTTGTACATAAACTAAACAGTTGTCATGCCTTAGTTGGCAGGCATGAGAATAGCACTCAATAGCTGTGACTGCAAGGGGCATCTGCAAATAATGTAACAATTGACTGCAGCAACATAGTACAGACATGAAGGAAAACAGCCATACTGGAAATATTTAGACAGATTTATTTATGGATCAGCAATGCTGCTTAACACTTTATTGATATTGCGATAAGTGTCTGTGAAATCTAAACACAATATCTGCTCATAACATGGGCTACCTTAACCATATACCTTTTGTTCCTGGAGTGGGAGAAAATGAGAGCATTATGTGACTGATATCGGCCTGGAGAAAACCTTGGACCATACCATGAGTTGAGCAATACATGTTACAGAACATTTGTTTTGCCTTCTAGAACTATTACAGTGTTATACTTGACTGCAGTGACAGTAGAACACACATGCATGGAATACAGCTGTACTGCATATATTAAAACAGGTTTCTTTAGAAATCAACAATGCTGCTTAACACATTATTGGTATTGCTGATAAATGTCTGTGAAGTCCACACACAATATCTGCCCATAGAGTGGGCTACCTCACCCATATACCTTTATTACCTAAAGTAGGAGGAACAGAGAGCATTATGTGACTACTATTGGCCTGGAGAGAGCCCTGGACCATACTATGAGTTGGCAATACAGATTGCAGGCTGTTAGTTTTGCATTCTACAGCTATTACAGTGTGACACTTGACTGCAACAACGTTACAATAGACAAGCCATGCATATAGCTCTACTAAAATGGTTATGACAACACAATCCTGTTGTACACCATTTTGCTTACTGTTATTGGTATTGCTTATTGTTAATTGCAATACAGTTGTTATTGTTCATTTACTGCACTACAGCTCTAATTGCCCATTTATTGTACTACAGTTCTACTTGCCCATTTATTGCACTATAGTTTTCATTGTGTATACTTTATTGCAGTAAATGCTTTACTCTTTCTTGCTTATTGTACTACAGTTAATATAATAAATCTGTACTTTCCACACTCACAGTGCAACCTGGCCAGGTGCCCGGCATTGGACTCAACACTGAATGTCCTCTCAGCTGCAGCTGCTGGGAGAGAAGCACACCATTATGCACTCCAGTTTTGTAGACATTCAGCTTGCATTTTTATAAAACAGTGGAAAACATACTTGCATATCTGTGGGGCATGCCCAGCTGTTGCCTCTTACACCCAGGTGTCCAAGGTTCCCATCTTTCTCCTCTACAGGTCGTCATAATGGTGATGACACTGCTCAGCAGTGGAGTGAAACCAGTAACACTGGTAAGGTCCCTGGCTAACCAGTCCCAAGCCTCTGCCTTATATTCTGAGCCCTGGAAACTGACCTCCATCAGCCTGGGTTCATAATTCTTTACCATGAGTCCAACAGAGACCCTGGACTCCTGCACATCCCATCTCTGTGTCCAAAAGCATGCATCCTTTCTAACATTGCCTGGCATATCAGCAGATAAGTAGACTCCAAAGAATGGTGCAGAATTCCCATCTATTGCACCTAATATAGGCTGTTTTCCCACTCTTACATGTAATTGAGCAACATTCAAAAAAGTGCCGTGTCACTTAGGAGCATGCAAACCAGGTAAGCAGAGCTAAACAGCTCAAAAACATGCACAATTGAGATTTTATCAAAGTTTAACACACCAGAAACAGTATTACCCATTAGCATGTTTAAGCAGTGCTCAGCACAGCACAGCAGTGCCATATTTCACAAATTTGTTTTTAAAATAAAACAGATATACTAACTTAAACTATAGACATCTTATGACTGCTACAGACTTGAACTCAGGACCTTCTAAACATTAGGCTGTAACTCTACCCATTTAGCTACTTGGATATTATGAAAACTAGTATACCTTCACATATACTACTGGGATACCTGTTAGCGTTGCTGAGCACCGAGCCATGCTGTGCAAACACGCTTATACAGACACAGAAATAAATAATTAATTACATCTGGTTTCTATTTTTAGATGTCTGGCAAGTGTTAGCTATGTATGTATAAGCACCACTTGGCTCTGCAGCGCACCACACTGCACCACACAAACGGCAATTAAAAAAAATACATTTATGGTAATTAATTATATCCAGTTGCTATTTTTAGATGTGTAGTCGGTGTCAACTGTCTATTAGTGAACACAGCTTGGCATTGCTGTGCTTTGTGCCGTGCTGCACAAACAGTGAGGAAAAAAAATAAAAAAAACAAAATATTACATATTTAAAACAATTCACAGCATTTCAACAGTAGCGAGGAGCATTACAGGGAGCCTCAACCTGTTCATAATATCTGACCAGGCAGCCACAACCATGGGTAGCTTCTACACTTCTCCCTACACAGATTCAATATCCCTGTTTCTATGCTCTCCCTCGGCAGCACAACATCATTAATATGCGTGGCGTGCTGATGAGGGAACCTTTTGCTGTGTACATGGATACTTTCCATGTAGGCTCTACATAGTGCCTACATGGATTTTATTAAATCCAAGGACTTTGTTTACTGTGACTTATAAAATTTGGTTTAAGACCTAGAACCTAAGGAATACTACCACTACAAAAATAGTTTCTGCCGGACAGTTTATCATTTATACTACTTTCATAACCACTATGGTTCCAGCGATATGAGCATTTATTTGAAATGTGAGGACATAATTTGATTCTGTCAAAAGGCTTTGGCTCCACTCATTGGAAGTTACAGTGCAAACTTCCTGAGCGCCATTGGAATGAATGAGTTAAATCACCATAAATCTTGTCAGTTTATTGCAGCACTTTACCCATTAGCTATGACAAAATGCCATCCAAAATACAGTTCAGAGCTTGATATTAGTATGAAACCAGTATACCATTGTCTGTATAGGGAGAGGTTTAATGAAAAGCTATCTTGGCAGAGATTCTAAGACCAGCACTTTAATATTAGCTTTGTTTATATGTACAGAATGTACACAAATGCTATAACCAAAGATATCTATAAAACTATTGGGGAATGGCAATTTTAAGAAGTCTCAGGAAGAGTAAGCCATTAATTAGATGTGTCAGGCAGTTATATTGTTTCACTAAACAAGATATACATTGTCTAATGAAGGACTATATACAGGTGTACCACTTGTCGTATTAGCTACTGTTTTCCACAAAAAATGTATCCCTCAGTTCTGCTCTGTGGCCTTGTAAGACAACATTATCGATTTGGTAGTCATGGTAAAAGATTGAAATGGCAATTTAAGTTTGCAGTTAGCAGTTGTTGTCCACAGTATGGCAGCTGACATGAATAGTTATCATGTGGGTTTCACATGGCACATGTGGTTTCCTAAATGGGGACACATGACGTGGTTTATTAATACACTAGTACATTACTGCTAGTGAATTTAATTGAGCATGATTCCTTGCCATGTTCCAATCACATTATTATTTTTTGTACTTCAAAAAAGACCACATCCATGTCACATCCTAGAGGGATGGTAGCCAATGAGGCAGGATGTTAGTCATAACTTCCAGAACTAATTACTGGAAATCTCATGTCTGCATCACTTAGTTTTGTGTTACAATTCCATAGCTACTCCAACATAAGTAGAATGTATGTGTTAACAAGTGTCTGTGATTGTCATGACACCGACTCACAATCAAACAGTGTTGGCATAGTTGACATTATGAGCATGTGCCGTTTGTATCCATTCACATGACTTATTTGATAGTAAGCATGTGTTATTCATAAATTTATGCATGCCGAACTACTTCTGTAAAATCTATTGCTTTTAAGTACTTGTACTATGAATTGAATAGTGTCTACACTAATATTTGCTCATTTTTTGTTCAAATGCACTGTTTGCAGACAGTTTCCCCCTAGGGATATCTTTAAAAAAAGATGTACATGTCCCACTACTTAGCACAATGATGTACTGGCATACAAAGACTTTGAATGAGATGGCCCCAGTCTTTCATAAGTGACAGAGCATTTACAAAGTTATTCAAAACACCATACTGACAAAGTGTAACTGAACTCATTGCTTGTGATTTACTATTATGGATGAAGTGATAATGAATGGAAGCACAACTACTGAATTTGTTGTGACTTAGAGTAGTTTAGTTCAATTACTGACAGTTTGATTGACAACTGTGCAGAAATAAAGCACTTCTATTTTGACACTGTCAAAATTACTGTAATTATTATCCTGACCAAATGATATGTACTGATAAATGTACTACATAATCATGTACGGCACTTTTCACTGTGCACAGAAGAGTCCATTCACTTAACATAGTAGGTATTTACATTTTATTATGGTGATGCACAACAGAACTAAATTGCATATGCTTGGTATACACAGGTGGTAAGACTTCATTCAGACCCCTGTAGCTTAAATATATAGGGTTGTGATCTCATCATTGATCGTAATCATGTTATTTGTTTGAGACATGGATGTCAATAATTTCATCTCTCAAGTGAAGCTCGAGAGGTGAATCTTGGCATGCATGTTCAGAACACATAATTGCTAATGATCATAGATTCATAGGTTCATAGGTTCATACTAGGCTATCTGCCCTAGGGCATTTATAAGCCTAGCCAGAATGTGTTTGGCTTTCGCCACCCATTTTAAATTTATTTTGCTATGCCCTTTTTCGAGGTTAGTATACTGTGCCTCTGTCTAACAGTGACACAGAAGTGATACCCGGGGTAAACCTACGATCTCCCATCCACTCATCAAGATTCCTCTTGAAGAGAGTCAATGAGGGACTCTGCCTCACCTGGACCTGGATTGTATTCCAGAGTGAAGGGAGCCTCTGGGTTATGAATCTGTCCCTCCAGCATGTCCTATTTATTTCAGTGCTGAGGTTCAAGTCTCTCGAGCGCGTAGCTCGATGGGATTTGGATTTTCTGAGGTGCAGCATGTCCATTAATTCTGGGTTGGACATGGCTTTATACATCAGGCACAGATCGCCTCTGAACAGAAGGTATGCCACTGAGTAGAGCTGGAGTTTCTTTAACTGGGCAGCATATGGCATCTGTTTGAGCCCTTTGATCCTCTTGGTGAGGTACTTTTGGGGTCTTTCCAGTTGCTGCAGGTGTCTGGTAAGGTACATCCCAAAAGGGGCCTGATGAGGGATGAGTAAAGAGGCACGATGACCTCCCCTGATCTAGATGTGAATCCCTTCATGATTAGGTGAGCTATATAAAATGTTTTTCTAACCACTTTGGCCACGTGGTTGTCAAATGAGAGATTGCTATCAACTTGGGTCCCCAGGTCCCTAATTACTTCTTCTGTACTTAATGGATTACCACCTATGTGGCAATTTGTGGGCACTTTGTTTTTGCCAAAGGGGATGACTATACACTTTTTGGCATTTAGCTTGAGGCCATGGCTCTGGCACCAGTTGTCTGTTTCTATGAGGCCCTTTTGGAGGATGCTTGTGTCGGCTGGAGAGTCTATTATGGCGCCCAGTTTGCAGTCATCTGCGAACTTGGTCAGCCACAGTCCTTCCATGTTGGCTTGTACCTCTGAGAAATATATACCGAACAAGAGAGGTCCCAGGACTGAGCCTTATGGGACGCCACTTGTAACTGGTTTGGAGTCTGACATGGCTCCAGCAATTCTAACCATGTGGGTTCTGTCCTTGAGCCAGTTTGCAACCCATCTAGTGACATAGGGGTTTATATTTAAGCTGGTGAGCTTATCTATAATGCCCGAGTGGGGTATTGTATCGAAGGCTTTTGCGAGGTCCAGGTAGGCTGTGTGGACCACCTTCCCCTTGTCAATGGCCTTGGTGACTGTTTCAAAGAAATTGACCAGGTTTAAGAGGCAGGATCTGCCCTTAACAAAGCTGAACTGGGTAGGATCCAGTGTCTGTAGGTCCCCAATATCTTTATTTATGAGGTCCATGATGATCCTTTCCATAGCTTTGCAGACCAAGCTAGTCAGGCTTATGGGGCAATAGTTTCCAGGATCCGTTGAGGCACCACCTTTGTGGAGATGGACCACTGTTGCTGTACGCCACTCTTTGGGTACATATCCTGTAGTAAGGCTGAGATTGAACAGTAGTTTTAGGTTTGGGTTTAGCTCTTCTTGGAGTTCATGTAGGATGCAACCCGGGACACCGTCTGGTCCCATTGATGCTGTGTTTTTTGCTTTGGAGAGGGCGGCTCTTACCTGAGCATCTGAGATGTCGGGGGGGGGCAGCACTCTGCTGGGATAGATATTTGCCCTTTTGGTGGGGAGGGGGGGAGAAGTTTGTGCTGAACCTGTCAGCTAGGATATTGGCAATGTCTGTGGGTTCGGTGTATTTTTTGTCATTTTGGACTAATTCTGAGCATATCTGGGAATTCCCACCCAGGTTCCTAACATAACTAAAGAAAGCCTTGTGATTATCCTTAGTGTCCTGTGCAATTTTTCTCTCGAAGCTGGCCTTAGACGATTTTATGAGTGCCCGTAGGTTTTGCTAATACTGATCAGAGATGCCTTCCCTTTTTGGGATTTTGCTCTATCATGTAGTAGCTTCCTCCTTCTATTGTATAGTTTGTTTATGGCTGGGGTCCACCAGACAGGACGTCTGCCTTTGGAGGATTGGGTCTTGGTTTTATTTGGGATTGCATGATCCATGCATTCCTGAAGGTGTTCATAGAATGCGTTTATAAAGGATTCTGTAGTCTGGGCCGTTTTTTCCACAGGCCCGGGGGCTTTGAAGGATTCCACCTCGGTTTTGAAGAGTGAGAAATTTGCATTAGAGAAGTTTTTCACTGTGGTTTTCTGGGCAGGGGGTAGGGTCGGGATGTGAATATCCAGTGAGATTAGTTTATGGTCTGATCTTACCAGTGAGGGATACACTTCTGGTTTGGAGCATAGAGTCCCCATGTTGGTGATGATCAGGTCCAGTATGTTTTCCCCTCTTGTGGTAGTGGTAACAAGTTGTTCCATAGCATTTGAGTTTATAAATTCTAGGAACCTTTGGGCTAGGGTGTTGGAGCTAGAGTAATGCTCCCAGTCTATGTTTGGGTAGTTGAAGTCGCCCAATATAATGGTGTTTGGAGAGACCTTCATATTTTCCAGTGTTCTCAGGAAGGCCGAGTGGGGTTCCTGGGTTTGGGAGGGTGGTCTGTAGCAGGCTATAAACTGGAAGGCAGTTTTACCCACTGTTAGTTGCACATGGATAGTCTCTGATGCTTCGTGCTGTGCCACCAACCTGGAGGTGTGGGTATCTTTGACGAATATTGATACTCCCCCTCCTTTTGTGGTTTGGTCCAAGTTTTGGGGCCAAAAAGCATGGTATAAGGCATAACTTGGTAGTGCTGGGGTGCTCTCGGGAGCCTTGAACCAGGTTTCTGTTAGTGCACAAATATCGATGTTCTCCATGCTAAGGAGAGCTTCGAGTGCGTGCATCTTGAGGTTTAGACTTCTGGCGTTGAGTAGCATTACTCTTAGTTTCTTATCCCTTGTGATACCTATGGAGGTGGGTTTGTCTTTTGAGCCTTGCCTAACAAAGGCACTATGGGGGAAGCAAGAGCCTTTGCCAATATCCAAAAGCCCAGGGGTGACAGGTGCAAGCCAACCCTAGCGAAGCATCATGGCTTGTCGAGCATGTCATCCCAGGCTGACAGGCATTGGATCCCCTTTGAATGACACCAATACTTATTGAAATTGATCATCTTGTCTTCATATTGTGGCATCATTCTTGGTGAGGGTAGGATGCTACTCAAGGTCAAGATCATACCGGCCTGGGCTACATGCTCAGAGAGCTCCTCTATGTCTCTTTTCATGTAGTCCAGGGAGGTACGTCTCAGGTCATTCACACCAGCATGGACAATGACTGCATCATATTTGTACTTGCCTTGGAGTGACCTGAGTGCTTGTGTTATGTGGCAGATCCTAGCGCCTGACAGGCAGCTCACCGTGACCTTCTCCTTGTTCAGCCTGGTGAACGGGACATCAGTGTGCCTGACAATAGCGTCATCTATTACAAGTGTATCAGGAGTGTTGTTTAGCCTTAAGGGCTGTGACTGTTCGACACACTGGCTTTGTGAGCTATGTGTTGCACGTGTTTTGTTTTGGGGTAGCGGTTGCTTGGGTGTCTGCTTTGGAGGTCTCTGCTGCTTAGGCAGATTTTTATTTAGATCCTCCGAGTATGTTTTTGTGTGTTTATGTGTTTGGTTTGCTGTCTTGGTAGGTCTATGTGAGACTGGAATTGTAGTGAGTGTGGTTTCCTTCTCCTCCTGACTGGTTACACCAGTACTGAGTTGAGAGAGCTTAGCCTCCAGTTTGGCTATATGGTTGCATCTTTCACATGTGTTGGAATTTGTTGGGAGGAGGAGAGGGTTGTCTGTGTGCATGAGGCAGTTGTAACATTGCCTCAAGATTCCCAGATTCACCAGCTGGACCGGAGAGGAGATTGACAACTAACCTTTGGACATGGCAGAATAGTATTGGGAATTCCTTTATAATTAAAAAAGGGCCAATGGGGAACAAGGTACTCAAGGGGAGTTTGTGAGGGTGTAGTGCTTTTAATTTTTTAGTGCTGACTTATATAATTGTTTTAGTGAGCAAGTGCCAGGTAACTTAAATGCAATGTGTTACAGGTAACTTAAATGCAAAAATGACAAACAGTAACTTTCTTTCAAGTGAAACAAGGAAATAAGTACAGTAAGCAATGCAGATATCACTAAGGATCCACAGAAGCGCTGAAAAGATGTGTTTTAGGTGGAATTAGCGTTTCAGGGAAATAACAAGCAAACAAACAACAAGCATACAAACAAAGCTAGATTCAGCAGGCCTGGATCTAGTCTATGCTACTGCAAACAAGGTGTACCAATTTTGGTAAGAAACAGTTCAAATATGCAGGCATTATGAGCCTTTAACCAGAAATTCTTAGCTCAGAAGGGCAGAGTCCAGCCTCTCCTCCCACAAGAGTGCAGACCACGAACCTTCTTAATGTAAAATAACTGGCTTGAAGCCCAAGTGCTTAAACCAGAACTAATACACTTTTAGAATAACAGACACTGAGCCCTCAGTCAGCAGTTCCCAACTTAGAAGGATGTAAGCTACCTGTCCTGCCACCACAGTGCAGGCCACAAACCTTCCTAATGTAAAACAACTGGTCTGAAGCCCAAGTGCTTAATCCAAAAGACTTAGAATGATTGCTACACTTTAATCAAGTTACTACCAAGCAGAAATAAATACAATTGAATACTTTAAAGAATGCCTGGATTAGTGCTCAAGTTATACAAACAAAGCTAGATTCAGCAGGTCTGGATCTAGTCTATGCTACAGCAAACAAGGTGTACCAATTTCAGTAAGAAGCAGTTCAAATATGCAGGCACTATAAGCCTTTAACCAGAAATTCCCAGCTCAGAAGGGCAGAGTCCAGCCTCTCCTCCCACAAGAGTGCAGACCACAAACCCTCTTAATGCAAAATAACTGGCCTGAAGCCCAAGTGCTTAAACCAGAATTAATACACTTTTAGAATAACAGACACTGAGCCCTCAATCAGCAGTTCCCAACTTAGAAGGATGTAAGCTACCTGTTCTACCACTACAGTGCAGACCACAAACCTTCTTAATGTAGAACAACTGGTCTGAAGCCCAAGTGCTTAAACTAAAAGGCTTAGAATGAGTTACACCAAGCAGTAATAAATACAATTGAGTATTTGTAAGATGACGCAAAAGCAAAATAAAGTAGGAAAAAACACAAATACAGTAAAAGCAGATCATTTTTTTATTTTTTTTTTAAAGTGGAAAGAGAGAAAGGAAAGAGACAAAGGAGTAGCAGAAACTAAGCTGATTGGCCTTCTCAAATGTTTGCCCTGTACTGGGTAGAATGAGGTAATGACACTAGACTGGGAGGAGGGTCCCAGATCAAATTTACACTAGGGGTGGGCAACTGCAAAGCCACCAACTATAAAAACACTATACCAACAGGGAGAGAGGGTGGGAAACAAACTGCAGAAATGTTTCTCACAGCTGAAAAGCAGCAGTGAGCCTTTAAATGAAAGTTTTAATCAGCTAAAGAAGCCTCTAGAAAAAAGAGTTTAACTGCAACAAGTTATCAGAAACAAACAACCCAACAGATGCTTAATAAAAGTTGACAATTTCCGGTTAATACCTCACGCACAGTGAAACTAGCTAGAAAAATACACAGTCACAAAGTGCTATAAATAACAAAGAAATAAAGAACAAAATAAACAAAAAACAGGATACTTAATGTTATATATTATAGCTTAATGTTATATATTATATTGTTACCATCACAATTGCTACAGTTGTATCCTGGCTGATAAGTTCCCAAATGTTTTATGTTTTTTTAAGAGAAGTTTTATATATTATGTTATGTGGAATGTTTTAACATTGTTATTTTAAACAAAAATAGTTTTCAAAGTAGAACAGACAGGAAATGATATATGTACTTAGTATATAGGAAGTCATTTTAGTGTTTGAACTTGACTCTGATGATGCCTTAGCATACTGGGTGAAAGTGTTAAGTCTATTTTAATTGTATTTAATAAAACTAGGGTCGTTTTGTACTTCATACTCTGGTTTTACTTTCTGAGTACATAGTACATACATTTTCAATATAAAGGGTTCAAAACATACAAACGCAATACCAACATCTATTAAAAGATCAGCAAGCAGTGTAACTTGTTATGCATGCATTACAGTGGAGACTTAAGTGGATAAGGCAACAAGTTTGATAAAATTATTAGCTTACAACCTAAAGGATAAAGTGATTAGTACTATAATAACATGGCAGAATTGGATATACAGTTAAGATAGCTAGTTTGTCATATTGCGGCGATAGTGAGTTGCTGATACTTGTTGAATCCTCAGCTTGACTGTATGAAGCAGCTATAGTGATTAGTGTTAGTCATATAGATATTAGTAAAATGAATGGAGAAAAGAGTTATAGCAAGGTAGTAGATAGTGGAAGCTAGGAAAATAGTGTCAGGTTTTGGGGAATGTATTTCTGGTGCACGTGCATTGCCATAGAAGAAAAGTGTTGTCTTATGTTTTTTTTTAAAGAGAGCAGGGTTGTTGGTAGCCCTGACAGATGGAGGGAAAGCATTCCATAGTTTAGCAATAGTAAAGGAGTAGCACATTTGTCCAGCTGAGAGTTTTGCTTTTACTACATTCAGAAGTATTTGATTTTTGGATCAAAGAGGTCTATTGGGATGGTATATGGAAAGAAGAAAGGAAAAGTCAGGGCAATTTAATGGCTTGAAAATAATTTTATGAATGGTAGTGAGTTGTAAGTATGTAAGATGATGAGGGAGTTCTAGCCAATTTAGTGATTTTAATGAGATACAGTGATGTGATGAATATTGTGCATACACATTTAGCAATTTTATTGTAGAATGAGTCATGTTTAACTTTGAGAGAGGACTGTGTATTGGTGAGGAGAGGAATCCTGTAATGAAGAGATGGAAGCAGAAAGGAAGAGGCTAGGGAGAGTTTAGAGGATCGGTTAAGGAAGCATTTGTATGTGTAGAACATGGTCAGTTTTTGATGTGTTTTTTTTTTTACATTGTTGTGTATGTGGAAGTCGAATGCTAGGTTATCATCTAAGATGATACCAAGCAGTTTGGTGTGTGAGACAACCTCAATGAGTGTGTTGTCTTTGGCATGGAAATGAAGTTATCCTTATTAAGGGGAGTATTTTCTTAAGGGGGTGAAAATAGCATGAGTTTTGTTTTTTGGGGTTTAGAACTAGAAGGGTATAGGCCATTAGAGTTTCAGTGGTGGTGAGGGCACTTTGGATGACTGTCTGTAACTCTTGTGTGGAACTGGCTGTACAGATGATGGTTGAGTCATCAGCATATTGGATGACTGTACCTTGGCTAAGAGTAGTGTGAAAGTCATTGATGAATATGCTAAACAGAAGGGGGCGTATTATGGAAAATGGGGAACACCTGTGGTTATATTGAGGAAGAGCGAGAAACAGTGTTGCCATTTGGTAGATTGTTGTCTGTCTGTGAGGTTGTTGGAGAACCAATTTAAAGCTGGGTGTGCAATGCCTATGTTGAGGAGTTAAGCCTATGTTGAGGAGTTTGGTGAGAAGATGAGGGTGGGAGACTGTATCAAAGGCCTTTGATAGATCAAGGAAGAGTGAGGAGACAGTTTTTCCAGCATCTCAGGCCTGGTTTACTGTGTCCATGAAAGAAATGAGAGCTGTGATAGTACTATCATGTGGTGTGAAACCATGATGAGTGGGACAGCGGAGATTATTATGAAGCAGAAAATTAAGAAGTTGGCTGTGGATACATTTTTCCAGGATCTTAGAGAGTGGTGAGAGAATAGCAATGGGGTGAAAAATAGAGATATTAGTATTATTTCAACCCTTATGGAGTGGGAGAATATATACCTTTTTCCAGATAGTAGGTATGTGGGACTCCTGAATGGATACGTTAACCAATATGTTGATTGGATAGGCTATGGAGTTAGCTGGTAGTTGCAGGGATTCAGGTAGAAGGCTGCCCGGGGCATTGATGCAGGGTTTGAGTTAAAAAAAGTATTTTTATGGTGGAGGTGGGTATGAGTGAGAGAGGAAAACTATGTAAATAGGGGTAGAGGTATTATGTGTGAATGGATTTGTGAGGGAAGAAGTAGTTGGTGGGAAGTTAGTATTGAGGTTAGCTATAGTTTGTATGAAGTATGAGTTAAAGAGAGAGACTAGTTCTGAAGGAATTTTATCAGGATCTGGGCAGGGATTATTATTTGACCCTGGGTTTAGTAGAAAATTTTGTAGAGACATTAATTGTAGTAGGAGGAAGATGTCTAGAGAGAGGCTAAGAAGTACATAATTGGAGGTAAGTAACATTATAGTGTGCTTTGTACTCGGAGTTAGCTAGGTTAACTGAGGGGATGTAAGTAGAGTATTAGTGCTAATGAGGTTCCTAGTTTGAGACTGGGGTGGCATGTAAGATGGTTTGTAAGATGAATGGAATGTAGTGAAGAGTCTAATATGAGGTGATGTAAGGATTAAATTGGCAGTAATGTAATGATATGAGTGATTGGTGGAGTGTAGATGATGAGAAAGATGGGGCTAATTGAACATATATCTATGGATAAATGCGATTGGATGGTTACTAGCAGTGGGTGGGGTTAGGGTTAGGATAAATATAATTGATTGGGTTGGGTGGGAATGGGAGTAGGATAGGGGCATGGTGTGAGCCCGAGCGAAGCAAGGAGAATGGAGCGGGCTGGCCCCGGCCCTATAACTGGCATCCAAAAAGCAAGAGAAAAAACAATCAACAAGGTAGAATATTGTATAAGGTGGATGCTAGTAGGGGAAAGTAAGGTAAAATGTACCGAGGTAGGAGTTCAGATGGAGACACTGCATAGTAAGAAGAAGTGGAAGGAGACAGAATAGCTAAAGTGAGATAGTTTGGTTTATTGCCCTTCTGGAAAAAGTTACTGCAAAGCAATCTAATGAGTATCTGGGTAGAGAAAAAAGGGGGTAATTAGAAGGAAAGATGGGGTTAGAATGGAGAGAGGTGATGTACGAGGAAGCCATCTGTGCAGAGGCAAAAGGATGAGGTAAGTAATGCAGTACTTAGTCATTTAGACACATACATTAAATGTAAAGTCAAGCCAGTGGAACCTTGGTGGGAGGTACAAGCAGCCACTGGGATAGTTGACAGACTTTTCTTTTAGGTTGCAGATTAATCTTGTACACCGCTGGGAGGTGAATGTTAGAGAGGGGTATACTTCCTAATAAAAGGGAGAAAAAGATAAATGGGTTGAATACTGAGAAGCCTACAGTTCTCCCTCAATTTTTGCCACATACTTTCACACTTGTTGATAAAATGTCCCACTATTTATTTTCTAACAGATCCTCTTAAAATGTATCAAGTGAGTCTGTTAATGAGATGGTGTGTCCCTGTAACTATGGATCAGAGAGTCTGTTAATGAGATGGTATGTTACTATAACTATGTATCAGAGGTTCTGTACTACTATCTGCAGATGGCTCAGTGGGACAGTCTTTAAGAAATCAGAATAAGTTGTACAAGAAAAAGGTCAAGTGTTGAAATTGTCGAGGCTGGGATCAGGCTGTTCAATATATTTTCATTTCTCTTACAGTTATTTATCTTGGGGAACAAACACATCATTTCTAAGGTAAGCATAAGGCAGTTTCAGCACTCTTACAGAAATATATCCTTTAAAAGGTCTGAAAAAGAATGAATACACAATACCTGTCTCTCTTTTCCATGAGTATTTACTAAGAACAGCAAACAAAATATCTTCTTAATGGATTGGTTTATGGTTAACTTTCTTATTATATGATATGCATATGGCTTTTGCAAGGTGATCAAAATAACCTTAGCTGGTCACACAGAGGTTTTTCATAATAGTGAGAATATATAATTATCTGCTAGGAACTTATTGAAAGCATGGTCTGAGTGAGCACCTCAAAGTTACAGCAAAAAGTGATACATGATATCAGTTACTGGGATCAGAAATTCATGATAAAACTCAGAAAAACAAACAATACCCATCAAACCAGCACATTTCCAGCTAACATGCTACCTTAGGTTGAAAAAATGGCTTCAAAACATAAGAGTGGTAAAGTGAATGGATTTCTCTAGGGTCCCAGGTATCAATGATAGATTCATTGCAAGAGGGTTTACCACTCAGCTGCAGCATACTTCTCATCTGTCCTGAATTTCATAGAATGCCAAGATTTTTGCCTCATATTTTCGTCTTTTCCTCATAAAATTTGTAGCTTTCTGTCAAATCGTTGAGGATTTTAGTCACTAAATAATGACAGATGTTTTTGTTTCAGATTTCAAATCATCAGGAAAATACTTGTTAATATAAAACCTGTTATTGACGTGCATTTTTAAGATTACAAGAACAGTTTATAAAATATGTGCCTGACTTTAGGCCATTGACCCCCAATTATTTTTGGCTTTTTCCAGAATTCTTGCATTAAGAAGTCAGGAGGTATGGAACAGGCAAAGTAGTTTGGATGGACATAATGAATTCTTCATCCTGGAAATAGCATTACTGAAGGCCGTAACCCTGTCCAGTGTTTTTTTTTTTTTTGGTAGGACTATGCCCTTCTAGAAGTGGATGCTGTAACTTTGCTGAGTACAATTTCACATCCTCCATCCATTTGCCTACAGTGTTAATCTGAGCAAGCTGCTTAACCTGACATTCTTCCCTGGTCACTCCTGTAAAGGGACTTTGTATCCAGTGAACACAACTGGTTAACAATTTTTTTAACATCACATCATATGGTTTACATCTTTTGAGAGAGTGTTTAATAGTTTAGTTTGCTTTTAATACATGACAATAATTTCTTCAGAATAGTGTAATATTCTAGCTTAGTTTTTGCATGGCACTGTTTGTGTCAATTTGAGTTTAAAGTCCATAAAGGGCACCATTTGGGACTTAATTGCTGGTACACTGGGTTAGCTGTCACTATCAATTTGAAGGAATTTCAGTTGTATTCTGTTGCAGCTGATGTACTGCGTCAGTCACCTTAAAATGAACTTTTACACCGTGGAGTACACCATTAGTGAAATTTTCCTTATATGCATTTGTAAATGAATTAAGAAGCCTGTGCTTCAATAGTGGAAGGCAACAAACTGACTGCTTTAAGCATCGACACCTCAGTGGAGTCTTCCATAAAGCAAAAGTAGCAGCAACATGCTAAATGAAAAGATATACTCGCACATGAAACTTTAAAAAAATGAAAATGATTCTAATTTTTATGTCTGCTCAAAAACCAGCACATTGCTAACGCTCCCATTTATCTTCCACTTCTGCTAATTATCATTTATTAAATATACAGGAAGCTTACAGTAACTTGCACAAGGCAGACTGAGGTTTGTTCATATCACAGCTGCTAAAGTGTAACTGCTTGAATGAAGTTGCAGTTTTTGAAGTGCTGTTGCTCATTTCATGCAGAGGATATATTCTTCTGTTTGAAATACACTGTAATTTAATTTCTTTGAGCTTGCATGCTCCCATAGAAAGAGTGACTAAGGTTATTTATTGCCTGTCAATGACAGTACTTTCTCCAAAATGCTGTGACCGCAGGGAGAGAATAACAAAGTAAGGAGGATGTAAAAGATACATTGGAGCTTCCCCCTGAAAAAACATGCTTCTGAAATATTTTATTTGTTCTTCCTTTACTCATAATATACAACTTGAATACCTATCTTCTGGTGTTTTTGTATACTGCTTTCAGTTCCAAGAAATATGTACTGTGCAGTTGTCAATGTTATCATATCAGCTGATGATATACTGACATCGATGGCAATGATTTGATCAGCAGTCCTTTCATCTTGCTAGAAGTACATAAATTGAACCATCCTTCAAGTCTAGCAATAGTGCTTTTCTATCCTTGTTTCATTTAGCATGTTGTGCTTCCTACCTTTCATAATGAACTGAAGCATCTTGATTCAGTGCAGTAGCCCTTCTGACTAACCTAAACAGTGTGGAACATGTACATACTGGAATGATTGCCTGTAATCAAAGTTGCTACATTTCCTTGAGCACTAACTTACAGATCACTGTATGAGATCTATGTTGAAAGCAGATTATGATGATAACTATATAAAAAGACAGAATAACTATCAGAAGATATGTTGCAGTTTAGAACTGCAGAAGTATTGAGGGCACATATGTGTGATTTGCATCTACTCTTGTATATATGGACAAGAATTATGGATGGGAACTAGTGATCAGAAGGTATTTCATACCCAAACTACTACTCATAACCACTTCATAGAGGTTGGTGAGTACAAGATGACATTAGCTGAGGCATGGCCAAAATGGCTAACTGAGAGCAGCAAGTGGTGAAAGTTTTGTGATTGAAAACTCTTCTCTGAGAGAAAATATAATTAAAAATTAAAATTTGGAGATACTTGGTGTCACCATAGTTGACCATCTTAAGTTTGAACTACATATTCAAAATAGTATTAAGAAAACACAGCAGAAACTGGGAATTCTCTACCAGCACAGACAATACCTAGATACATGCACTAAGTGCACTCTAGCCACTTCTTACCTTCTACCCACACTCTTATATGATACCCCAGTACTTAAAAACATACAAACTACCCTAAAATGTAAGCTAGAAACGTGTTACAATAAAATTGAAAAATTTTTTACCAATGCAAAATATTCCACACATCACGGTATACTCTCCTACATCACTGTATACCCTCTGCACATCAGTGTATATCCCATCACATGTCACTCTATAACCCACACACATCACTGTATACCCTTCACACATCACTGTGTACACCCATACATCACTGTATAATCCTCACACATCCCTATATACCCATCACACATCACTGTATACACCTCCACACTTTGAAGTGGCTTGAACTCCCACAATATGTTATGTTCCTTCAACTTAAAATGACACACAAAATCATTCATAGACGTATGGCCTGTCCTGCTCTTAATACAATATTCCAAAGCTACATACCAAAAAGATCTCTCAGGTCAGTAAATAAGCAACTTCTCACTGAGCATCATCCTAGCAAATTATCCTGCCAAAGTCTATACTCTTTCTCCATAACCAGAATCTGGAATATCAAACCAAAAACACACATTCTTTAAAATCTTACTTAAAGAATATCTTTCCAAATCTTGGATCTGCTCCTGCTTGACCCCAGGCTAGCAATATCCCTAAATCCTCAGTACTTCTACTACTTTCCTATGTTCATCTCTTTCTTCTCTCTGTCTTCTTTTCCCTTCTTTTCTTTTTCCATTTCCTCTTTCCCTTCTCTGTTCATTCTATTTATATCCTCCATCATGTCTTTCCAAATAGCTATCACTATATGCAGTAAGTTATCCTATGTTTTGTAATAGATATATATATTTATATATATATATATATATATATATATTTATATATTTATATATATATATATCGAGAGAGAGAGTTACTGTTACACCAACATAGACCACCCTGTGTACTTTCTTTATAACAATAATGGAGCTTTTCTCCCCAGCCTTTCCACTGAAAATGGGTTCATTCTGGCCCAGTTGGACTTTCCCGGTAAACAAACGTCAAATAAATAAATAAATAAATGTATTTACTAATAGTCACAGAAAAGATTTATAGCTCCAAGTTGTTCAAAAGCTGTAATTTTTCTGCCAGAATTTTAACTCCTTGGTTAAGAGAGAAGAGAATTTAATATGAGCTACTCAAGAAATGGTACTCAGAATTCTTGTGTTAAAAAAGGCACACAGTCATTAATATCTAGTATGCAGGATGTTTTACTTAAAATAGACAAGCTGGATACCAAACTAGAACGTTTCAAAGAAGAGACCAGAAATAAGATGGAATATTTAGAAATTCTTATGAAACAGAAAACTCGTGGTCCTGCAGAATGGTCCTAGCAGCAGAGAACTGAGAAAAGCGACTATTTTCCTGATTTAAGTATTTTTTGCTGTTTTTTTGCCTGAAATACCTTCTCTTGCTTACCTTGAACAAGCTTAAACTGTTTTTTTAACTGTTTGTTGCATTATATATTATCTGCACTTAAAGTTTCATTTAGTCGAAAATTGGTCGAAAGTTGTTTGTTTGTTAAATGTAACTGTTGAGGCTGCCCACTAAAGTGTGCTAGCCTGTGTAACTGATTCATTACTGTTTCCTGCATTTCTGTGTGCTTTCTATCTCAAAAACAAAAAAAAAAAATATCCTTGTTTTCCCGCCTCTCCTCGACTAGTTTAGACCAGTATACAGGCTTTGCTGTATTCTGGGCTGTGGTGTAGTTCCTGTGTTGTCCGTTACCTTACTTGGATAGAAGGAAGTTTCTTTGCTCACCAGTGGGAGTGGGGAGCCTTGAGCAGCCTATCTGTCCCTGAAGGAGTGACCTCAGCACAAGAGCTTGTAGTAATTGGTTGTTTTGGACAATTTCTAGCTCTTTTGAAGTTCCCTGTTTAAAATCCGCATTTGCATGGCTTTGCGCGTTTGTGCGCATAGCGCAGCTCCGGTTAAACAAGGTTAAACTTTTTCTGGCTCCGCCAAGTCTGCTCTTCAAATTTTCCCTTAAGAAAGCTCCACTCTAATAATAATCAGTCTAATCGCTTCATTATAAGCCTAGCACTTGTTCTCAAAACCTCTCTTCTAAGTAAGCACTCGCTAACTAAAGTAAGCACTACATCCACCTACCTTCCCTGTGAATACCCACTTCCCTTAAAGGCACAGCACTCCCTTATAATATTCTCGCATGTCAAGTGGTAGATTACTAGCATCCTCTCCGGTTCAGCTGGTTAATCTTGGAATCTTGAGACAATGCTACAATTGTCTCATGTACACAGACAACCCTCTCCTCCTCCCAACAAACACAAATACATGTGAGAGATGCAACTATATAGCCAAACTGGTGGCTGAACTCTCTCAACTCAGAACTGGCAAGACCAGACAGGAGGAGAAGGTAACCACACACACACCAAACCCAGTCCCACATAGACCTACCACAACTGCAAACCAAACACATAATAACACAAAGACATACTCGGAGGCTCTAACAAAAAACTTACCAAAACAACAGAGGCTCCCAAAGCAGACACCCAAAAATCCACCACCTCAAAACATAACACATGCAACACATACTTCAATAAGTCAGTGTGTCAAACAATCACAGCCCTTAAGGCCAAACACCATGCCTGATACACTAGTAATAGGTGACTCTATAGTCAGACACACTGACGTTCCGCTTACCAGGCTGAACAAGGAGAGGGTAACGGTGAACTGCTTATCGGGAGCTAGGATCCGCCACATAACACACGCACTCAGGTCACTCCAAAGCAAGTACTAATATGACTCCGTCATTGTCCATGCCGGCGTGAATGACCTGAGACGTACCGCCCTGGACTACATGAAAAGAGACATAGAGGAGCTCTCTGATTATGTAGCCCAGGCTGGTATGACCCTGACCCTGAGCAGCATCTTGCCCTCACCAAGAATGATGCCACAATACAAAGACAAGATGATCAGCTTTAATAATTGACTCAAATACTGGTGTCATTCTAGGGGGATCCAATGTCTGTCTGCTTGGGATGACATGCTGGACAAGCCACGCTGCTTCGCAAGGGACGGCTTGCATCTGTCACCACTGGGCTTCTGGATATTGGCTAAGGCTCTTGCCTCCCCCATAGTGCCTTTTTTAGGCAAGGCTCAAAAGACAAACCCACCTCCTTAGAAAACAAAAATGGAAAAAAATTAAGGGTAATGCTGCCCAATGCCAGAAGTCTAAATCTCAAGATGCAGGCTCTCAAAGCACTCCTCAGTATGGAGAACATCGATGTCTGTGCAGTAACTGAAACCTGGTTCAAGGCTCCTGAGAGCACCCCAGCGCTACCAGGCTATACCTCGTATCATGCTTTTTGGCCCCAAAACTCGGGCCAAACCAAAAAGGGAGGGGGAGTGTCCATATTCATCAAGGACACCCACACCTCCAGGTTAGTGGCAACACATGAAGCATCAAAGACCATCCAGGTGCAAATAACCGTAGGCAAAACTTCTATACAACTGGTAGCATGTTACAGACCACCCTCCCAATCTCAGGAACCCCACTCAGCCTTCCTGAAGACATTGGAGGATATGAATGTCTCACCAAACACCATCATATAGGGAGACTTCAACTACCCTAACATAGACTGGGTGCATTATTCTAGCCCAAACACCCTAGCCCAAAGGTTCCTGGAATTCATAAATTCAAATGCAATGGAACAGCTAGTCACCTCTCCCACAAGGGGAGATAATATACTAGACCTGATCATCACAAACATGGGGAAAAAGTGCTCCACACCGGAAGTATACCCCTCGCTAGTGAGATCTGACCACAAACTAATCACCCTGGATATACATATCCCACCTCCACCCCAACACAAAAGACTACAGTGAAAAACTTCTCAAAAGCCAACTTTACACTTCTTAAGGCTGAGATGGTATCCTTTAAGCCCACTGGGCCAGTGGAAACCACATCCCACAATGCAGAATCCTTCACAAATGCTTTTTACGGACATCTCCAAGAATGCATGGATCATGCAATCCCAAATAAAACCAAGACCCTCTCCACCAAGGGCAGGCGTCCTGTCTGGTGGACCCCAGCCATAAACAAATTGTATAACAAAAGAAGGAAGCTACGGCACGACAGAGCAAAATCCCATAAAGAGAAGGCATCTGTGATCAGCACTAGTAGAAAGCTACGTTCTCTCATAAAAACATCCAAGGCCAACTTTGAGAGAAAAATCGCGATGGACACTAAAGATAATCACAAGGCCTTCTTCAGCTATGTTAGAAACCTGGGCGGAAACCCTCAGATATGTTCAGAGTTAGTTCACAATGACAAAAAATACACTGAACCCACAGATATTGCCAACATTCTAGCAGACAGGTTCAGTGCAAATTTCTCCCCTCCCTCACCCCCAAAAGAAGAAATACTTATCCCAGCTGAATATAACCTCCCTGTCATCTCAGATGTCCAGGTGAGAACTGCCCTCAGCAGAGCTAAAAACACAGCATCAATGGGACCTGACGGTATCCCGGGTTGTGTGCTACGTGAACTCCAAGAGGAGCTAAACCCGCACATAAAAATGCTATTTAACCTAAGCCTTACTACAGGATATGTACCTGAACACTGGCGTACAGCAACAGTAGTCCCACTCCACAAAGGAGGCATCTCCACAGACCCTGGTAACTGCTGCCCCATAAGCTTAACCAGCCTGGTCTGCAAAGCTATGGAAAGAATCATTATGGAACTCATAAACAGAGACATTGGGGACTTACAGACACTTGATCCCACCCAGTTCGGCTTTGTAAAGGGCAGATCCTGCCTTTTGAACCTGGTTGACTTTTTCGAAACAGTCACTAGAGCCATTGACGAGGGCAAAGCAGTCCATACAGCCTACCTGGACTTGGCTAAAGCTTTCGACACAATACCCCACTCTGGCATCATAGACAAGCTCAACAGCTTAAATGTAAATCCATATGTCACAAGATGGGTGGCAAACTGGCTAAAGGATAGAACCCATAAAGTCAAAATCGCTGGAGCCATGTCAGACTCAAAGCCAGTCACAAGTGGTGTCCCACAGGGCTCTGTCCTGGGACCCCTCTTGTTCGGCATTTATTTCTCAGATGTGAAAGCAAACATGGGAGGGTTGTGACTGACAAAGTTTGCATATGACTGCAAACTAGGCGCCATAGTTGATACACCAGCTGACACATACATCCTACAGAAAGGCCTCACTGAAACGGACAACTGGTGCCGGAGTCATGGCCTTAAACTAAATGCCAAAAAATGTATAGTCATCCCCTTTGGGAAAAACAAAGTACCCACAAATTATCACATAGACAGTAACCCACTGAGTACGGAAAAATTAATCAGAGACCTGGGGACCCAAGTCGATAGTGACCTCTCATTTGACACCCACGTTGCCAAAGTGGTTAGAAAGACTTTCTACCTTGCCCACCTTATCATGAAGGGATTCACATCCAGATCAAAGGAGGTCATTGTACCCCTATACTCCTCCCTTATCAGGCCCATGATTGAGTACAATGCCCCATTTGGTATGTACCTCACCCGGCACTTGCAACAGCTAGAGAGACCCCAAAAGAACCTCACCAAGAGGATCAAGGGTCTCCAACATATGTCATATGCTGCCAGACTAAAGAAACTCCAGCTCTATTCAGTAGCATACCGCCTGCTCAGAGGTGATCTGTGCCTGATGTACAAGGCCATGTCCAATCAGGAATTGATGGACATGCTCCGCCTCAAAAAATCCAAATCCATCAGAACCACGAGAGCTAAAGATTTAAACCTCAGCACAAATATGAATAGGACATGCTGGAGGGACAGATTCATAACTCAGAGGCTTCCCATACTCTGGAACAGAATCCCAGTTCATGTTAGGCAGAGCCCCTCACTGACTCTCTTCAAGAGAAATCTTGACGAGTGGATGGGAGATCGTAGGTTTACCCCAGGGGTCATCTCTGTGTCACTACTAGACAGAGGCACAGTAAACTAATTCTATTATGTAAGGGGTCTTTGCTGTGTCACTACTAGACAGAGGCACAGTATTCTAAATCTATTCTGTACACTTTTGTACCATTACATGGGGTGGCGAAAGCCACATCACTATGGCTAGGCTTATAAATGCCCCAGGGCAGATAGCCTAGTACCAAACTATGAAACTATGAAACTATGAAGGAAGAATAACTGAAGGAGAGTCTCAGACTGAATTTCTTTGAAAACTAAGTTACCATCTCATGGAAAAACTCAATGCATTAGAAAATAGACTGAGAGGAAATAACATTACAATTTATAGAATACCTGAAAAGTATGAGTGAGAAAATATAATAACCTTCTTAACTACATAAAAAATTAAGGCCACCTAAAACTTTATCTTTTGAAATTGAAAAGGCACATAGATCTCTGAGAGCACCTTCAAAGTCACCACCATGTTCAATTATAATTAAGTTCATGCCTTGCTTAGAAAAAATCAAACATAAAAACAGCATGGTCCAGTTTACCTACTAAATAGGTGAACATGTAGTCAGATTTGACAATGAATATTCCACTAAAGTAATGAGTAAAAGAATATCCTGTTTACCACTGATTAAGGAACTAAAAATGAACAATATTAAAACTATTTTTGGGGTTTTCAGCAACAATCAAATTACTTTTTTCTGAAGAAGCCAAAATATTTTACATTCTGGATGTGGCATCCACTTTTATTAACAGCAATGAAATATTTAATAGTATTTAATAAAACTGAAGAAATGGAGTGGATCATTATAACTCTGAAGAGACAGAATGAGCTGAATTTCTGGAAAACTGCTTCTAAAATTAAAAAGCCTAACACCAAGCTACTTTCATTCCTTGATTGTAAGACTTTTGCTTTCTGAGACAATAGATTTGCCCTTTAAGTATGAGGTTGTATTGGACATTATGCTTCAAAACATATGTAAGTATGTATTTGTATTTTAAGCTAAAACATTTTTTCATGATGAGGAATATAAATGATTAGTTTTACTGTTTTACTATATTTACAGTGAGATACTTAATATATTTCATGTAACTAAACTTAGAAAGCATATTTCTAAATGCTAAACAAATACTTACTGTAACAGAATGTCATTAAATTACAAGCAATAGAATTAGTAACTTTAAAACTATATAAGTTAAGAATCTTATTTGTTCAACTTTGCTTAGTATGTGCATTGTTGGGTTAACTGAACATCAGAACTAAGTAATATGCTAATTAGAAGTGTTAAAGTACTGATGAATTAGTTTTCTCTTGTTCCTCTGTAACACACTCCTTTCACAAGTCATTTATGAAGCAAGTTAAACTTAGAGAAAACTTGAGAAAAAAAGAATGTTCCATTTCTGTCAGAATGATGGATTCTTCCCACCTTAAGCTGTCCTGAAGAAAATCTAGGTAAAAGTCCATCAATGATATCTGTGAAAAGAAAAAAGCTTTTTTTTTTCTTTCTTACTTTTCAAGTATATTTGTGATAAATCTACTCAAAATAACACATTTTTTTCTTTTCTTAGAAGTGTAGAATTGGTAAGATACTGTGATATTAATAGATTATGCTGCAGTGTTATTAACTCTAACTATACATATTAACTGTAGGTATTACTTTAAATATAAAGTTATATGTTTCTTTACTCATTAGAATATTTTAAAAGAACTAAGAGGACTGAGAAACTTATAAAGGAAATTAGCAGCTGCTGTGAGTTGTCATTTTCACATGATATAGTTAAATTCTGATGTCAGCAAAAGAAGCTTAGAAAATAGCAGCAGTTCACAATAGCTAAAAATACACATTCAAATTAAACAAGCAGGAATTATTTTATATATAGTCAAGATTGCTTGTAATACTAGAATTAATAAGAAGAGTAAACATTATATGAATAATATGCAAATGCAAAAGGAATGAAATATTTAATATGTAATATTAATAAAAGATCAGTATCGGTAAGTTAAGAAATGTGTACACATATTATAATCTTTATTAGAGAGCTGATGTTTAAATAGCTATTTGTTGGGAGATTTTAGAAACACAAAACACATAGAATAAACTAGAATACTGGTAGGAAAATAAGACAAAGATATATTTAAATAACAAACTGCTTTTAAGAAAGATGTCTATTATATGTACCTGCATATGGCAGAGATGTGAATGTACAAAATCTCATAAAATTTACATATATAATCATATAAAATGTTTGAAAATAATCTGAAAACTCAAATTTGAAGCTTGGTCATTTGAATTTTGAAGCTTTTTACATGTTGTATGGGAATGAATTCACTAAGACTACCTGCGGTGACTCATGTAATGGTTCAGAGCTGAAATCTGAGTGTTTAATTGCTGAATTGATACATCTATTTTGATAGAAAGTAAAGTAGATTTTTCAATGTGGTTGAAGTCAGGAAGGAAGAATGGTATTTGGACTGAGCACATTGTGGCTTTTGAATACAATATAGACTGCAAATATATTTTTACTCTATAGAAATAGCAGGGCATTCTCTTCTACCTCAGTAATATAATATTTTATGAAGTAGTTTAATAAGCTAAACAATTTTTAAATATGTTGACATTTGTCATGTTAAATATGTTACACAAATTTGAGATATAGACACTTGTACTTTAAAAGCTCATTCAGGGCAGGGCTTTTGTTGGATCTATAAACGTGTGTGTGTGTGTGTGTGTGTGTGTGTGTGTGTGTGTGTGTGTGTGTGTGTGTGTGTGTGTGTGTGTGTGTGTGTGTGTTTTAGCATGATAAATGTATATGTGCATTGATTTTTCTTTTGTTTTATAGTTTAGTATGATAATATTACCTATCACATGTAAATTTATAGATGTCTTTATCTCTTCATGTCCCACTCTGTTATACTTATTTATTTAGAGATAATGTTGAATGAGTGAATAATTTAGGAATATGTAATGGGTAATTTATAATACTATTACATAAATGGGTAAATAATGCACTAGGATTATTAAACTTTTATGTAGTAATGGGGAATAGTTCTAAATGACAAAATATATAACTAAACTAATAGTATCTTATTATGTTTGACCTATATATCATATTATATTAATTAATTGTAAGTCACAGTAGCTTTTGGCTATTTTTTGATGAATGTTTAGGTATTGGTAGGCAGACTGATAATATAGTAGTTTGTCTATTTGATAGGCAAACTAGTAACTTTGGTATTCATGGTATGGTAGGTTGTGTTGTATTAGCAATGTATAAACTTATAGTTATAGACTTGTCTTTGATTTTGTTATTTATAAGTTTAGTAGTTTAGTTTGTAGAAAGGAAGAATTCAAAACAAGGTCAAATGGTAAGATAGTGTTGGAGGAATGCATTATAGTCTTTTATATAATTAATGTGTCATATTATCTTTTAAAAGAAATCTTTTTAAATACACAATATGGATAGTTTTAATCTATTATCTATTAATGTAAATGGATTAAATAATGGCAACAGAAGGAAATCATTAGCAAAATATCTAAAATTAAATAGAGAACACAGTATATTTTTGCTAGAGACTCATTTGATAGATAAAGGTAGATTTAAATAACTTAGGTCATGGAATGTTATCATCTGCTTCTATTAACAAAAAGAGAAGAAGAACTGCTATACTTTGGAGAAAATCTACTGTAGCAACTAAGGTCATATAATCCATTAATCATCCCAAAGGAATGTATACATTTATAATAATTAAATATAACAGCAAACTCTATACACTAGCTAATTTTTATTGGATCTCTGGAATATGTGCAAGAGTAGCTAAAGATCACTTAAACTTACTACATAGTCATTGGAAGGGTAGCTTAATGTTATCAAGGGATTTTTAACTGCATATATATATATATATATATATATATATATATATATATATATATATCTACATATATATATATATATATATATATATATGGGTTCACTACATATGACTGAAAGTTCATATGACCGAAGCCCATTTGAATGAGACCAAATGACCAAAAGTTCATTTGACCGAAAACTCATTTGACCGAAAAACAGCACTGGCAGGTATATGCCATGTTCCCCACTGTAGTGCAACCCTGGAGTTAGAATATATTGTTAGGGAGGTGTGGGGGGCACAGCCCCCCACATTAGGGGGTGTGGAGGGTATAGACCCTACATAATTGCAGTTTATGCACTATTATATACATGTGTATCCATTACAAATGCATGAAAACATACATCAGTAAAAACTGGTTGCAAAATGTGGGGGGCTATGCGCCCCATACCCCCAATGTGGGGGCTGTGCCCCCACACCCCGCTAACTTTATATTCTCACTCCAGGGTCGCACTACAGTGGGGAACAGGGCATATACCTGCCAGTGCTGTTTTTCGGTCAAATGATTTTTCGGTCATATGGGTTTTCGGTCAAATGAACTTTCGGTCATTTGGTCTCCGTCAAATGGGCTTCGGTCATATGAACTTTCGGTCATATGTAGTGAACCCATATATATATATATATATATATATATATATATATATATATATATATATATATATATATATATATATATATATATATATATATATATATATATATATAGTAATTTAGTATAAAAGACACAAGTAAAGAGAAGATATCTAAAATACTGGCATCAGCTAAAGCACTAAATAGATGGATTAGTAATAATAATTTAGTTGATTTACTATTAAAAGCATAAGATAAATCATTGTTTTTCACTCATTATTCTTATGCACATAGGATGTAAACTAGAATTGAAAGGAGTTATGCCTCTATAGATGTGCTTAATAAAGTGAATTATTTTTAAACTATTTCTTGTCCTTTATCTGAACATAATGCACCAAGTATTAATATAGTAATGGATATATAGAAATTTCAGATTATTTATAGAATCCCAATATATATATATATATATATATATATATATATATATATTTATATATATATAGATATATATATATCTATGGTTTACTATCAAAATCCTGACGTAGCATTGCATGCCTATGAACTATTTGAACTGCAGATGTCTGAATAGTTCATATGTGTGCAAGCTACATAATCGAACAATATATTTGTGAATGTACTGTGCATTCTCAAATATGACCGCTCAAAGGGATATACAGGGATCGCGGGACAGTGTGGTAAGGAAATACATCCCTTTCCTCACTGTAGTGTGATCTTGGAGTTGGAAGATATAGTTGGGAGGATTGGGGGGGTACAGGGGGGGTTTTCCCCCTGCATAAATGGGATTGTAGCTGTAGTAGTTAGGGAGTTACGGCAAGGGTGGTGTTGCTGTTAATTGCCATAAAATGTCATATTAGACATTTTTGGCATTTACAGCTGATTTTCAATGTTAGGACCGTTCGAGTAAGTGTACTTTCGGTCTCCTAGTTCGCAGATTAGTACTTGTTTTATTGTGACTTTCGATATTCTAATAGTAAACCTATATATATGGGTCTACATGATAACCCCAACATGCCAAAACACCGACAACGAAATAACCAACACAACAAAACCGAAAGTTCAAAAACAGGAAACTTCACATGCCCGACAAACCACAATCCCGACAATCAACAAAACAAATAACTTTCCCGAAAGAAACACACACAACACAAGCACACCAAAAACATTACAAACCTACACTAAACCTTACATACACAACTATATATGCACTAACCTTAACCCAAACCCTAACCCTAAGGTCCGTCACTATCGCACACTTACCTTACCCGCACCCTAACCCTAACTCACTTAATCCAATCCCTAACCCTTAAGTCTGTCACTATCGCACACTTACCTTACCCGCACCCTAACCCTAACCCACTTAACCTGCCTCTAAACCTAATGTCCGTCACTATCACACACTTATCTCACCCGCACCCTACCCTAAAGTCCGTCACTATCACACACTTACCTTACCCACACCCTGACCCTAACATCCGTCCCTATCGCGCACTTACCTTAACATGTCGGTGTTCTCAGCATCGGGATTCTCAACTGTCAGTCTTCTCTGTTGTCAATCTTCTGGTGTCGGTTATCTCGTTGTCATTCTTCTCAGCTTTTGGCGTAATCAGGTAGACCCGTGTAGATATATATATATATATATATATATATATATATATATATATATATATATATATATATGTGTGTGTGTGATGAAATTTAAAGAGTTACCTTAAGGAACAAATTAAGAATTTTTTATTGCTGAATGATAATGGTCAGGTCAGTAAAGCCATAATATGGGACTTCTTAAAAATGCATATTAAAGATAGAATGGGAAGATGGGCTAGTAACAAAATGAAAAAGTGGGATACAAAGTTGTTAGAAATACAGGATGAAGCACACAAAACAATGTTTGAACAACAAACAAAGAAATTATATAACACTGAAGTCATTAAAAATGAACGACAAAATATCAAACAGTTTTAATACATAAAGTGGAGACAGCTGTAGAAAAAAATAAAATTGCACCGTTATGAGATAACTTCACGCAACATAGATTAGCTAACAGAAGTGATAAGTTAAGCAAAATGACACAAATTAATAATATCTGAAATACTCACACTAATAAGCTTACTTCAGACATAGAGGAAATGCTTAAGATTAAAAAAAATCCATGAGCATCTTAATACAGATAAATATAATAATCCAGTTGATTACAAAATTGACGTTTATTTAAAGATAAATGTTAGTAATAAACTTAATGACCAACAAATATCTCTGTTGAATAAGCCTGTTACCCTGATAAAAGTTAAAGAAGCTTTAAAAAAGGGAATATGGTAACGCTCCAGGTTTATATGGTTTAAGTATGGAATTATATACCATGCTGCCATTAAATATTTTGGAATTACTGAGTGATGTTTTTAGGATAATTGAGAGTGACAAAATAATTCCTCCCTCATGGAAATTTTCTATAATCTCACCAACACTTAAAGAAGGAAAGGGTAATAAGTTAGTTTCCTCATATAGATCCATTTCATTATAAAATGTAGACTATAGAATGTTTACTTAAATTTTTGCTACAAGATTAAGAGATATAGTAGAGAAATTAATTAGTAAAGATCAAACAGGATTTATAATCAATAGATTCACGTATTATAATATATAAAGGGTGGTAACTATATGAGATTTAGCAAATGGAATGAAATTGGCCCTAGTTAGCTTAGATACTGAGAGAGCTTTTGATTCTGTAGATTAGAACAACTTGTTTAAAACTTTAGAAGCAATTGCATTTCCAGAACAGTTTATTGGAATATTGAAAAAACTGTATACAGACTCTAAAGCATATGTTAAAATTGGATGTTACATTTCTCAAGGATTTACTTTAAACAAAGACACAAGGAAAGGGTGTCCCTTGCCCCCTCTACTATTTGCATTAGTTACTGAATAATTAGCTAATAGTATTAGAAGCATACGAAGCAATGTAAAACTTGATGGATTCTCAATTAACAGAGATTGCAGATGATATTTTGCTAATTATAGGAGATTTAAATGATTTAGTTAAAGAAATAGAGGAGGAAATTGAAAAGTTTCAAGAAGTATTGCTGCAGAAATTTAATAATAATAATAATAAAACTGAAACTTTAGTGTTAAATGAATTAGTAGATACTGAGTTTAAATATAAATATAAATATAATGGGGAAGGAAAAGAACTAAAATATTTAGGAATAAAAATATATCAGAATGTGAGCAAGATTATTAATAATAATTTGGAAAAAGTAATTGAAAAAGTGTTACTTCTTATTAAAAATGGAATGATTTTTTTTTACTTTTGAGGATAGGTTAGTACTTATTAAAATTATTATATTACCCAAGATTATATATATATATATATATATATATATATATATATATATATATATATATATATATATATAGTATTCAACAGCTTTAATAAATACCTGACAAAAAATATTTTAAAAAAAAATTGAAAAAATATTAACATCATTCTTATGGTATCCTGAAAAACCAAATAATTGCTTATAAAAATCATATAAGATTGTGGTAGGATTGTGCTATTAGCTTCCCAGATGTAGAATATTATTCTGTTGTTGCAAGTTTTAACTCTATTATACTCTGAATAGACTCAACTTACACTAGTCAATGGAAAACAATTCATGCATAGATTGTACTAAATTGTTATAAGTTCATTAAATATGATAAATTAGAAATATGTAATAATGCTTTCATCTGGTTAACAAAATTTACCTAGAAGGAAATTATTTCAATCAATAGAGTGTGCATATATGAAATCAATTCTTAAAACAGTTAAGAAATATGTTTTAAAAACTCCTTTAATATCAACATGGAAATGTTTGTGTTTTGCCATTGCACACATCTCTAGATTTAAGGAAACTCAGAACAATGTTAAAATGAATTTACTAAAAAAATAATGGATTAGTATTATGATCTGATTTCTTTAAAAAAGTAAAAGCTAAGTCCTCACAATATTTAATGAAAGAATATAAGTTGGATGAATCTGCTAGCCAATAATTCCAGCCCTTGAGACTCAAGCAGCACTTAAGTCATTATAATTACACTTGAGAAAAATCTACTACACTACATTCTTAGCAATGCAGACCACCTTTCTTTGTGTTTGGGATATTGTGGCCTTTGGCTGAGTCCTCCTGCAACCCACATATTAATTTGGGCTTCAGGACTTTTGACTCTGAAAAATATTATGATGTTTATTCTAATAATAATGTTCATGCTTCTGCCTGACATGTACTAACAACATGGTTTAATGATTATGTTTTTATCCTATAAATTGCATCATACTGGAATTCCTATACATTATTACTGTAATTCTGCTGTTTATGACAATATCATACTGTTGTTTTTTTTTTGCTTAATGCTTTTTTGTTAAATATTGGAGTTTTGCACACTTAGACTACGTTGTGAATAAAATGACCCATTGGGATTCTCCTGGTCATAAATGACAATTAAATAAAATAAATACAAAAAATGCACTACAGAAACACAGTTTGACCTGATTTGGTGAGCATTTGCCCATCAATCACTTCTTTTATTTCAAAATTCAGAAATTGATTGCATGGACTGTACAACTGAGAAAACAGCAATTAAAAAAGGAAAGGAATGATGAAAGCAGAAAAGTACAAGTGGAAAAAAGGGGGAGAACAAACACATATATGAATCTTGGCAAGCAGCCAGAAAGTAAAGCAATAATGGCAAGGGGTATATATTAAGATGTTCACAGGGCTGTTCATCGAATGCCCTTACATCGACACATATCCACCAAAATACCAAAACTTCCAATAGCCACAAAAGTGATTTTTTTTCCCCAGGGAAAAAAATCACTGGGCCAAAAATAAACAAAACAAATTGTCAGACACTGGGAAAAAAAATTTGCTTATGTAGCAGAGTACGCATATGTTCAGAGTTTTGGTATTTTGGTGGATATGTGATGACGAAAGGGCGTTCAATGAACAGCCCTTTCAAAACATTAATATAGACCCATGGGAGGCAAGAATGGATGGATGAATCAATGCACAAGGTCAAATTCCTGGCTCTGTTCTCATTACCTACAAAAAAAGAAAAATAATAGGTTTTACAGGAATGGAAGAATTCTGTCAGTTGATAGATATTGTTTGCATTGAAGAATTAACAGCAAAGAATATTACTACATGTTATACAGCCTTCACATGGATACAGAAGCTTAACTTTAATCATTGTTGTGCCTCTGTCAATACTTCACACCTAAGGAGTAATGTCTACAAACAAGAGGAACAAAGATTCCAACCTATAACTCTTAATCTAAGCTTGCACAACAATCCTGACACTTATCTACCTAGCTAATCCATATGGACTACAATTATGCGGCTTTATATAGTTAAATAGCAGAAATGAATGACTATGCAGGGAAGATTCACAGTCAGGGACCAGTAATGTTGAAGTAAAAGGCCAACTGGGATGTTTCCAGAAACATTGCAGATAATGGAGATATTCATAGTTATTTGCTAACTAAGTACTGCCAATATTGATGTAATTAATGCAGACCATATGTTTAAAAAAGCTATACTGTATAACTGAACAAGCTAGTATCTGTCATAGCTATTCTTATTTAGTCTTTACTGAAATTTAGACATAACTTTAATAATTCAAACTCACATTTCTGCCTGAGACATTCAGATTGGATCATTGCTTAATGGGTTAAGCTAGGTGACAGATAAATCATGACATGATAAAGGATTACTGAGGAATATCTGCAAAATGTAATGGAGAACAGGAAAATGCATAGTCATCTGAAGTCTATGCACTATAGGTGTCAATTCACCACCTAATTACTAGATATGTAAAAAGCTATACTGCATATCTGACTAGGCAATTAACTCACATTTCTGTTCCAGTAAGTAAGTATCAAATGAAATACAAATACTCTGTAACAGAAATCAAACCCAGATGTATCCTCAAGGCATTCCCATTGACTTGGTGTTCAACAGTCTGAGCTATCAGACAAAACATAAGACATTGCAACATACAACATTATTTTTGTGGCATTATGACATATTCAGTCTTATAACAGTAGGATGTCTCAGTGTTTAACTGTTTTATAATGTAGGGACAAATAATCTATGACTGTATTACTCAGCATTCACACATGCAGACAAGTATGATGCTTATTGAACCATTACAGATAACAGAGGACATGTGTTGTCATCTAAGGCCTATCTATTATAGGTATAAGTGAAACATGGCCATTCTATATATTTAGAAAAGATGTACTGTATACTTGTCAAGAAAACAGAAGGTTTAATTGCTTAGGTTCAATATCAACTAGATAAGCAACATGATTTACAAAGTTCCCAGCAATGGTCTTTGAAGCCAAACATAGGGGATTGTCAGTCATCAATCACTGTGACTCACTGCTTAACCAGTTGAGCTAATTGATATAATTGCTCAGCCCTGCTTGAGATAAGAATATTTATCACATATAATTTACATGTACATGTATAATGTTAAGTACATTAGTATTAGTCTTATCTGCAGCCATATAATCATTCCCATGCACACATATCTAGGATTTGTTTTATAATGTATGTGTTAAGGTTTGGTTGCTATAACTTACTTTAGGTACCCACAGGCTAGTGATGGACCTTGGTGAAATATTCGAGTGCAGATCCTCTCCCTCCAATGCAGGTCATCATAGCAGTGATGGACTTGCATGTTAGTTCAGAAAATGTTGGTCCATCAGTGATGGTCGCTCAAAATCAGTTCCATATGTCAATCATAGCAAACGTCTTGGGCCATGCTCATATCCTCTGCTCATGTCCAGCATAGACAGTGAGCATCCAGGTCATCACATTTAAAAATTGGTGTATATGAGATGGTATCAGACTATTGAAGGGTATTGGACATGTGTCACAGATAGTCCCATTTACTGATATCTATTGGGTAGTTGCTCATAGAACCTTCCCATTATGGCAAGCTATTGGTTAATGCACCAAATTTCTGGAAGTTACAGGTTGTGCGCAGATGGGATTCCAAAACCTTGAATGTTTATAATGTGTGTTGCAAATGGTACTTAAAACGACACATAGCTGCACTCACTGTCAAGTATAGCTGACTTCTAACTAGATACAAAGGTAAGCTGTCAAATGATAACATTGCTATGGGGAATACAATCCTGCCATTAGATATCTGTTATAGTTAATGTTTATAATTCAAACTGTACATGTTGATGGTCCTTTCTTGTTCAAACAAGTCTACCATACCAAGTGTCTGTGAAATAATGGGTATTTGTAGGGTTGAAAATAAGCATGCATGTGGATATTTGGCTAAAAGGAAACAGAATCTGTGAAAAGTGCATGAAAATAGCATGCAGTTATATCTGCCATAAGGTCTAATTCATGTTGACGGTATCTGGTATGCTAAAGGAGAAAATCTGTGGGATTTTTTGAATTGTACGCTTACTGAATAGTTTGCAGATACTCTCTGATCCATAGTTATGCATGTACTATAGATACATCTGGAATGAGCAGGTATCTATAATTTATTGTGATTATCCTGCACTGTTTGTGTAATGCCTTGGAACACACCTTAATGTAAGGAAGTACGGATCTGTTTTTATTCATGTTGGTACAAATTATCTCATCTGCAAGAACTCTTTGACTGTTAGTAAGGAACTTGCAGCCCTCTTAGATAATATAGCCTGTACTGGCGTTAGGTCTTATTTTTCACAAATCACATGTAGAAAGAATAATCAGGTCACATTGAATGAAAAGATTTTGGGGTAAATACCTACATGGAAAGCATGTCCCGTTTTAAAAAAATGGGAATGTGTAGAGCATCTGAGCCTAGTTTTGGGTGTGTATATGTTCAGTCAGGATGGCATGCATTTATAACAATCAGGGAAGAGAATTTTTGCAGCAGATATTTTGCAATATTTAACTAACACTAGGCAGGATTTTTGCCAGGTCACAAATTTAACAGTTCACAGACAGACACATCTGATGCACCTCTGATGGTTGTTGATACTAGGAACATTAATAATAAATTTTCTTTTATTGGAAAATTTGCTAAATGTCCACAATATCGATGTTATTGTTTGTGAAACATGGTTAAAGAACAATGATTGGAAACCAGTTCTGTCAGGGTATAAATGTTTTTAATGTAACAAGACATTCTAATAAAAAGTCAGGTGTAGTGTTATGATAGATTAAAGAGAGTTATGAGACCTGTGATTATTACATGTTCAGTGATAACACCAATACTATAGATTGTGTAACTGTTACAATAAAGACATACCTGGAACATATAACAATTGTTGGAGTTTATAGACCACAAAAGTTAAGTGCTGATGACCTAGAGGAATTCATACATTCTTGTATGAAACACAGGAGGGATGAATAATATCAGATGGGGACTTAAAGTTTACCAGAAACAGATTGGAATGGTATTGATTCAACAGCATTATTAAGAAAATTGTTCACAACATATGTTCAGGAACAACAATTGCTTCAGATTGTAAAAAACATACCAGGGAACAGAAACATACTACACACTCTGCTTTCCTAAAGAAATTACTGTTACTTCAAGTCAAGTTTTACCACTGTTGATGTTCAGTGATCATGGGGTTATAAAGGTTAATTTGTTGCTAGATAATTCTGCCAAACTGAAATCTAAACTAATGCACAAAAGATTAATTGCAGGTTATATGGAAGTAAAACAGTCACTAAAACTGCAGATGGAATGTGGAACTTTTGAAAGGGAAATTGAGTGCAAAAAAAAAAGTATAACATTAGGATCTAGCTATACAACTTGGGGGATATATTTCTGTAAGAACAAGATAGCTGATTAAAGTAAGAGACGAAAATAAAAGAAATTGAAGAGAGGTCACACTACAACTTTGAAAACTGAAATAAACAAGCTGGACAAACAAATTAAGCATAGTGTGCAACAAGATCAAGAAAAATTTTAAGAAAATGTATATAAAAATATTGGGCAAAATAGGAAACCTTTTTATAGATACATAAAATGTGGAAGGAGTAAAGACATACAAACTGATAAACTGTATAGATTCTAAAATTTTTTCTCAGACACAAAAGATTATAGATATATTTCCAAAATCTTATACAAAATAGTTTGGCACCACAAAGGGGGTGATAAGTTGTCGTAGTGACATCCAGGTAACCACAGAAACTGGAATCAAATTAGATTATATTGAAAAAAACTCTGCAAACTGGATCCAAACAAATCACAGTGAAGAGACAGAATTAGTAATAATGACCTGAGAACATTCAGCAAGAACTTACAGTACCATTATATTTATTATTTACTAGGTCATATAATTATGGGGAGATTCCTCAAGATTGGAGACATGCACTTATTAAACTTGTCTTTAAGGGAAAGGGGAGTAGGGCAAACCCAGAGTCATACAGACCCTTAAGTCTACTTTTGGTAGCCTAGTATAGTATTTGTCTGCCTGGGAAGACATGATCGACAAACCACGATGCTTTGCCAGAGATGGTCTGCACCTGTCACCCCTGGGATTCAGGTTACTGGCTAAAGCTCTTGCCACCCCTATAGTGCCTTTTTTAGGCAAGGTTCAAAGGACAAAACCACCACCGTAACAGATAGAAGCAGGCAAAATCTGAAGGTAATGCTACTCAATGCTAGAAGTCTAAACCTCAAAATGCACTCTCTTGAGGCACTCCTAAAAATGGAGAACATCAATATCTGTGCAGTAACTGAGACCTGGTTCAAGGCTCCAGAGAGCACCCCTGCAATACCAGGCTACAATTCTTACCCCACTTTTCGGCCACAAAACCAGGACCAAAACATTAAAGGTGGAGGAGTGTCCATATTCATCAAGGATATTCACACCTCCAGGCTAGTTGCCCAACACAATGCATCTGAAATTCTCCAGGTGCAACTAACACTAGGTAAGACTGCAATCCAAATTGTAGCTTGCTACAGATCCCCAACCATGCCCCAAGATTCTCACTACACCTTTCTAAACATACTGGAAAATATTAAGATACAACCAAACACCCTAATACTGGGTGATTTCAACTACCCTGTCATTAATTGGGAAAACTACTTGGGTACCAACTCCTTTTCCCAACGGTTCTTGGAATTCATAAATTCCAATGCCCTGGATCAGCTAATCCATTGTCCCACCAGGGACTCCAAAATCCTAGACCTGGTCATTACCAACATGGGAGATAGATGCTCCACACCAGTGGTCACCCCCTCATTGGTCAGGTCTGACCATAAGCAAATCACTCTTGACATCCACACCCCACCCACACCCCCCAGTAAGGAAACCTCCTTAAAAAACTTCTCCAAAGCCAACTTCAAGCTACTGAAGTCAGGAGTGACAATCTTCACAATACCCACAGAGATAGGATCTGGAAGTTCGACTGCAGAATCCTACACTAAGGCACTGTACGAGCACATCCACTCGTGCATGAATCGTGCCATCCCAAGATGCTCTTCTCCAAAAAAAGGAAGCCAATCTGGTGGTCCCCTGCTATAAACAAACTATACAACAGAAGAAAGAAACTGTTGCAGAAAAGAGGAAAATCCCAGGATGCAAAAAACTCCCTCACCAGCCTCAGTAAGAAGCTGAGATCCCTCATAAAATCCTCAAAAGCTAGTTACGAAAATAAAATTGCCAAAGATTCCAAAGACAACCACAAGGCATTCAATAGTTATGTCAAGAATCTAAATGGCAATGCTCAGATCTGCTCTGAGTTACAACAGAATGGCATTAAATATACTGATCCCAAGGATATTGCCAACATCCTGGCAGATCAATTTAGTGCCAACTTCAACCCACTCTCACCCCCTAAAGGGCCCATATCAATACCAAAGGATTGCCAAATTCTGATAATCACGGCCACACAGGTAGAAACTGCACTCTCCAAAGCTAAGAATACAGCATCCATGGAACCAGTTTACATCCCAGGCTGTGTACTACATGAACTACAAAATGAACTGGCACCTCACCTGAGTGTCATGTTTAATCATAGCCTCACCTCAGGCTTTGTGCCGACTGAGTGGCGCACAGCTACAGTTATCCTGCTCCACAAGGGAGGATCCACCTTGGATCCCGGGAACTCCCGTCCCATCAGTCTGACAAGCCTGATTTGCAAGGGCATGGAACACATTATCATGGAACTTATAAACAAAGACATTGGCAACCTTCAAACACTGGACCCCACCCAGTTTGGGTTTGTGAAAGGCCAATCGTGTCTCCTGAATCTGATTGACTTCTTCGAATCAGTCTCCAGAGCTGTGAACGAGGGTAAGGCAGTGTACACAGCCTATCTGGACCTCACCAAGGCCTTTGACACCACCCCCCACTCTGGAATCATAGATAAACTTACTAAGCTGGGCATAAATCCCTACGTCACTCGATGGGTTGCTAACTGGCTTACTGACAGAACCCAGACAGTAAAAGTAGCCAAATCCAAATCCAGCTCCAGACAAGTGACAAGTGGAGTACCTCAGGGTTCAGTCCTGGGACCACTCTTGTTTGGCATCTACTTCTCTGAAGTACAGGCCAACACTAAGGGACTCTGGCTAACAAAGCTTGCAGATGACTGCAAACTGGGAGCCATTATTGAATCCCCAAATGATGCAGATATTCTATAAAAGGGCCTTACAGAAACAGATGCCTGGTGCCAGAGCCATGGGCTCAAGCTTAATGCCAAGAAATGTATAGTTATCCCCTTTGGAAAAAAACATGTACCCATGAATTACCACATAGGTGGCAGGACACTAAACATCGAAAATGTGATGAGAGACTTAGGGACACAGGTGGACAGTGGTCTGACTTTCGATAACCACATTGCCACAACAGTCAGGAAATCCTTCTATGTGGCACGCCTCATCACTAAGTGCTTTTTATCCAGAAAAAAGGAGGTCATTGTCCCACTGTACTCATCCCTCATTAGACCCATTATAGAGTATAATGCCCCGTTTGGTATGTACCTCACAAGACATCTGCAACAGCTTGAAAGGCCACAGAAATACCTCACTAAAAGAATCACAGGCCTAAAGCAGATGCCATATACTGACCATCTAAAAGAACTCCAGCTATACTCTGTGGCATCTCGTCTACTCAGAGGTGATCTCTGCTTAACATACAAGGCCATGTCAAACCCTGAGCTGTTGGACATGCTCCACTTAAAGAAATCCCAATCCCTCAGAGCCACACGCTCCAGGGATCTAAACCTTGTCATCACAATGAACAAAACATGCTGGAGGGATAGGTTCCTGACCCAGAGACTCCCCATACTCTGGAATAGACTGCCCATAGATATCAAGCAGAGTGCCTCATTGGCCCTCTTCAAAAGGAACCTTAATGATTGGATGGGAGATAGGAAATTCACCCAAGGGATCATGTCAGTCGCCCTGCTAGACAGGGGCCTGGAGAAGTAAATATTCTGGGAAGAAATATCCAGGGAATTGTTATGGCTTGGCTTGCATAGGCCCTAGGGCCGATAGCCTAGTAGCAACCTACTTATGTTGTGGAAAAATAATGGAGAAGGTAATATTGAATAAGTTATTGTCATAATTGGATATGATGGGACTTGAAACCATATATTAGCATGCATATGTTGAAATAGATCTATTACCACCTGTAACAGGATGTTCATTAACAATATAATGTCTATAAATGTGTTGTAATTTATATAGATTTAACTTCAGCATTTGACACCATCATACACAAAACACTGATCAATAAATTATTATAACTAGGTACAGATATACTCTTAATAAGATGGATAGCTGAAAGACTTACAAATAAAACATGGGAAGTATCATATAGCAACTGGACAGGTGAAATCCTTGGTTACCATCAGGGTGTCCCATAGGGCTCTGTCCTCAGCCCTTACTTGTTTAGATTGTATCTTTCAGACTTAATTTTTTCATCTGAAGTGTTCTACAGTCTATATGCAGATGACCTGAAACTGGGTAAACTGATTATATGTGTTACAGATAAGGCATGTCTGCAAAAGAACTTGACTAAATTGACCGTTTGGGCACAGGAGAATAATATGCTGATAAATGCATCAAAAGCTATGCATATGAAATTTGGGAATCATAAACTGAAAGGTCAATATTTAATACAGCACACAGTGATTGAAACCGTAGATTCATTAAGGACCTGTGTTTATGGGTAGATCCAACTTTGAATATTTCTAATCATATTAACTAATTGCTTAATGATAGTTATAGAGCTATAGGTTGTATAAAAAGATTTATAAAGTCTAGGAAATCAGAAATGATGTCATTGTTTGTTAATTACGTTAGACTCAAACATGAGGATGGAACAACAATATGGAAACCTTATAGGAAAACTAGCATAAGTAAAATGGAAAAAGTATAGAGAAAATATACCAAGAACATCCATGGATGTGAAAACTTTAGTTATTATGAAAGACTAAAATAAAATATCTGCACTTGTATAGTGTCTCCTATAGATATCTAAGAGGAAATCCTATTCTGTTATATAGGGCATTTAGAGACAACTATCTCTGGGAATGTTTGGGGTTATCAAAAAATACTAGAAAATCATTAGACAGCCTATGTAGAAGATTCTATAGGAATGAGAAGTGTACTAACTAGTTCTCTGTGACAGCTGATGCATAGAACATACTAGCAACTTACATTAAAGCAAGTACTAGTTTATATATTTTTAAGAACAGCCTAGATACTTATTATGGGAATAAGTGTTTTGGTATATTGGCAGGCTAGAAGGGCATTAATGTCCTTGCTTCAAATATTCATATGTATGTATGTAAGTATGCTTACAGAAAATGACAATTTCTGAGGTTTTCTGTAAGTTGTAAGTATAATCAATAGTTTATGGATACACTCTGATCCTTAATGCAATAGAGTTAGTATATTTGGTCTGATACAGAGAGCATGAAAAGAGCTTTGAATGCTCACTGTGTATTGCAATAATATGTAAAGCAATGAGTGTGTGTCAAACGGGTTATGTTGTTGTCCTTTAGTTGTTGTGATGTTCTCTGCAATGGATTCAGATCCCACATATGGACTATACAGGAAATGGAATGGATTGCTACATGTGATGATGTGATAAGTGTATATTTAGACATTGTTTTCATTTCCATTATGTTATGATATACATGATAAAGGATTATTTAGCATAACTCGTATCAGTAAGAGGAGTGGAGTAAGTAGCTTGAGTAATGCATATAACATAAGCATGTCAATTGGCAGACTCCATAAAATATGTAATATGTGCTTATAACACTGTCTTCCATATGTCAAACTGAACTAGGCTTGACAATTTCACACCATGCAAGAATGACATTACCATCAAGGCTCTGCAACAACATGGCCAAAGCCTCCTTGGTTGGATGGGAAATACTATGTGGATGAATGAGATTTGGACTGAACTAACTAAAATGATCAATGCTGTTAGTGGTCACAATATATCCTGTGAGGCCTGTCATCAACATTCCTCAGGCATGATCCTCTGTGCTGCTAATCAAGCATGCAAGTATCAGAGGTCCAGGAATTCCATGGGAGGTGGTCCACCATTAACTCCCCTGACAATATCATAATTTTCCTAACATCACATACCGCTGGTCATGATTGCTGTATAACTAGTTGAGGGTTTTAAGCAGGTGTTCCGGTATGTACATGTCAGTCATAGTCTTACAACCATGGCAGCTTATACACAACCTCAGACTTTAACTGAATGTGCAACCTAATCATGTATAGTCATATTATTTAGTTCAGCAGTACAATCGCATAGTGAACATGGTCACACATGGGATATGGATTGCCAATGTAAGTGTTTTGCATACTGTGTTAAAAAAACAATATATACCTAAGACTACCAGCAGCACATGTGATGTTTGTCTTTTACAGCTGCATAGGTCCATCAACAGCAGCACACCATCAAACCACGTCACGTAAGTGTCCCCATATACTCTTAGGATATCTCTGCCACCTGTCATGACAGTGGATTATGCTCACATGTTGATTTGTGTATGTCATTGTATATTACAGATACATCATCGCAAGATTGTGGGCCATGAAGATGCACCTGCAGACAGACCAGGTATGGTTGTCCATCTTTTTTATTGGGTACAACAAATTTGAGGACAACTGTGGTTATGTTTTTCATGGTTTTTGTTTCCATACATAGGAACATCTGGCAACATGTTCATTTTTCCTGTGTCTCCATATCCTGTTAGTTTGTAGTGTACTTGTCATGTGCCTTTGCCTGCAATTATGACTATTGAGTGTTCCCACATAATGATTTTAGTGTGCCTTATCTCACAGGATCTACAGTTCAACTGATAATACACTCCCCAAACAGGGATGATATACATGGTAAGACACTCCATATGTTTATAACATGTCATTATTGATTATCACATCTGTGGACTTCCAGATTACTATAGTCTTCCTCACCAGCCTAGTACAACAGCAAAATTCACAGCAGCCTCTGCCTAACTGTATGTGTTCATATTTCTTGTGTATGTTATACCTCTGCTGAAATACATCATGAGGGTCATTTTTTGTTTGCAGATGATGTATTGTTTATGTTTCCCCATGTCAGTTTCAGTTCATACCTCACCTATGGCAGAGGGATCCCACCAAGATATATGAGGTATGTTTTACTATTCTTGTTCTTTACATTTGTCAACTGTGTGCAGTATGTAGGGTACAAGAAATCACTCTCACTGTTATATAAGGTCCAAGAACCTCATCCAGGCACATTGTCCTGGTAAGTCCATATTTCCTTTAATACTATAGTGATATAGTTGCTGATTTATCATTGCTAAGTTACATCATATATTGTTTACACATGTAATTAACCTGTGTCACCTGTCTCTTTTTTAGACTATCCACTGCCTGCCTCTTCCTGTAGCCCATCCACTGATCCTGAGTTGGAATGTAATGTGGATAACTGTGATAGTACACCAATAGCCCAAAAGGGTACAGCCATGTGGATCATGCTGTAGCTGAGATACTGAGGAATATGTGGATGGACATTTTGATGACATGGTGATGGCAGAGATAGACTATGATGATGTCCATGAGCCATTGTCCCATGCAGTGTCAGGTGATGGGAGTGATTCTTCCCCACAATCAAGAGGTACTGCCTAGTGCAGGACATGTGGGAGTGTTCTTGCTCTGCATGTGTCAAAGGGTGTCCGCCTACTATTACAGGTGAATAAACATTCCCAGTGATGTGCTCCTGCCTGTGCAGCTGCATGTTACATGAAAGTCAGGAGTGCAAGCATGGTGAGATCATGGTTGCACTGGCTATACAGCATGATGGTGTATTGTCTGTTGAAAGCTCTGTTGAAAGTATTTTTGCAGTAGTATTAGAGCAGTGCAGTAGTACTAACCAAATATTGTGTGTACTAACTGTAATAATCAGAGTACTTCCTGTGGGCAGAGGCCAACCCCTTTTCATTAGACCCACACTTGGTAATTAAAAATCAGTGTCTCTGTTGCAACATGCACAGACATCTGCTGATATCCACTTCACTGTGAGCCAAGCAGTCACATCCAGTCACATCACAGTCATATTACTTCCCACACTACACCCCCAAGTGCCACTACATCCAGCTCCTCTGTTGAGCAACATGTGCTAAGTGTTTCTGGATGTGGCAGGGGTAGCCAGGAACATACTGTGAACCATCCATGATCCAATTTGTGTCCTGTTGTGTCATTCTGACCCTGTGGCAAGGATGAACACTGTGCTGACCACTGTCACAGTAACGTATTTGTTGTTGTCATGTCTGATGCCATATATTTTTCTTGTATTTTTTATAATGTATGTGGATAGAGTCATTTGTAGATATGTACTACCTGAGTGACACTGACGTCTGCTATTGATAATATTGACAACAGTAATGTGATGTCATGCTTTAATGTTTGCATCTTTGTTAGTGAACAGATATGATTGTGTTTTCCTTATACTCTGCATTGTTTGCCATTCACACATGCACAATTATGACTCTGTATTCATACCTGTGTCACATATGGCATTTTAATATGGTCCTGCACATGCATAAAATCAAAGGTTAATGCCTTTCTGAGTAATTTCCATTCTCAATTGCTATGTTTTTTATATTTTCCATGCGTGCCTTCCCATATCTCACTGAATTTGCACATATTTGTATATATATATATATATATATATATATATATATATATATATATATATATTGCTATATCAGCAACATTAATGTATGGTACAGGTATGCTGTGTGATCAGTGTCTATGCTGTTCTGCATGTCTGCACATATATTATATGGAAATGGCCCATGTTGCAGTGATACCATGTATAGGTGAGGCAGCACAGTTACTATACAGCTAGTGTTTTTGTGTATGTATATGTTGTACATGTCACAGACCTTGCTTTCTTTTGTTTACTAGATGGGTAATGTTCTATGGCATTACTCTGTATGATGAGTACTTGTGTTGTGCATATCTACAGCATCCCCTGCATATGCTTGTGTGTTCCTCTTTAGTGATGTATCATACAGATGGTCTTCCTGAATCGCTGTTTCCTCTTAGTGTTTTATATGTGTTCATAGCACAATATGTTAAGACTAGGTTATGTATGATGTTCACTTTGTACAATTGATGAGTCATTTCCATTAGTTTTAAACCATACTGCTGTTTTGTGTAACATTCAAACATCAATGTTTACCTTGTCTACTTATGTGCCTATTGCCAGTCAAGACTCAAAGGTGTATGTTAGAAGCTGCCATGTTGCTTAAGCTAGGACATGTGTCCACATCCTTGGTCCCCCACACACAGTAATCATCTGTGCTACCTTTTAAGGTTTGTAATACAGTGTATTGCCAAATTTGTCCAGGCATCTGAATCTGGATTTCAGTAGGCCAAAGACATCCTTAATCATGTTTCATGTTGCAGTGTGTGATCTGTTGTGTGCATCCTCTGCAGAGATTTATAGTGTCCTCTATGATGTCATTAGCCATGGCTCTAGTGGGTAACCACAGTCAACTGTTTGTGCAAAGAGGTTGATACATTTATTGATATCATGCATGCTGTTGACAGATGTGGATTCTGTTTACAACAGGTGTGTTAGTGTGCTTACCACATAGAAGTCTCTCTGGTATTTCACCATTTTGGAAGCATGATCACCATATTGCAGCATTATGTACACTATCAGGGTGTGATGCCATTATGTTTGTTGCTATGCCATCTGCTGTACACACCACCTGACAATTAAGCAATAGCTAACCCTTTCAGTTTATGTAGATTTCTGCTTCAGGTACTGCATGGGTTTTGATAGGAATGTGAGTGCAGTGTGTTGCACCAAGTATATGGGGTTATGGGGGAAACTGGCAAGGGCAGAAATGGTATATGACATTCTTGTGCTCTATGATTGTGGATGGAAAGTGGATGTACTCATCCATATTGATGCACATTGCTGCCAGGAATTGGGAAAAATGTACTGTTAGCTGTCTATCACACTACTACTGTATCTCCCATATGTCACTGAAATGTCCCTGATTCCAGTATACCTAGGCTCAGGCATACTTTGGCTTTAACAGGGCTAGGGTTAACTTTCAAGTTACGTGCATACACGTGTGGGGCACACAAGTTACCCATAGCCTGCACCTGATCTCTGTCTAATTGGTACGTCAATTATTTCTTGATCAGAGAGCTGGCTTAGATGTAGCCTGGCTTGACTTCTAGCTGGCTGGCTTCTGGGAATCATTTCCAGATCTTCCTTTATGATTAGCAGTATCCCAGCTTGCTGTAATGCATTACATACCAGTTGTATTTTTTTTTCTTTTTCTTTTTTAATGATGCAGATTCTGCAGGATTCCAACTGGAAGAGCTTTATAAAGTCAATGGAGCACTTTGCTGCATTTATAGTGTATCAGGCATGTTACTGTATTTTGGAATCCTGTAGGTGTGCATAGATTCTGTAGTTATCCTATGATGCATAAATAATTCCTAAGGCTTCCTTAAGTGTACATTATGAAATCACATCTGCCATTCATTCATTCATTCATTCATTCATTTATTGACACTATTTTTCTTTGTGCTATGCTGTCTGCAACCTTCTTTTGGAATCTGGCCCTATAATTTCCCCTATAATGACTTTATATCAAAGATATTGCATAATGACTTAAATGCTATTTTTTTTTTGATGAACAGTTGATATTGCTTATATTTTTTTTCTATTTATATGTGTTAGCACTAAAAAGGAAGCTGATTTGTTTTCTTGCTTTAGCGTTGTCTTTTGATCAAAGGTTTAACACATTTCCTAAATGTGCATGCTATGGATTTTACTTTATTAGTCTTGAAGATTTTCTTTCAAGATTTTAATCTGTCTTTTAAATTCTGTAATAAATGCAGTTTTATTGGTTGCCTCAGACTCCCATAGAATTTTGATTATTTGAATGTTTCTATATATTCAGTTCATTGGGGAAAAGTGTGGTTATAATGTGGTATGAAGACATTATTAGGGCTGATATTGGAGAAATATGAAAAATCACTGTGAAATAAAATAGATAATTGAAAAGGAAGGGACACATTGCAGTTATACCAATGTGCATCAGGGCATCAGAAGACCTTTATAGTATGTAATGTTATTTAATACTTTATGTATAAGTTCTTGTCCAACATAAAACCAGCATCTTTAAGTTCTACTAATAAATGGTATTGTCACTGTGACAAAAGAAATGTTGTTTTCAAAAGATATTGCCCCAGTAAACTGTGCCAGTGTTCATTGGTTTGAAGTCTTTACCTGTCTAACTTTATCAGAAGTTTGAGTCTTGTCAAAGTTCTTCCATGGCATTTTTATCTACTGAAATATACATCTTTTAAAACAAATGAAATAGAATGACAATTTCAGTAAATATATCTTCTTTTTAATTGTTATGAATGGCCAAAGAAACAATGTATTTTTTACAGAGAGCATATATTTCACAAAAAGAACACATAAAGCTCAGTATTGTTGAATACATGCTGCAAAAGCTTCATTTCATCAGTTAGGGACATGATAGCAGTTCAGCAATTATTTTTGGATAAGTCATGCAGAAATCTTTGATCAGAGCCAGAATAATTATAACCAGTTTTGTTTGGTGATTTTGTTTTGCAGTGCAATGGCAATAATTTGCAATTCAAAGACACAATAAACCCAAAAATAATAAGAGTAAAATGCATACTTAACTTTGAAAGCAAAGAAAATACTCCAAATAATGGGAATTACTATTTTTGTCTTCACAAAGATTTTATCAGGTTAAATAGTAATCCATCCATCTCTATTAGATATTAAAAATAGCCTGACATCATCAAAAAGAACCAATCATATTTTATATTTATATAAGGTTTAACTTTTGTGTTATGTTGTACTACTGCCTGATTTAAAATGTTAAATGCGAGTTTAAGTTAATGCAAGTACTCTGAACTCTTACATTTTCATAATGTTTAAACTTTACAAAAAATATTTATCTTTTGCACTCCTTCATGGAATAATGGGAATTTGAAAGGTTATAATAATTCTCCACTTCTGTGAGTGATTAAAAGGTCAGTAAAAAGGGATTTCCTTTTGCCAGGAATGCTGTTGTCTGTTTTAAATGTACTTTGCTTGGGCATCTGCTTTGTTTTCCCTTGTGTTTTTCAGCTACGTTTCGGGGTTTGTAGTAATATATTAGTCTGTAATTTTTAGAGCCAAAATGCCCATCGTAGCCATCTGTTGTTTACTTAATAACTAATTAATTATAGAACAGGTATTTATAAAATAATTAATATACTTATTAAAACAATCTGTATTTTATAAATGCATTTAGAATGGTAATTTCAGAATTCTGTAGTTATATGCGTGTTTCAAAGAACAAAATGCAAATAATATGTAAAAAAAAAAAACTTGTGATGAGGAAAACTAGAATCTTGTTAGGTATGAAGTAAATAAAACGTTTGTACTGAATATCATCTCATATCAAAAATAATTATTAGAATCTCATGCAGAACTGTGATAAGCTCCACACTGCTTAAGTGAAAAGAAAAATACTGATTGCCTGTTCCAGAGTTTAGACAAAACAATTACAAATATCTGCTGCACCTGTTAAAACATCTAGATTGTCACTTCATGCTTCCTTCATTTATCAGTCCAAGACCATAACCATTTTAACTCAAGAAATTGTATTAGTTTTGACAAGAACCCACCATGTCTGTTGACCCTTTGAAGAGTAAGTGTAGATTTGTTAAATTTAAATTCATCCAGATCTGAGAAAGCATATATTTTCAGTTACATATTATGTTCATGAACTTGTTTTAACTTGGTTATTTGGCACAGAAAATTATACTAGAAGCTGCTCATTGGCTTTGTTTTCTAACCTTGAGTTTGATTCTATGTCTGCTTACAAACTGTGTGACTCAGAACGAGTCAATTAGCAGACAGTACTCCTAGGTCACCACTGAAATGAAGCTTTTGTGGCTTTTGGGCTTATGAAGATGACAAGTAATTCCAATCAAAATGTTACTCTTCGATATTACTAAGCCTTTTTTACACATTTTATGCACAAGATCATTATGCAGCTTGTCCTCATATGTACATCTATTTCTTTCTAAAATAATCATTGATTATTGTCAGCTAACCTTGTGTATAATGACGTTCCACTCATTCTGCTGATTTGAGGCCTACTTGTTTATTTCATTAGTCATCGGTGATGTTCCTTCTAATGCCTATTATTTGACAATTAAGTACTCAGTAGCACACATGAAGCCATGTTTACCTAAACTTTATTAACAAGTGGCAAATCACTACATCCCAACTGAAGTACTTGCCCTGCTTCTCATGCAATTTTATCAGATGTTATTTGTAATAAATCTGATTTCTATTAGTGGGATTGTGTATTATTATAGATTTCTTCTATGTCCACTCTGAATCTGATGAAAGAAATGCCTGTGGTCTCTTTTGAGGAGCAAGGTTGGAAGAAAATATTAAACCATGGAAGCCAAGGTTCCATGTTTTTTTTTCATACTCACTTGCTCTCTCACACTGACAACTCAAGCCTTCTGTGTAGATCTCACCATTCATTCATAAGGAAAGATGTGAAAAAGATTCCATATCTCTTTATCAGTAGAAAACCAAGACAGGAAAACCAGCAAGGTTTCTTATGGTAATGAGTTAATAAAATCATCCACCTCTCACAGAAAACAGATTTGCCCATTACAATCAGAATGGTTACTCCATCTATACCAAACTTTTAACATCATTTCCTATGTCGAATGATGTTTTCACCATTGTTGCTTTTTTTTTACGGTAGACAGTCAATTATCTGAACGTCAGTTATCCGAAAAGTCAATTATCTGAGCCAGCCTTCCAAAGTTTTTTGGGTAGGAAAAATCATAAAGTCTGAATATGCAAATATTATACGTATTTGCTTGACCATGTTTTTTGAGCTTGTAACCAGCTTTTGTATGAAAAATATTCTTTATTGTCCACTGGAATCGCTGAATGGTTGAAAAGTGCATTCCTGTGTGTAGAATAAAACAAAATGTTAGAAGTTTTTATCCAGTTCAATTCTTATCCAGTTCAATTCTATGTGTGATTATCTGAACAGTTTGATTATCCAAATGACCCTAGGTCCCAATTAGTTCAGATAAATGAGTTTGTACTGTATTCTCATTTGCAGTACTCTTTAAGAAGTTTACATTGACAGTGAAAAGTGTTGTCACAAAACTGTGATTGAATGGTATTTTGCTGAGACTGAGATATCAGCATCTGTGAAAAATCCTGTTACTCAGAGTTACAGTGATTTCTGAGCTAGCACATATAGGTAGCAATGGTATGGGAGTGGAGAATAAAAGCCTTATAACAATTATCACTTTTGTTTCACTTTGCATTCATGGATTTTTTGTTGCACAGTTCAGTTTTGATGGAAACTCTTTAATGTTTTGTCACAGTGTACCAGGTGGTCTACATATTTTAGATCTGGCCAAATGTATTTCAGTTTGGAACAAAGATATGTGGTTGGGGGACCTGGGTCTTTATCTCTCTCCAGTCATACTGATAGGATTTTTCTGGATTTTCTGGTATACCTTCCTCCACATTCAGAACAGCATGTCACTCAGTGGGGATATATGGCCATACGTTTGTCTGTACTTGTTTTAAGTGAAGGATTTCACCCCACTGGAGCATGTGTCAGTATACGTGTGTATGTGCACATGTGCACATGCATGTGTGTGTGTGTGTGTACATGCATGTGTGTGTGTGTGTGTGTGTGTGTGTGTGTGTGTGTGTGTGTGTGTGTGTGTGTGTGTGTGTGTGTGTGTGCGCACATGTGGGTGTCTGTGTATGTATATGTTTGTGCATACATATATGAGTGCATGCATTTGTCTGTGATACGAGGTAGATGTACATCAATGTGAGAACATGGGAATAAAGCTTACAGCACCACAGTTTCAGTCTGATGAAGAAATTTTCTGAAGAAAACATACACCTAAAACAGACTAAAAAATTCAAGGGCAAAAACAAATGTGTAAAATGATGGGTTTTAATGTGCTAAATGTAGACAAAATGAATTATAAAGATGTAGAGACTATACAAAAGAAATTTGATAAACAGGCTATTTTTGCATGAATAAAACTTCATAATCATGTTCTAGAAAGTTACAGAAGTTAGTCTTCACCCTGAATGTACAGAATGAGTATTTTTAAGCAACCTCAGTTGTTCTCTTTGTCATAAAGCCTGTACTCACCAGTGACTGCTAGGGGTGGTTTGAAAGCCTTTATCTTTTGTAGACATGCGGATGCTGGAGAAAATAAATAAGATTGTGCCTCACTGTTGCTTTAGTTATTACTGAAGAGACATACAGAACTGATTTGCTGTTCATGGCTATTTCATTTACCAGGTTGGTGAGATTGATTCCCTAGTGGTATTTGTTTTTCTGTGGTTCATCTAGCATAATCACCACTTCTTTACCCCTAGATGAATACAAGTATCATAAAAACTGTAATTCTTTCCTGATAATATGTATATATATATATATATATATATATATATATATATATATATATATATATATATATATATATATATATATATATATATATATATATATATATTTATATATATATATATATATATATATATATATATATATATATATATATATTTGTTCCCTTCTTTCAGAATTCAATTTAAAGTGCTTATCATCTGACTATAAACAACACTTATCAGCTGCTTCAAGCAACTCAACAGACAATATTCTTCGGCAATATTAAAGCAATGTAGCGGAGTATCTTTTTTTACTGTTTTAGGTTAAAGAAAAAATATTTTTATTCCTGTGGAGACTAAGAAGGTACACTAAGGGGAAATATATGCACCTTTATTACTGACCATATCTTTTGATCTAATACTTTATTTTAGTTTTACTTTCCTTAATTTATATTATTCAAGAAAGAGTCATTATTTTATTTTGAACAGGTATGTTCACCAGGGCAGATGCAGTGTATTGCTCAATGGAGGGATGATTCCTGCCTACTGCCTTAAATGGCAGTCATGATACTTAGCAATCTACTTTTCAAATGTTAAAAATGTAAGTGCATCTGTGATTTTCCTGAGTTGTTAATATATTTGTTAAGTTAGGCACAGCTGTGACTATTTATTGGTTGAGTAGCTTCATATTGCACAAGCTTTGAGCTTACTTCAGCATCATTGTCAGCTGTGATAAGGTTGCATGATGTTTTGTTAATATTTAAGTATTTAATAGTTACTTATTAGGATCCTTTTGGTTGGGTTTACAGTTTAATTTCTTAGCTTACGACTCAACTGCTTAATTAAAATGCATAAGAACTTGATTGAACTGAATTAGCTCGAATGCTAGAACAATCATTTATTAATCTGGCAGTTGGTACATTGAGTTAAGACTGTAAGCTGTGGCTCCTCTACTACAGGGTTTGATTCCATTATCCCGCCTTAGTCTACTGCGTGGCCTTGAACGTAGACAGCTGGAAAATTTCTTTGCTGTGCTTTTCTATTGGATAATGAGGTGTTCGCTATGTGTTTTTTTAAATTTCTCCAAATGGTATTTTTTTATTACCATGACAGAAAGGTATCCCATTCTTTTATCAGAGTATAGTTTAAGTTCATGACGTTACTGTTGCATCAGTCTTTGTCAAGAGCATTCTTCCCAGCATCTTCAATGTACCTGGGATTGCCCACTTATTTACTTTATATGGCATTACCTGCATTTTTCTTTTTGTTATGTTTTTGTTTGGTTGTTTATTTGTTTGTGTTTAGTAAGTCTACTTGCTTCTACTACTAGTAGAAATGTCTGGGAATCTGTGCTCCATATTGATGTATTTCACATTTGTATGTCCTAATATTTTATTACTTTATGTCTCTCAGGACTCAGGACACTGTAGTTGCTAGCTATAGCTCATCTGAATAATTAATCATAAATTTCTCCTTTTTTCTTAAATTTTTTTAGCTTATATTTTTGACTGGTAGTATTAGATGGCCCAAAGTAATCATTACTTCTTAATTTTTGAAAATTATTTGTGTTTCATTTTCCTGTGCTTCTCAGCTACCCTTTTAACATAATGTTTGAGCAGTTTCCACTCTAACAACCTTTCTGTTTTATTATGCCTTCTTTTATACAGATTATTTCCCATACTCAAAACACAGCAGACAAAGGGATGTATAGCTGTTCCTAGAGCTGTACTGAGAATCTTAAATTTTTATCTCCTACTTTTTCTATAGATCTTGTGAATAAGGATACATACAGCCCACTGTCCTGATCTTCTGTTATTATCCGTTCGTTTTTTTGGTTTAAGTTCACCTCTCATTGCCATTCGTGCATCAAAGTATGAAGCAACTTGCTGCTGTTCCATTTCTCTGTACCTGCTAATATAACTGTTTCTTTATCCAATTTTCTTACCTTTCCTTTTGGTCATGATTTTTATATGCTTTCTTATATTCTTTAGATTTTTTTTTTATCTCTGTTTTTTGCCTGCTTCTGTGGTAATTTCTGTACCCACTTTTTCTACAATGCTTTTACCAGTCAGGGTGATTATGTCGTCTTAGACTGGTTTTCTTCATGGTTTGGAACATTCCCTGTGTTCGCATCAGATGATATCAACAAATTTGGATGCAAGTCCATAATTGCAGATGCATACATGTAATCAATTACAAGGAGGCTCATGCCTCCTTCAGACCAAGGGATAGATAATATTGTTATACCTATTTTTATATGTCATCTCATAAGTTTATTCTTTTTTCTGTCCACTTGATACACTTGATACAATACTTCCTGGGGCTAGACAAACATGCCAAAGTTGTAGGTTAGAAAAGGAAAGGCAATTTGATTTATAGATTGAGCTTTATTCTTATATGTCAACACAACTTTCAGTATCGGTTTTATCATCCTATAACATTCCTTAATAACTTTTTTCCTGTTGAACCATTCATCTATTCCCAGATATCTACACACTCCTTCTTCTTCCAGTTCATGTATATCATGTTCATCTCACAAGATGATACATTCTTGATCTTTCAGTTTGTCTGCTATAAATACTGCCACATCATCTAAGTTTAGTTGATTTGTAGTTGCATTTTCGTTTGTAAGGTACACTATATAATTTTAAATCATCCATAAAAAGAAGGAGAAAGGTTTCAGGAAGGTTTTAGCAAAGTTGTTTTCTGGAAGTTCAGATGTATCCATAGCTTAGTCTATTAAGTAAACAGCATAATAGTTTATGGCAAGGCAAAATAGCAATGGTGACAATAGATCAGTCTGGACTATGGTTTGATTTAAAAGCTCACTGCAGTTAGTTCCCCATTTTGTAAGTGTATGTTCACTGACACACCCATTCCAGTAATGGGAGTCTGTGTATTACCGTGTTTTGCTTCAATCAGAGTAATCATTCAGGGTGATTATAAATGGGATGGTAATTTGTACTGTTTCATGACTCAGTTGTATTGTGGTCTGCCACTGTTTCATAGTGACTGCATGTAATTCCTCATTCTAGGCCTGGCAAGCTGGTACGTAAAAATCAACTGCCAATCATTAGCGAACCGGAGTTCCGCTGTGGCGACTCCTAACCGGGAAAAGCCGAAAGACACAAACATTGTGTATTTTACACATTTGTAAGCAATCTGTGATTCATGAGTGTAGAATACTGTGAAACTTTATTTATGAATTTACTGTAATCTAATCAGGCCAATTTATTTACTAATAGAACACTGGTCACATGATTTTTCTTTTATTACTTTTCTGTTGTATTGTCATGACTGAGTTTTATTTAAATTACTATGAAATCTATCTGATTCCATTCTGATGTAACATGCATATGTCAGAAAGCAAGATACTGAAATATGGTTGTTAGTATGGTTTGCAGGTTTGCTTTTAATGCCTAGTTCTCCCATTGTTAATCAGACCAATGTACATTCTTTATCTAGACATTAGGGGGAATTCAATGAAGCCTACACATTTTTTTTCCTTGTAGGCATCGTGCCACTTTGCTTACTTCAGACACAAACATTTTGAGATTCAGTAAGTGCTGCTGAGCGGCGTGCACACACTTTCAAACATGGAAACTTCCATGGCATGCAAATCACCTCATAAGCAGGTAAATCTCATGCAAATGACACAGGTAAAGTGATAGACATCTGTTCAGACCCTGTGTTAGTGTCCATAGTGTATACGAAAAAATTCCATGTACAAGAGTATAGATAGTCAAAAGGGGATATAAAACTGTAGATATATGGACAGTTATCCTATGGAAATGTAATACCACATACACATATGAGTAAAACTATTATCCTGTATGTCAGAAAGATTAACGTAAATAAGTTAAATGTATTTATTTTTTTTAATAATCTATGCATGTTTGCGCTGCATGCTGTAGTGTGCAACCATGCTTTATAGAAAAAAAATGGAAAAAAAAAATTAATATTATGTGACAGAAATGTATTACAGGACCTTGCATGGGTTCCCTACAATGGTGCATTAGTTCTGTTGATAACACGGTATGGCTATGAAGAGTGGAGCTTAAAGGCTGTGAGCATGGATATATATGCAAATGAGGTGGAGTTACTGAATAGCAGAAAGGAATAATCATGTCCGCATATCCCCTTCATATAGGCTTAGACCCCTGCTGATGTTTACAAAAGATGTAGCTGACATCAGGGTGGTGTCTACTGACTTTTAAGCTCTTTTAAGCTTCGATGTGTATGTTTGCATGGCATCACAGACTGAAATAGAGCCATTAAATGAAGTAAATTGTGTTGCAGGTAGGTGAAATGCATCATAGGTAGCCAATCACACATTCTGCACCTATAACCGAGCTGTATAATGTATGCATACACCCTACATTCTGATTTTTCCCCAATACTCTAGACCATTGGAGTACAGACTTTGGAATTTTAACTAGGATAATGCTAGGGACTGCTGCAGGTTTGCTACATCTGCATGTGCTAGATGCTGAAGTCAATGCTGCTGCTGCTGACAATAAGCCTAAACAGAAAAGGAGAAGAGTGTTCAGGCCCAGGGTAACCATCCAGGGGCTACATGAGGTGGAGATTGTACAGCTCTACAAGGTGGACAGAGACATACTACAATAACTCACTGAGCTCTGCCTCCCTCAACTCAGACCCAGAGCCAACAGAAGAGAACCCATCCCAGTGGAAACAAAGGTATGTGTAGCCCTTAGGATACTAGCTACAGGTACTTTCCAAAGACCAACTGGGGATATGAAGGGGGTCTCACAGGCATCTGCATCCAAGGTACTCCACCAGATCCTGGATGACATGCTACTACATGCCAGTGAGCACATTTCTTTTCCCCTCATCACTGAGGCAAGGGCCAGCAATATGCAAAATTTCTACTACCGTATAGCCCACTACTTTGAAGTACTGGGTGCCATAGATTGTACTCATGTACACATCAAGGCACCACCCACTGGAGATGGTAGAATGTACGTCAACCACAAGGGCTACCACTTCATCAACTGCCCGATCATTTGCAATGCCCAGAGGATTATCATGAATGTGTCTGCTGGCAGCCCTGGCAGTTATCATGATTCCCATATCTGGCATGCATTATAGCTGTACCAGATGATTGCTAGGGGGTACATCATATATGGACATTCACTGTGGGATGCTGGCTATACACTGGAACCATGGATGATGATACACATCAGAAATGCACACACACCCGTGGAAGAACACCATAATAAGGCACACGCACAAACTAGAAACATCATACAGCAAGTGTTTCAGCTTCTGAAGTCATGGTTCCGGTGCTTCAGTATATCTGGTGGAGCCTGCAGTACTCTCCAGCCACTTGTGCACATATCTTTACAGTATGTGCAATACTTCATAATATCATCCTGCAGAAACAGCTGCAGCAACATCAGCAAAGGGAAGGGATACGTACCTCCCACCAGTGCCTAGATCACCACAGCCACAGACAGAAGAGGACTCTGAGGAGGACTCCCCTGCTGATGTCCCTGTAGGCAGACATAGGAATGCTCAGTATGCCCTGGCTTTTGCTAAGAGACAACACATAGCACATTAATTGACAACCTAGGGACCTAGGGGCTGACACCTTACTCCTACTCAAATACATATATTAAAATTGATGCCAGGCAAACCACACAACCTGTACCTATCCATGTATTGGCTGTGTACTGCTTGAAGCAGACATAGTTAGCTCTGAACTGCAGTTCTGTCAACTACTGGGTTCACAAGGCAATTCTTTAACCAACACAGTACTTGTATGGATTACTATGATATGGTATTGTATGGATGGATCTGCTTCATTTATGCATGTACATATAGTGGGCTACTTGGACAGAAGTAACATCCACATGGGACTACAGATACCCAGTCCAGTAGTATGTGTTCTGTAATATTCACTAGGCCTCATGGTTGGAATATTTTCTACATCAGTCAAGGAAGATGTTAAACAGTAGGGTCACATGATATTAGGACTATTGTATAGCCGAGCAGAGCATGTGGTGCTGTTCCCTCACTCCCAATACAGCAGTGTTCCCACATAACTGCTTTAGCAGTAACTCATCAATGGTATATCAGCAGTCCAGGCAATCGCAGGGCAGTAACTTAGAAATCGATCATACATTTTGTATGTTTCACTTAACACAGTAATAACAATGTACATATGTATGCTGTTGATTGTGCGAAGAATGACTCCTCTCTGTCTGGCAGCTTCTGTGTCTCAGTGTACAAGGGAAGTTAGCATGAATCAGGGTGTTGATGGTTCAAATCTGGAAATATCCACAACTTTTGGATGTGAGGCATTATTATGTTGGTGTTTTTACAGAATGACAGTCTGTGTGTGGTGTACATTATGAACCTCTGTCACATATTAATTACATCAGACAGCTGGAGAATGTCATGGACAGTTTGAGTGAAGTGCAGTACTGCAGAAATAAGGACAGATGTCATTGTCTGTAACACATAAAACCCCATACTGGAGTACAGGTAGGTGTGGCTGGAGTCACTTTATAAGTACTGACAGTCCCACTGGGCATGCTCATACACTTAGTTAAATTGAGCACAGTCCTATTGTCCCTTAATCAAAATGACCAGTAATGTATAGATATGTGTATACATGCATACATACATACATATATGTATACATATCTGTCTGTCACTATCTCTCACTCTCTCTCACTCTCTCTCTCACATACATAGTATATCTATCACTATGTATTTACAAACAGATATATATATATATATATATATATATATATATATATATATATATATCTATACACGCACACACATATATTTATATATATATATATATATATATATATATATATATGTATGCACACACATATATATATATATATATATATATATATATATATGTATACACACACACACACATATATATATATATATATATATATATATATATATATATATATATATATATAAACATGCCTCTCAATCTCTCCCCATATGCTGTATCTACATAACACATATACATATCATACACACACACAGCTACATTTATATATACATCCCTGTTATATACATAAATAGGTGTGTGGGTGTCTGTTTTGTCCTACATACCCTAATAATGGTGAGTAAAGGTGCTCTATCACACATCTATAATGTTGCTCAAATGATCCAAAGTAAGGGCTCAACATAATGCACTTACCTATAGACCGCTATGCCTGCCGGATGTCACCACACATACAGCAACAGGTGAGCAAGTAGTGTAATGTGCAATATATAATGTTGTCTATGCAAACATGAACAGGGCATATTGTTCCTGTCCACAGGCTTGCCCATCCAAGTGCAAACAGCCACATATGGCCATACTGGTAACTGCAGATACATAGCTATTTTAAAATAACAGTTATCTGACTGCTAGGATACTAGATGCAGATAACAGTACAAAGCAATATCATTCTGAAGGCCACAGATACTGTTCAACGCAAGCCTAGTTTGTTTAATCCACAAGTAGTTTGCTGGCAATTATATTTAAAGCAGACAGCTGTGTCTCATGTGATAAGTACTGTGATCTGTAGTGTATAAGACAAGATAGGTAGAGGTTCAAATCTCATTCCAGGCCACTTGGTGTGCATGTGTCTCCCCCTACAAAACAACTGAGAATCCCTCATTGGCTATCAAGCTGCAATGGTTCTGCACTTTTTGGCCCTGTAAGTTTCTGCTGGCTTCCAAACTGCCTTCTTTTGCAAGGACACATGATGTAATCTACCTGAAGACTACCAGCTGGCATTGTAATATTAGACTCAAGCCGTGGCATGTGCGATAAGTACTGTGATCTATAGTGTGTAATACTAGATAAGTAGGGGTTCTTATCTTACTCCAGGCCACTTGGTGTGTATATCTGTATGGCATAAATATGATCACCTCACTAACTTAAAAAAAGGTAGAGTTTGCAGTATTTTATTTGTAGCAGAGGATGTGGGCCTCCAAATGCCTCACCACAGCTAAGCCTGCTCATGTCATCAAGCATAATATGCCCCAAAGAGATGGCAATAGCAGACATGAGGTGTGTTCTGTGCATCGCATACTGTGATCTGTACTGTGGACTATTAAATATATGTGTTCTAATTTACATAGAGCCAATTTGCACTATGTGTGTGCCGTGACATGTCCTGTAAGCAGTAATTGAAAGTGGCGCTATCCTCAATGTAGCCATGTTTGTGGCTGTTACAGGATTTTATATCAGCTTATGGAACCATAGGACATTTGAACTTCCCTAGCAAAATGGCCATACAGTCCTTACAACCCTAGACAACTTTATACCATTATTTACAAGATAAGCACATATTGCACCAGTCCAAGAGGGACACAGGCAGGAGCCCTGTGGTGAAATGATGGTCACCCAGCCAATCATATAGATGGCATGTGATGAGGTGCACTGAGGTGCTCTGTGTGCCATTAAGCAGTGTTCTGCTTCAAAGGTGTGTTAAAGTTTACTAGGCAGATCTCTCTCACCAGCATGTATTACTAACATCACATACTAGGTTAATGGATGGCGCAGTGGTGCAGAGGTTGCATTGTCACATCACAGCAAGAGGTTTTTTGGTTTGATTATTGGCTTAGGTGCCTTTTGAGTGGAGTCTCCATATCCTCACTGCATCTGTGTGGATTTCCTCTGGGTGCTCCAGTTTCCTCCCATGTTACAAAGATATGCGTCTGCAGTGTTTCTCCCTGGGCCTCCACTGAAAATTGGCTTTGTACCAAGTCAGACTTTCCTGGTAAACAAATATTAAATAAATAAAGTAAATAAATATAAATGTCCTTAGAGTGATTAATCCATATACCATGCCACCTACATATATGCAGCATTTACAATCAAACAGGGTCACACATTGCCCTGTATGCAAGGCAGAGATCACCTCTGAGTAGTATATATGCCACAGGCTACAATGCCACTGATTTCAGATGATTCCCATTAAACAGATACTGAAGACATGAAGTTTCCTTGTGAGGGACCACACTGTTATGTGCAATTACCAGTAGTGTTTGGAAAGGTACATTACCAAATGACCATTGCACTTAGATATTGAAATGCTGAGGGAACAGTACAGGGAGGTTATGAGTATGTTGATTACAGGTGACTGTTCCCTCAGCTATAAAATATGATTCCCATCATACCAAATGGTGATCTGAGGCACATTAGGTGTAAATCTGTGTGGCTAGGCCTGTTTGCCCATTTCTATCAGCCCTGAGTATGTATATCACATGTTGTGACTGATGTGCTACTTACCAGGTACATAGGTTTTACTGATGGAAATGATACTACATATATATTTGCATGGAGTTTATGGCTATTAGTGTGCCAAGAGGCATTACTTCATCAATACCCTCTTGTGGATGTTGACATAACTCACCAGACTCTATGAGTGCTCACAGTTTTCAGGCATCAGCCAACATTGTTAGCCACAGACATTCAGTATCCGCTTGTATTGTCATTAAATGGATTCCAAGCAGTAGATGACCAAGAAATGAGCCCTGCTGAACACTGCTGCTTATAGATCAGCTACTGGAGGTAGATGCCCCTATCTTGAGTATGTGTGTCATCTATGGGCGACTTAGTGACCCCTACAATGATATTATCATGGATGTCTAAGTGGGTGTTTTTGTAAATGATGCCTGAGTGGGGGATATAGTCAGATGGCTTGACTAAGTCCAAGGGATTGTATGCTCTGATGTCCCCTCACCCAGGTCCTTGGCAACTACCTCAGAAATGTCCACCACATTTAACAATTCATAATCCCGCTGTCAGACATCCAATCTGTATACAGTCAACTGTGTGTAGATTGCATATATTTGTGCTGATCAGCTCCATGATGATTTGCTCTATGGGTATACAAATATGGACACTAAGGCAAAGAGGTCTATAGTTCTGGTGGTCAGTGGATGCACCACTTCTGTGAAGAGTATAACAGTTGCTGTTGTCCAGTCAGCTGGGGTGCAGCCAATAGTTTTGTTTTGCTGGCAAGGTGTTTCCAGTGGTGTTAGTAATCCTTGTCAGATCCCATGTAGGATGCAGCCTGGGATGTTAGCATGTCCAATAGATGCTGTGTATCCTCCATAGAGAGGATAGTTACAACCTGCTCAGTAGATATGGAAGGTATGGGACAGGTTGTAGGAATGTCATGTGGCACATGTGGTGGGGACAGGGGAATGAAGTTGATGCAGAACCTGTGGGACTACAGGTTACCTGTAAGTTCAGACCCTATATGTGGCATCATTATGTACGAGTTCACAAACAAACTAACAATCTGGGCCTGTCCTTTGAGGTTACACATGAAACTACAGTGTGTGTTGTGGTTCTGCTTTGTGTGAGTGGTCAATTTTGTCACTTACTGTGTCTACACAATGTCACAACAACACTATGTGCTTGTTTTAGCTGAGGATGTTGTGACTTCATTTTAGGGGGGGCACCCTCACTCTAACTGTCACACAGCAATGCCCACCTCTTATTGTACAGCCTGCTAATGGCAGATGTCCACCAGGCAAGGTTGCTGTGCCATGAGGAGTCCGCATTCCTCCTGTCAGGTACAGCTGAGTCCATTTAGTTGTAATGCTGCTTGCCCACCTCTTATTGTACAGCCTGCTAATGGCAGATGTCCACCAGGCAAGTTTGCTGTGCCATGAGGAGTCTGCATTCCTCCTGTCAGGTACAGCTGAGTCCATTTAGTTGTAATGCTGCTTGCATACTTGCTGTCCCATCTGAGGGGGGAGGTGCAGTCAAGCTATGTAAACCATACCACAGGAGGTAATGATTTGCTTTGTTGAAATATATGTCTGCATTGTCTGCAAGGGGGGGTAGTTTTAATGAGATTGATCTGTGGTCAGATTCCATCAAGGAGGATCTCACACTGGTGGGCTGCAGTGGTCACTCATATTGGTAAAGACATGATGCATTACAGTGATTCCCCTTTTGGAGATGTCACAGCACTGCTCTAGGCATTGCAGTTAAAGACCTGGACTAACCTTTGGGCAAGTGAGCTTCAGCATAACTAAGCAACACAGTTGGTGGCCACCCCAAACCATGGTGTAATGATATAGTTTGATGGACATACGTACATACAAATATGCACAATGGGTGTCTGGATTCATGGAGCTACTCCTGTAGCTGGCAAATGCTTGATTGTGCCCTTCCAGTAGTGAATGGTACCTGCAGCATCTCCAGGAAATTGCAGTGCTTCACTAAATCTGGATGTGTATCTGTACTTAATAAGTATGGATTTACCACCTGCATTACCTTGCACACTGTCATTTTGAGGTCGGTCTGAACATATGGAAGGACATATAGTCTGATATGGTTGTTGTGCTGTCCACAGCCTTGAACCAGATGTCCTTGCCTGCATATTCCAATGTGGGAACACCTTCCACAGAGTGGGGTTCAGTGTTGCCATTCCCAGCATGTAGCAGCATAATCATGATGTTGTATAAAGATGATGCTCTCATTGTAAAGTTTTCCCTCCAGACAGTGAATATAACATGCATTGTTTGGGTTTCAGCAGTCTTGGCCAGTACTCCAAATCTCAGGGGTGAGAGTCGAGAGATGAAGACCATCACCGGTGAAGCAGTGATGTCTGCTGAGCAACACATCCCAGGCAGACATGTAGTAGATCCACTTACAATGACATCACATGCTAAGCCAATTATTGACTTTCATCAATTTCCATGTGTATGGAGCCATCATCCTAGGTGAGGGTCAGCTACAGCTAAAAGGTATGTGCATACCCGTGAAAGACACAGATTGGATAAGCTCATTCATGCGTCTGCATACAGTACAGTAACATATATCCCTAGTTGTACACACCTGCAGAAACTATGATGTCAACATTATATTAATTGATATTCCTTGATTTACAGCAATGTGTGGTATAGCGTATTGTGTCAACCCACAGACAGGTAACTGTGATCTTTTCCATATGCAGCCTGTTGACACAGACATCAATGTGTCTCACGATGTAATCTTCTATGACTAAAGGTGTGATTTAGTGTTTTGCCTCAGATGTTCTGTACATACTCTGTAAATATGTTTTGTCTCTGAAGGTGTTTTTGTTGCTGTGTGCCTGTCTTAATGTGCTATGTTTATATCTGTAATCTGGAGCTTTTCTCCCTGAGCCTCCGCTGAAAATGGACATGTATCCAATCGGACTACCCCTCTCAACAAATAAAATAAAATAAATAAATGTTTGACAAGTGAGAGAGTGGTGCATGCAGTATTATGTGTACTGTGCTCTACAGAGGCAGGATTTTCTGAGGTGTCTGCTGTTTGGGGATGTGTCTGGTATAGAGCTGCACACATGCAGGTGTGTGTGTGTGTGTGATGTGGGTGAAGGTGGCGCAGGATGTGACGTATGCATGTTGGCAAAATACTCATTACCATATGTAATGACTATTGTTGGAGACACCATGGAAGCAAGTTTTGAAATGCAGTCACATCTGTCACACGTTGCGTTTGTATGTCATAGGAGTAGAGGGGTGTGAACACTTTCCACATCTCATCAGCAAGTCCTGCAAAGCTAGGGTCCTGCTGCCACACCCTTGGGGTTGACAGCCTGATTTACAGTGCTTCTAGGCACTTCTTCCAGTGAAGATGTGGATGACCGTGCATGCATACATGATTTGTTCAACTTTGCTGACATTACATTGGCCTTACAAATGTGTGTGATGCCTGAGAAGCAACCAGACAGCACACTGGTTGTTGTGTGACATGATGTGGGAGCACAGAAGTGTTTTGGGTAAATAACTGTAAAGTATGACATGCTTATGACATGTGACAGGTGGACAAACATTGGCCAAAGTTGGCCTGTCTGCTGCAGTAGGCCTCACAGCCATGTCATGCAGATATCTACCATTAATCTGTTGAAGGGCAGGATACATGACTTGCTATGAAATTGTCACCTAAGATGGATCACTGCCACTGTGCTGCTTGTCTCAGCAAGCTTTGACATCTATGTCACTTGACCTTACACATTATATTGTGATACTGCAGCAGTGCTTCTAAATCTTGTCAGTTCCTTAGTGACATACTACCAACCCTGGAACAGAAGGTATAATACATGCAAAAGCCAACTGAGTGCCCAGGTTACTAATCAATGCATCTACCCGGAGAAGGGTATGTAAAGCATACAGTGCCTTTCATGATATGGGACAGCTATGTGGGAAAACAAACAGGCTGTGTCTTGCTTCTCATCATGAGCTTTGTAGTAATGGTTTGTGTGCGATGACCGAAAATGTATTGGAAGATGGTATCCTACATGAGAGTGTTTTTGGTGAGACCAGAATTTGTAGTTGCCAGGCACTGGCAATTCCATGGACTCCCATGCTTAACACAGTCTTCAAAAGGTAATTCTGTCCTTCAAGTACTCACCACTTGGGTAGTGTCCATCTTCAGAATACCTGCGTAAAACCCCCACCTCACCTTCACATGATACATATATATATATATATATATATATAAATATAAATATATATATATATATATATATATATATATATATATATATATATATAAATATATATATATATATATATATATTTATATATATAAATATAAATATATATATATATATATATATATATATATATATATATATATATATATATATATTACACTTCCCTAACTTGTCTGTGCTCTGTATAGATAACTTGGATGACTCTCTTCTTGGAACATACTGGAAGTGACTGCGATACTTAGTTGCACAAAGGACAACTAGCATGCAGTGCCAATGAATGTTCTCAGATCTCTGAGTCATGTGATACAAAATGCTATGAAAGGAGTTGAATGGATATGAGGAGTAACACTGCCATACACCTGTTGACACTGGACCAAACATAGTTTGTTTTGCTCAAGGCCAGATTGTGCCTACCTACTCTAACTGATGGACCCAACTGATGCAGTGGATGATGGAAATATGACTCACTCCACCTACCATGGCCTAATAAGATGTTTGACAATATTAGGCTAGCAGGCCTTGCTAGAAACTGCGTAGATTATTTACAGAGTGGTATGTCAGCTGTTGGATAGGCAAGTGTCTGATAGTCATAATCTGGGAAGATAGCATTGGGAGGCCTATGCTACAATGACACCAGTCACCAGTGGATTTCCCCAGACGTCATTAATGGCATACCCCTTCTAGTCATTCTTTTCTCTGCAGTCATGGACACTGTCATTGGCCTCTGACTGACTACATTAGCGGGTGATTGCATATTAGGAGCTGTCACTGAATCCCACACAGACCCAAAAATTATCCAGGATGACTTAAGACACATATTCAGTTGTTGTCAAAGCCACTGACAAGTAGTAAATGACAACAATTGCACAATACTATCTTTTGGGAAGTCACCCACCTCTGCAAAATATAGTTTTGTCCACACATAGTTGAGCCATTACTCATGGAGTTATGGACACAGAGGACAATGTAGCCTTTGACTTTCACCGGTCTGTAAGATGTGGAGATCAATTCTATATTGTACAATCTATACAGAAATGTATGGGATGTAAATCTCAGATTGTCATTGTTATACTGTATTTGGCACTCATCACACCTATCATTAGGTGCAATGTCACCCTTGTTATGTCACTACACAGGCATATCTTACAACTGTAGCAGTCATGCAGGTTCCATGGTAAACGAATGCACATTGTAAATAACATATCCTATGGAGTCTGTGTCAAAATTGTACATGTGTAGTCTGTATCCTAAATGCTTTGGAGGGGATGTGTATGGCTTCCATATAGGGAGGTGTCAGATCCCACTGTTTTCCCCTGTGTATCCAAGACAGGAATAACACGTCTTACCTGTTCTACACACCTACACCATCACTGTGGCATAAATAGTACATGATGGAGAGACAGGTATGTAACACAGACACTACACACTATATATAACAGCCCCCCGCCCCCATGCATGTGAAGCACACATCTGCGGTGACACACATTATGTTCAAGTTACACAATGGGATGCAGAACAAGACAATCATAACTGGTGTCAGACAAATGTCTATACAGGACACAGGAAATCTGTAGCTGGATCATCTCCATCACCACAGCTTGTAGATGTGTTAGCTCCCAAAACCCTGGTGACACTTATCAAGCATATCAGACCTTTTCATAGATTAGGCATGAGTAGGCTGAATGATGCAATTGACCTTGTTATCCTGTTATACAGATATGAACCTATAGAGTCTTGCACTTGTACTGCTGTATCTTGATGAAGACATATTTCTTCTGTGCTGACATTCTATCCTGTGCTGTGAAGTCTATGGATGTACTGCCACTGTGTATCCATAGGTGTCCCCAACAGATTCTTGAAACAGAAACAGATCCATGACACACTTTTCATTGTTTAAGTATAAAACCATTACAACATCATACAACATAAGGTACACAAAATTATGTGGTTTACTCATTACAAATGTCATCATACATTATCTGTCAGTAACCAGTATAACTGGCATGGCAAAAGAACACTGCATTACACCAGTACATTTTAATGTATATAGTCACCCTGTGCAACAGACACATAGCTTCATTTCCCTGAATTGATGTTGAGGATGACAGGGGTGTGGCACAGGTATCATCACTTGCACAGAGGTTTGTATGGGGGATGTGGGAGACCTAGACTGACACAAAAGGTTGACAGCATGTGTGTGAGTCAGGAAGGGAAAAAAGTCAAGAGGGGCCATAGAAATGTGCAGTGTGTGTGTCTGTATGTGACCTGAATTTGACAGTGGTGCATGAATGTGTGTGTGCACACAGTCAAGCTCAGTGCTAGCCCTACATGTGTGTATATTGGACAGCTTTGAACCATGCATCGTAGAGCTAGCAGTTCACTGCCTCCAGCCCCAAACATGGGAAATGGCTCTGCCATTAGTTGCACTGGAACCTCCATCCTCAAGGTCAGAAGCAGTGCTAGTACCTGATGGTCACTGCTGTCTGCTGGGACCGTGCTCTTCACGGAAATACCCAGGACCAAGAGTCCGCTACCTGCCATGTCTTGGTGTGGACAGCACACTCCCCTCTAGAGCGCTGGATGTACTGCCACTATGGAAGTGTGATTCTGCACGGCCATGTGGACTCTCAGCAGATGGGGCTGCTAACCTACATCCACGAGTCCAATGCTCAACTGCAACCAGATGGTCCAGCACACACAATGTGCATTCCAAGACAGATATTCTGTGATTTGTCTCAGCCCACCTTCTTTCTACTGCATCAGTGAACCAATCCATGGTGTCAGCAATGCAGTGAAGGTAGTCACAGATGTCAGACTATGCTTCAACCATAACCCTTAGCATACATCTGGAGTTTCTTTCAGAATGTCCCTGTGCCTCCATGATGGCTTGAAACCTATTCCAAATGATGTGACACCTGCAACAGGTGGTGGACAGACAGCAGGCCTCAAGCAAGCACCCCATTTCAATCTTCCTGAGTGGAACTTTGCCACACTCACTGGTGCCATAGTTGCCACACTTTGCTGTTCAATGCCCCCACCCTCTGACTGTCCAATATATAGGTTCATAGGTTCATAGGTTCATACTAGGCTATCTGCCCTAGGGCATTTATAAGCCTAGCCAGAGTGCGTTTAGCTTTCGCCACCCATTTTAAATTAATTTTGCTATGCCCTTTTTTGAGATTAGTATACTGTGCCTCTGTCTAACAGTGACAAAGAAGTGATACCCGGGGTAAACCTATGATCTCCCATCCACTCATCAAGATTCCTCTTGAAGAGAGTCAATGAGGGACTCTGCCTAACCTGGACTGGGATTTTATTCCAGAGTGAAGGGAGCCTCTGGGTTATGAATCTGTCCCTCCAGCATGTCCTATTTATTTCAGTGCTGAGGTTCAAGTCTCTCGAGCGCGTAGCTCGATGGGATTTGGATTTTCTGAGGTGCAGCATGTCCATTAATTCTGGGTTGGACATGGCTTTATACGTCAGGCACAGATCGCCTCTGAGCAGGCGGTATGCCACTAAGTAGAGCTGGTGTTTCTTTAACCGGGCAGCATATGGCATCTGTTTGAGCCCTATGATCCTCTTGGTGAGGTACTTTTGCTGTCTTTCCAGTTGCTGCAGGTGGCTGGTAAGGTACATCCCAAAAGGGGCATTATACTCAATTATGGGCCTGATGAGGGATGAGTAAAGAGGCACAATGACCTCCCCTGATCTAGATGTGAATCCTTTCATGATTAGGTGGGCTATATAAAATGTTTTTCTAACCACTTTGGCCACGTAGTTGTCAAATGAGAGATTGCTATCAACTTGGGTCCCCAGGTCCCTAATTACTTCTTCTGTACTTAATGGATTACCACCTATGTGGTAATTTGTGGGCAGTTTGTTTTTGCCAAAGGGGATGACTATACACTTTTTGGCATTTAGCTTGAGGCCATGGCTCTGGCACCAGTTGTCTGTTTCTATGAGGCCCTTTTGGAGGATGCTTGTGTCGGTTGGAGTGTCGATTATGGTGCCCAGTTTGCAGTCATCTGCAAACTTGGTCAGCCACAGTCCTTCCATGTTGGCCTGTACCTCCGAGAAATATATACCAAACAAGAGAGGTCCCAGGACTGAGCCTTGTGGGATGCCACTTGTAACTGGCTTTGAGTCTGACATGGCTCCAGCAATTCTAACCATGTGGGTTCTGTCCTTGAGCCAGTTTGCAACCCATCTGGTAACATAGGGGTTTATATTTAAGCTGGTGAGCTTATCTATAATGCCCGAGTGGGGTATTGTATCGAAGGCTTTTGTGAGGTCCAGGTAGGCTATGTGGACCACCTTCCCCTCGTCAATGGCCTTAGTGACTGTTTCAAAGAAATCAACCAGGTTTAAGAGGCAGGATCTGCCCTTAACAAAGCCAAACTGGGTAGGATCCAGTGTCTGTAGGTCCCCAATATCTTTATTTATGAGGTCCATGATGATCCTTTCCATAGCTTTGCAGACCAAGCTAGTCAGGCTTATGGGGTGATAGTTTCCAGGATCTGTTGAGGCACCACCTTTGTGGAGAGGGACTACTGTTGCTGTACACCACTCTTTGGGTACATATCCTGTAGTAAGGCTGAGATTGAACAGTAGTTTTATGTTTGGGTTTAGCTCTTCTTGGAGTTCATGTAGGACGCAGCCCGGGACACCATCTGGTCCCATTGATGCTGTGTTTTTTGCTTTGTAGAGGGCAGCTCTTACCTGAGCATCTGAGATGTCAGGGGGGCAGCACTCTGCTGGGATAGATATTTGCCCTTTTGGTGGGGAGGGTGGGGAGAAGTTTGCGCTGAACCTGTCAGCTAGGATGTTGGCAATGTCTGTGGGTTCGGTGTATTTTTTGTCATTTTGGACTAATTCTGAGCATATCTGGGAATTCCCACCCAGGTTCCTAACATAACTAAAGAAAGCTTTGTGATTATCCTTAGTGTCCTGTGCAATTTTTCTCTCGAAGCTGGCCTTAGACGATTTTATGAGTGCCCTTAGTTTTTGCTAATACTGATCAGAGATGCCTTCCCTTTTTAGGATTTTGCTCTATCGTGTAGTAGCTTCCTCCTTCTACTGTATAGTTTGTTTATGGCTGGGGTCCACCAGACAGCACGTCTGCCTTTGGAGGATTGGGACTTGGTTTTATTTGGGATTGCATGATCCATGCATTCCTGAAGGTGTTCATAGAATGCATTTATAAAGGATTCTGCGGTCTGGGCCATATTTTCCATAGGCCCAGGGGGCTTTGAAGGATTCCACCTCGGTTTTGAGGAGTGTTAAATTTGCATTAGAGAAGTTTTTCACTGTAGTTTTCAGGGCAGGGGGTGGAGTTGGGATGTAAATATCCAGTGAGATTAGTTTATGGTCTGATCTTACCAATGAGGGATACACTTCTGGTCTGGAGCATAGAGTCCTCATGTTGGTGATGATCAGGTCCAGTATGTTTTCCCCTCTTGTGGGAGTGGTAACAAGTTGTTCCATAGCATTTGAGTTTATAAATTCCAGGAACCTTTGGGCTAGGGTGTTGGAGCTAGAGTAATGCTCCCAGTCTATGTTTGGGTAGTTGAAGTTGCCCAATATAATGGTGTTTGGAGAGACCTTCATATTTTCCAGTGTTCTCAGGAAGGCTGAGTGGGGTTCCTGGGTTTGGGAGGGTGGTCTGTAGCAGGCTATAAACTGGAAGGCAGTTTTACCCACTGTTAGTTGCACATGGATAGTCTCTGATGCTTCGTGCTGTGCCACCAACCTGGAGGTGTGGGTATCTTTGACGAATATTGATACTCCCCCTCCTTTTGTGGTTCGATCCAAGTTTTGTGGCCGAAAAGCATGGTATGAGGTATAACCTGGTAGTACTGGGGTGCTCTCGGGGGCCTTGAACCAGGTTTCTGTTACTGCACAGATATCGATGTTCTCCATGCTAAGGAGAGTTTTGAGTGTGTGCATCTTCAGGTTTAGACTTCTGGCGTTGAGTAGCATTACTCTTAGTTTCTTATCCCTTGTGATACCTATGGAGGTGGGTTTGTCTTTTGAGCCTTGACTAAAAAAGGCACTATGGGAGTAGCAAGAGCCTTTGTCAATATCCGAAAGCCCAGGGGTGACAGGTGCAAGCCGTCCCTAGCGAAGCATCGTGGCTTGTCAAGCACGTCATCCCAGGCTGACAGGCATTGGATCCCCTTTGAATGACACCAATACTTAAGCCAATTGTTGAAATTGATCATCTTGTCTTCATATTGTGGCATCATTCTTGGTGAGGGTAAGATGCTACTTAAGGTCAGGGTCATCCCGGCCTGGGCTACATGCTCAGAGAGCTCCTCTATGTCTCTTTTCATGTAGTCCACGGAGGTACGTCTCAGATAATTCACACCAGCATGGACAATGATAGAGTGATATTTGTACTTGCCTTGGAGTGACCTGAGTGGTTGTGTTATGTGGCAGATCCTAGCGCCCGACAGGCAGCTCCCCTTGACCTTCTCCTTGTTCAGCCTGGTGAGTGGGACGTCATTGTCCCTGACGATAGAGTCACCTATTACAAGTGTATCAGTTGTGTTGTTTAAAATTCAGGAAAAAAGACTCTGTTCCAAAACATAAAAACACCAGCACTATACCACAGTGTAACTAGGCAAATAAGTGCCACTTCCTTTCTTCTTAAAACAGTTTATTGAAGAAACATACAAAAACTATCTGGTTAAGCGCTTTCATCTATCAAGACTTTATCAGAACAATACATTTAGTTTCTCCATTCCTTATATATCCTCTATTAAATCACATGTTAATTCTAAATTATCCCTTAAAGTGCTAGTGCTTGACCATAAACATTATACTATACATTCAATCCCTATGGTTAACATATTACTGCAAATTTACTACAATACTGTATACAAAATATAAATAATTTATTCTAAAATACCTTAATATTATTAAAAATAATTTATTCTAAAATACCTTAATTTTATTAAAATATTCTGTATCATTTCTAGAACATTTTGTCAAATTATCTATTAGCTTCTAGGATGGGCTTAATGGACAAATATTCATTAATACCTGGGGGAACAGATGCATTTAACTTTCTTTGCCATATTACCTCTTTTTCCCCACAATTTTCTTAATGTCACCTCCCCTGGGATTTATTTTAACTAATTCCAGTATCCCAAAATGGAATCCTGTACATCCTTGATTTTCATTTAAGTGTTTCCACAGTGCATTTTTCTCATCACCCTTTAGTATACTGTATTGATGTTCATATATTCTATTTCTCAAGCATCTGGTGGTCTTCCCCACATAAAAACCTGGACACTTTGTGCACTTAGCTAGGTACACCAGATGCCTGGATCTACAGTTACCCCTTTGAAACCATATCTTGGTTCCATTGATGTCCTCTAGTATTTGAAATGGGGTGAAAATGATGTATTGACACTGTCTACAAGTCCCACACCTCTGTGTCCCAGTGGTGATAGCCCCCTGGGGTCTAATTTTCTTTTCTAATAATTTCTTCATATTTCTTCCATTCTTGTAGACACAAACTGGTTTCTCCCCCACTATCTTTGATACTTCGCTGTCTACCTTCATAATGTTCCAATGTTTACCCAATATTTTCCTAATTTCTCCACTATGTTTAGTATATTGGAGGATACATGCTTTCCCAAATTCATTGTTACTTTTCTTATTGTCATAACATCTACCTGTATCTGTTGTACCTTGAATATCAGGTACATTGGTATCCTTGTCTCCCAACAACGGTTTATATTTCTTCCCCAGTTGTGTTGTTTAGCCTTAAGGGCTGTGACTGTTCGGCACACTGGCTTTGTGAGCTATGTGTTGCACATGTTTTGTTTTGGGGTAGCGGTTGCTTGGGTGTCTGCTTTGGAGGTCTCTGCTGCTTAGGCAGATTTTTATTTAGAGTCTCTGAGTATGTTTTTGTGTGTTTATGTATTTGGTTTGCTGTCGTGGTAGGTCTATGTGAGACTGGAATTGTAGTGAGTGTGGTTTCCTTCTCCTCCTGACTGGTTACGCCAGTACTGAGTTGAGAGAGCTTAGCCTCCAGTATGGCTATATGGTTGCATCTCTCACATGTGTTGGAATTTGTTGGGAGGAGGAGAGGGTTGTCTGTGTACATGAGGCAGTTGTAACATTGCCTCAAGATTCCTAGATTCACCAGCTGGACCGGAGAGGAGATTGACAACTGACCTTTGGACATGCTAGAATAGTATTGGGAATTCCTTTATAATTGAAAAAAAGGGCTAATGGGGAACAAGGTACTCAAGGGGAGTTTGTGAGGGTGTAGTGCTTTTAATTTTTTAGTGCTGACTTATATAATTGCTTTAGTGAGCAAGTGCCAGGTAACTTAAATGCAATGTGTTACAGGTAACTTAAATGCAAAAACGACAAACAGTAACTTTCTTTCAAGTGAAACAAGAAAATAAGTACAGTAAGCAATGCAGATATCACTAGGGATCCACAGAAGCGCTGAAAAGCTGTGTTTTAGGTGGAATTAGCATTTCAGGGAAATAACAAGCAAACAAACAACAACCATACAAACAAAGCTATATTCAGCAGGCCTGGATCTAGTCTATGCTACAGCCTCCAGGGACTGGTTATGTGTGTGCATACCAAATGTGTGGGGTGGCAATGAGGGCAGAAGAGGGATGTCAACCTCTGGGACAGATTCAGCCCCTGAAACCCTAACCTGTGCCTCACTCTGATCACCATCAGCATCAGAATCTGATGAGACACTGACATCAGGTTGTGATAAGAAAGGAAAAAGCAGTACAATAATACCTTCACTACTATGCTCTGCAGTACTACGTTGCAATATATGTAAAGCTCTGTACACTGTAGAAACAATTACAGATCTGTTTAAAACCCAACTTCATATAGTAGGATATGACAATGTTATTTTTCCCACAAACAGCTGTAGTTACTTGTAAATAAAAGCTCTTTACACAGCAATCTCATCAGCAACAATGAGGTACACTGCTGACATTTGTGAAGACTCTGCACAGTTGAGACATATGACAATCTGTAATGTCCTGACAATAGTATCAAATCTTTCAGAGTGGCCACACCTACAAGGCACAGGTATGACTCTAATCTCTACAGTCAGAAATTATCTGTGCAGTTGGCATTAATGTCGACAGTACAGCAATCCAGGCAGCAGGCCTGGGATGACACTTGAGGGAATACATTGCTGTAAATCTACATCTTTAACAAAACAGTGTCATGCTTACCAGTAGCAGGACCACAGCCTTGTCTGACACCTGACAGACCTGTGAACAGTTGAGGGACAGGTAATGTAAGTACCACCGCATGTTGCACCACAAGATAATACATCCATATATGTCACATTTACAGTAGCTACTGTGTTAATTGTTATGTTGGTAAAAATCTGAGCATGAGAGTCAAATTGCAGTTAACCCCCAAAGAACAAAGACCTGACACCCATGAAAAAGTATGTACACCCTGACACACTGAATGCTGCAGTATTCCAATGCTGATCAAATTAAGCTTACCTGCATGCTCCTCTGCTGTGGAAACTGTGGCACCCACATCCATGATGTACAGTGTGATGTATGCCTGGGAGCTGTTGTGTGTTCCTAGGTTCATCAGGAATTCATCAGTGGCTGAGAGTGGTTGTTCTGCTGTAGGCCCTTCACTGGTGACAGCATGATCCCTGAATACATCTGCTACTTTTCTGTATGCAGCATTAATCATGTCTGTTGCTTGGTGTTGAACCTGCTCATGTGTCCTGCTCTGATGACCTATGGCATTCACATCGAGGACAAAGTCAGCTCACAGTGCTGCCTGCTGTTCCCAGTTTTGTCTCCCCCTGGAGAGTAGGAGTTCATGGTGTTGCTGGAGGCCTTCCAGTATTATATAATTCTCTGCATCCATGAAAGGGGCACGACATCTGGGATACATGTTTCCTGTAAGATAACAAAATGGGAACACATGTGAGGATCACATGCATAGAAGTACACTTTGTAGAGATACAGCAAAAATAGAATGGCTGGCAGTATCCACTGCTTGATGACACATGTCATATTCCACAGTGTGTAAGCATACTAAGTGTGTGGATACAACTAAGATACTAGCAGTAGTCAGCAATTCACACATGTGCCATGACAGATACTGCTGTATGATCATAGACCCAACACTGGATTCCATTGTAGTGTGTCCCCTAGGGATAACCCCCTGATAATATGTCAAAACAACAGTGCCAAACAAATAGCAGTGTAATATTACAACCACTATAAAGGGACAGTCCCATGAGACCAGTGTGCCACACTGACAAAAAACATTCCTCCCTTGATGTATTGTATGACCCCTGCAATGACGTGTCATTATCACAGTTTTAAGAAGGGCTTAATGCTGTAATCCCCATTCCCCCAAAGTATATTCACACATGAGCAGCATCCTGTTGTAAACAAAAAGGTTACACACCTGATGGAGTACAATACTCCACTGTTGATATGTGCAGATATATAAAGTTTTTGGCAACATGTTTATTGTGTGAAGAAAGTCTCAAACAGACCAGTTCCCCTTAGCCAACAGTTTGCCTTTTTAATATGCTTCTAGTTACCAGGTGATTGCCTCTTAACCAATCTGTGGTTCTGAAATGCTAATTGCAGCCAACACAGCTGATTTGCAGTATCATCAGCCAATGACATGCAACCACTGAACAAGATATAAGGCCTTCATCTAGATTAGAAGTCCTTTCTGATATGCTGTGCTGGACATTACTGGGGTGAGGAGACTACATCATCACACAGGGTAGGTCTGTAGCAGCTATTTTTACATACAGATGTGTGTGCTACAGGCTGCAGCTGCTGCAGGCAATAGACATAGACAGAGACTGAACAGTTTAGAGTACAACAAGCTGTAGGAGTAACTGTGGGAGCTGTGTCAGCCTTGTTGTAGAGGCAAAGGCAGAGTGAGGGTACCCCTTCCACTCAAATTAAGGCATGTGTTTAAGGTAAGTATGTTAGCAACAGTATCACTAACAGAATACTAGGCAACATGTTTGTTGTGTCCTTGAGCAACATATGGGGATAAATATAACATTATGTCAACTATATGGGCAACTGTCAGGCCATGTGTTACAGTATGGTACTCATTTAGAACGTGTATGCTGGCAGTCCTTGTTACTAGCTGGGGCTTCATATGTGTATGTTAGTTATGCAGCTGTGCTAATCTGTAATGTGATTATGAAAGGATTGTGTGCTGCACTCTGATATTAGTGTGCATCATTTGCATTACCTGAGTTAAAATCCTCTGTGAATGCATATTAATGCATGACATGACACTTTATGCACTTATAGTGTTGTTATAGGGATATGTGAAGTGTGTTCCTATCTGCAGGCCTGTGACTTCCATCGGTGAAAAGCGGACATTTGATTTGGAATGCACTGTGTGGATAAAGAGTGCATGACTTAGCCATAAATTGCTGGCTTTACAGTAATCTAATTTAAATGCTACACACCACTGGATTTGAACTCAGGACTGTGTGTGAAAAAGTTACTAATTGCATAGAATTTAACAGACTGAGCTACTGAGTCACTGTTACAACAGGTGTATTTGTCAAGCTATAAGTGCACACATACAGGCTGTGACATACGTTTTCAACATCCATCACTAGGTGAATAGCTTTATAGGGATGTATTTCTCCAGTAGAGTCCCAGTTGAACATGTATGTTGCCATTAGTGTTTTAGCAGGCGTATTTCTAAATGTTGCTGATAAACATGCATATTTATCTGCTATTAGAGACCTGACTTACATCTATTATTTCATGGCTGGCTTTCTACTGGTGTACTCTTACACCAGACTCCAAGTTACATTCCCATTTTTTTCCATTATTCTTTCAGCAAGTTTGCAAGACATGGCATGATGTGCAGCTCTGCATAAACTCACTTAATGACTGCAACTTGCAGTTATTATATTTTGCTTAAACCACCTGTTTTAATTAACAGCCGTGTGACATGGCATCTTATTGCAGTGGCCTGCAGGTACGATGATCGTGGAATAGGGGACAAGTGTTTATTTTATACATGTTTATTATCATTTTAAAAACATATCAATATTGCTCTGTTTAGCTGAGTTTAGCAATGCTATGCAATGTGCTGTATCACGCAAAAAATCTTTAAAGAAAAGCAAAATGGGGAGATAGGAAAGTGGTGAAATGGGGTGCAAGCAGGGGGAAAAACATAGTAAAAGGGAGGGAGGTATCTGCAGAAAGGGTGTAGGAAAGAGCCATAACTATCCATTTCTTGTACAGCAACAACTGTGCACTTTGACAGAATTCGTAGGTGACTATGGATTCTCACCCCCAGAGAAAGGGGTAAGAACAACATAACTGCATTGTCAAGTCAATTCGACCAAATTTTGTGTGTCCAATGGACACATGCACAAAGGAGAGCTGTGCATGGGACGATTTATTTATTTATTTTTTTTTTTTGGGACATGTAGCCATTTTTTTTAAGGTGAGAGTGGAATGTTGGGGAAGGGACATGGGTAAATGTGGGGGAGGTAATTTCCATAGGTGAGGAAGCTTCTGCAGACAGACAAGACAGACCAGACAGCAGACAGGGGTGGTGTGTGTGTCACAAGAGGGGGTGAATACCTTGGATGGGGAGGTTGTTGTGGAATTCCAGTCCCATGTGCATCCACAAGGTAGTAGCGTGACTCAAGCCCCCACCCATGGGACTGTCGGTACTGTTGGTACTGCACCATCACTGCCCTGAGGGTGGCAGTGGTGGAAGCTGGGCTCTGCTGTGGCCAGCATGCTCTCCATCCAAAGCAGGTGTCATCAAAACCCATGGTACATGATTCTGCACACCAAAACTAGCAGTTCATCATGGGTGACAATGCCCCCTCTGCCACCACTCCCAGAGGAGAACCAAGCTCTATCCCATGAGGTGGAACTACCCAATGTTGCAGGTGGTGCAGGACAGATGGGCCACCACCAGTCTGGGACCCAATGTCGCAACTGGAGGAAGCAAGGTAGGTGGATCACCTGAAACTGCCCTACCTTGATGCTCTGTAGTAAATTAATTATAACAATAAGTTAAGGTTAGTAATAACCAAACCAATGTTAATATTAACATAATGGAACATAATATTGATTAATGCAAATACATATTAAGGTATATTATGTTGGACACAACATTACATAACATAAGAGTAAGTATGTTAACAGCAAGCCAGTATGACATAACCCATAAGGGCAACAAAATATTTAGTTTAACAAAATATATTAATATTAAATCATAATAATAAATAACAATAATAAATAAATGAAGATAAGGGGTGGGGAGAGTGAGAAAACCATACCCTTATTGACATTGCAGATAATATCCCTAAAAAGAATGCTAATACATAGTTCTACAGGTGTGCAGTGTCAGTTGTGAGTACAGTGACTACAGTTCCTCTATAGATGATGTAGCACGTACATACCTCTGAAGTTGTTAGCATGGAACAGTATGGGCCAAGCACTAGCAAATGCAGGTACACAACCACACAGAACTGTTTCACATAATGTGCATGTACATGACTACCAAGGTTTTCTGCAAAAGGATTTGACAATACATTGACTTCCATGAATCATTTATCTGCTAATCATGGACCAGACAGATTGGGCAGTTGTTTTTACATTACAAAAAATCATGACATTTGAGAGGTATGTTTGTGTACATTAAGTAGACTAGACAGCCATCATGTCTTATTTAGCAGGCATGGGAGTAATACCCAAAAGCTGTGGCTGCAGGGGACATCAGAAAATACTGTAACAATTGACTGAGCAACTTAGAACAGATATGCAATGAATACAGCCTTACTGCAAGTATTAAGACACATTTTGTTATGAAACCACAATCCTGCTTTACACTTTATTGGTATTTCTGCAAAGCATCTGTGAAGTATACATATAATATCTGCCCATAAAGTGGGCTACCTCACACACATACATTTTGTTCCTGGAGTGGACAGAAAAGAGAGCATTATGTGACTGAAAGTGGCCTGGAGACAGCCTTGAACCATACTATGGGTTGTGCAATACATTTTTTCAAACAATTACTTTTGCATTCCACAGTTATTATAGTTTTACAGTTGACTGCAGCAACACTACAATAGAGATGCAATGCATACAGCTCTACTGCAATTATGTTATGACACCACAATCCTGCTTTACACTGTATTGCTTACTGTTACTGATATTGTTTACTGGTTATTGCACTACAGTTTTTATTGTTTATTTATTGCACTACAGTTTTTATTGTTTATTCTTTATTGCAATACAGTTATCATAATATATGTGTACTTACCACACTCACAGGATATTCTGGCCACGTTCCCAGCATGGGACTACATGTTGTGAGCCCTCTCAACTCCAGCTGTTGGAAGAGAAGCACACCATTATACATACCAGTTTTGCACAGATTCAGCTTGTTTTTTAGTAAAGTAGTGGCAGAAATACTTACATATGTCTGGGGCATGCCCAACCCTGGCCTCTTGGACCAAGGTATTCAAAGTTCCCCTCTTTCTATTCTTCAGGTCATCATAGTGGTGATGACACTGCTCACCAGTGCAGGAGATACAAGTTCCCTGGCCAACCCATCCCAGGCCTCAGCCTTACATTCTGAGCCCTAGTAACTACCCTGCAACAGCCTAGGTTTGTAATTGCATACCAGGAGCCCTACAAACTCCCTGGACTCCAGCACACCTCATCTCTTTACACGAAAGTGTGCACCCTCTCCAACACAATCTGGCATGCCAACATTTAGACAGACTCCCCGGTCAACCAATCCAAGGCCTCAACCTTGCATTCTGAGCCCTGGTAACCACCCTGCAACTGCCTACATTTGTAATTGCATGCCAGGAGCCCTACAAACTCCCTGGACTCCAGCACACCTCATTTCTGCACACGAAAGTGCGCACCCTCTCCAACACCAACTGGCATGCCAACAGTTAGACAAGGTCCAACAAATGGTGCAGAATTCCCACATATTGGCCTTAATATAGGCCATTTTTCCACCCTTACATGTCATACTGCAACATTCAAAAAAGCGCTGCATTGCTTAGCGTAGCGCAAACCTGCTTAAAGGAGCTGAGCATTACGGAAACTCACAAAACCATGATTATAGCAAAGCTTAGCAATGCGCAAAGAGTAGTAGCCATTAGCCATGTTTAAGAAATGCTTGGCACCGTGCTCTTGTAAATGTAGCAATGTTGTTTTTAAATCAAACAAAAAATTAAATTGCAGTAAAAAATTGTATGAGTGCTAGGGACTTGAACCCAGGGTCTACTAAGCTATAGGCCATGACTCTACCCATTTAGCTATTCAGACAGTATGGAAACTAGCATACCTTCACATATACTACTAAGCTATCTGTTAGCATTGCTAAGCACTGTGCCACACTGTCCGAATGGGCTTAAACATAACCAGAAATAAACAATTAATCACATCTAGCTTCTATTTTTAGATGTCTGGAAGGTGTTGGATTTTCTCTACTATAAATATTTATAAAAGTGCTGCAAAAATCTAGTTATTTTGATAAACATCCTCACTGGAGTAAGTATGGGAATGAGTAAGCAAATAAGCATATGGATATACTTTTGTCTAACATAGGAAAAGGAGGAAAGCAAATACCAAACACATCCATTACAGTGTACAAATACAACAAAAATCAGAACATAGTGTTAGAAAGCCCTAATCTTACATCAATGTCTTTAAGGATACAGATAGGAGGCAAGTCTACACCATTTGCAGAAATATGGTAACATAAATCTGTGACAGAGCAATCTGTAAGAGTAAAAGGAGTAGAAGAAAGTGACTTAATAAAATTATTAAGTGGCATAAAGCAGAGAGAAGAGGAGTTATTTTAGCAGGAAAGTACTGCATAAGAGAAACTAGACATGACTAACAGAAATGAAGAAATGGAAATTACTCACTGGCAGAGTATATTCTAAGAGAATGTGGACTGAAAGTATATAAAGTGCACAACCTCAGATGTTTTAAAAAAATTATGTCAAGCAAAAACCAAAAGCCTTAGAAATAGAGAATTCTAAACAATAAGAATATATTAAACAGAAAAAAATCTGTTAGTAAGAAATACATAACCAGAACACTGGAAGGAAGAAATACTACCTGTGCAGCCTGCTAAACCCACTTCTGTAAGTGCAAGACAAAAAAAATCAAATAAGGGGAGAATCTAAGCAACTGGTATCTATAAGTAAGTGAAAAATGTCAAACTGAAATTAAAATATGTTCTGAGGTGCCTCATTCAGAGACAGAGGTTAAGAAGAAAGACAAAATCAAGAGGGGTGGTGTTCAGTCAGTCTAAGAGAGAGATTGAGTCATACAAACAAGTGAAAAAATAGAAGCCATTACATACTGATGGGCAATATAACCTTGAACAGAATCCTTGGGATATGCCTGCTGAACCAAAATAAAGGAGGTCCAAGCAAAATGAAGTGATTCCTGGCATCATGTTCATAAAGAAAGGTAACACGAAAACGTAAGGTAGAGTTAGCAACTAACATTGAAGTCAATTGGTATGAATTGACTTTTCTTAATAGAAAAACACTGAGACCTCAGTAACTGTTTTGGGAGGCAGTACATATGTATATATGTATACACGCACACACACACACACACACACACACACGCACATATATATATATATATATATATATATATATATATATATATATATATATTTATATATATATATATATAAATATATATGTACAGTGGATATAAAAAGTTTACACACCCCTGTTAAAATACCAGGATTTTATAATATAAAAAATGAGACCGCAATAAATCATTTCAAAATGTTTCCCACCTTTAATGTGACCTATAACCTGAACAATTCAATTGAAAAACAAATCTGTTAAGGGAAAAAAATATAAAAAATAAAAAACGTGCAATACACTGGTTGCATAAGTGTGCACATCCCTAAATTAATACTTTGTTGAAACACTTCTTGATTTAATTACAGCATTCAGTCTTCTTGCGTAGCATTATGGCACTTCTTGACTTGACAATATTTGCCCACTCTTCCTTGCAAAATCGCTCCAAATCTGTCAGATTGCGAGGGCATTTCTTGTGCACAGCCTTCTTCAGGTCACCCCACAAATTTTTTATTGGATTTATGTCTGGGCTCTGGCTAGCCCATCCCAAAACTTTACTTTTCTTCTGGTGAAGCCATTATTTTGTTGATTTGTATGTATGCTTGGGTTCATTGTCATGTTGAGAGGTGAAATTCCTCTTCATCTTCAGCTTTCTAGCAGATGCCTGAAGGTTTTGGGCCAAAAGTGACTGGTATTTGGAACTGTTCAGAATTCCCTCCACCTTGACTAAAGCCCCAATTCCAGCTGAAGAAAAGCAACTCCAAAGTATGATACTGCCACCACCATGCTTCACTGTGGGGATGGTGTTATTTTGGTGGTGAAAATTGTTTTTGTGCCAAATGTACCTTTTGGAATTGTGGCCAAAAAGTTCAGCCTTGGTCTCACCAGACCATAACACATTTTCCCACATGCTTTTGGGAGACTTGATGTATTGTTTTGCAAATTTTAGCTGTGCCTGGATGTTTTTCTGTGTAAGAAAAGGGTTCTGTCTTGCAAACCTACCCCATAGTCCAGACATATGGAGAATATGGGAGATTGTTGTCACATGTAGTACACAACCAGTACTTGCCAGAAATACCTGCAGCTCCTTCAGTGTTGCTGTAGCTCTCTTGACAGCCTCCCTGATCAGTTTTCATCTTCTCTTTTCATCAATTTTGGAGGGACGTCCAATTCTTTGCAACATCACTGTAGTCCTATATTTTCTCCTCTTTTTGATGACTGTCTTCACTGTGTTCCATGGTATAGCCAGTGCTGTGGAAATTGTTCTGTACCCTTCTCCTGATTGAGACCTTTCAGAAATTAGATCCCTTTGATGCTTTGTAAGCTCTCTGCGAACCATGGCTTTTGCTGTAGGAGGTAACTGAATAATTGTCAGGAAAATCCTATTAGGACAGCCGAACTTTATTTGGGATTAATCAGAGTCTCTTTAATTGATGGCAGGTATGTACCCAAGAAGACTGAATGTTGTAATTAAATCAAAAGGTGCTTCAACAAAGTATTAGTTTAAGGGTGTGCACACACAACAAAGTATTAGTTTCAGGGTGTGCATACTTATGCAGCCAGCGTATTGTACATTTTTATTTTTTATATTTTTTCCCCTGACAGATCTGTATGTTTTTCCATTGAACTGAACAGGTTATAGGTCACATTAAAGGTGATTTATTGTGGTCTCATTTTTTTATATCACAAAAAAATGGCATTTTACAGGGGGGTGTAAACTTTTTATATCCACTGAGTGTATATATGTATATATATATATATATATATATATATATATATATGTACATATACATATTTATATATATATATATATATATATATATATATATATATATATATATATATATGGGTCTACTACTAATGCCCGAAACGACGATTCCCCGACGGAAAACTCACCGACGCCAGATGACCGACAGGTAAGTGTACCGACAGGGTGATTTGCCGACAGCGGAAAGACCGACAAGGGAATGTGCGATCGCGACGCGGTAAGTGTGCGATGGTGACGGAGTTAGGAGCGGTCAGGTAAGTGCTCGAGATTGTGGGATGTCGGGTTAGGCTGTGGGAAAGGTGAGTGTGTGTTCGTGGTCGGAGGTATGGTTCGGGTAAGGTAAGTGTGTGCTAGTGAGGGACTGTAGTTTAGGGACGGGTTAAGTGAGTTAGGGTTAGGGTGCAGGTAGGTGATGTGTGCGTTAGTGTCGGAGCTTGGGCTAGGGGTGGGTTAAGTGAGTTACGGTTAGGGTGCAGGTAGGTGAAGTGTGCGTTAGTGTCGGAGCTTGGGCTAGGGGTGGGTTAAGTGAGTTAGGGTTAGGGTGCAGGTAGGTGATGTGTGCGTTAGTGTCGGAGCTTGGGCTAGGGGTGGGTTAAGTGAGTTAGGGTTAGGGTGCAGGTAGGTGAAGTGTGCGATAGTGTCGGACCTTAGGGTTAGGGTCAGGGCTAGTGTGTATGCTATGTAGTGTCGCGTGTTGTTTACGTTCCGTGTGTCGGTGTAATGGTGTTCGGTGTAATGGTGTTCGGTGTTTTGCGTTGTCGGGTTTGTGTGATGTCGGTCATCTGGCGTCGGGGAGTTTTCCGTCGGGGAATCGTCATGTCGGTAATTAGTAGTAGACCCATATATATATATATATATATATATATATATATATATATACATACACAATCACTGTGTGTCTTGAGTCTGTCCTAAACCTTGAAGATGTTTCAGGGTTGAGGCATCAGTTTATTTTAAATTTTATATATCTATAAATATATATAAATATATATATATATATATATATATATATATATATATATATATATATAGATATATATATATACACACACACACACACAAAACACGCACACACACACACACACACACATATATATATATGCTATTCCTGTGTGTCTTGAGTCTATTCTAAACCTTGAAGACATTTCAATGCACAGATTCAGCTTGTTTTTTAGTAAAGTAGTGGCAGAAATACTTACAACATCAGTTGATTTTGAATTATATATAAATAATAAGGTTGAAGCAATTAATAATGTCCAACAGGGTTTAAGTTAATGTGTAATTAATGCCCACCCAGGGGTGCTATGAGGCTTGATGCTGCAGGTACAGGGCCTCTATACCCCTGGAAGGGCATTAATTACACCTTAACTCACACTCTGGAGGGCATTATTGCACTTAGAGAATGGGCTCTCTAAAATTATTGTATTTTACTTACTAATTTATATTTATTTTATTACTACATTATTTTTTATATATTTTGGATGTAAAATAGTTCCTATGCCTAATATTTCTAAGTTGCTGTAGTATATGTAAATGGTGTTAGATGAAGCATTTTTACAAAATATAGCATTTAGAAAAAAATATCAAGATATTTGCCTTATTTTTTAGTCCCTTACTGGGGATTGAAGTCACTAAATAATGACAGGCATTTGACTTTCAGACTTTATGTACTTCAGAAAATTCATGTTATCACAAATCCTCTTTTTTAACTTATTTTTTATTTTTTTATTTAAAATCTGTTCCTATTTTGGAGCCTTTGTTCCACCTTTATTTCAGACTTTATCCCCATTTCTTGAGCTAAAAGGTTCAGAGGTACTCAAACTCTTATCTGTTGCTGCCAGTGTTCCAGCGATCTCACTGTCTCTCCCTCTGTCACACAGACACTCCCACGCACACTCACACACCTTTGCCCTTCAGAAAATGCATGCTAACACAAGTCCTATTATTGCAGCCACTTTGTGAGTTTTTTAAACAGGAATATGATCCTGCTTTGAGCCTTTGCTCTCACTTTATTTTACGTTTTATTCATTTATCGGAGAAGACAGGTACGTAAACATAAACCTCTTGAATGCTGCTGCTGCCAGTGTTGGATCACGCTCACTCTTCAAACTCTCACACACACCTCACTTTCATGCACGCATTCACACACACAGACAAAAACCTAAACACACACACACACACACACACACACACACACACACACACACACACACACACACATACACACACACACAAATAGAAACATACACATACACTTTTTCTTTTATATTTAGATTTTACACTCGCTAAAATCATTCTCGCATTCACTCACATGCATGCATATGCTCACACACAGAGACATAAATACATGCACACTTTTGTTTTTTTCTTTTTTTTTAAATATATTTTAAACTCGCTAAACAGCAGTAGCACTGCTTAGTGAGTGCAGTTTGATATGCTGCCATGATTCGGTGGACATATTTTTCAATTGGCACTACTTGTACATTAACACCCTGCTGGGGAACGTTCGCTCTTCAATCATGGTGCTGATGTACAGTAAGTCCATTCTCTAAGTTTCTTTATTATACTACTTTTTATTGTATTTATCACAAATATTTTAATCCATTCTGGAGACAGTTAAAAAATAGCTATTTAAACCTTGACCAATATGTGTCTACCAAACTCATAAAAGCACAAATTCTGTAACCCATCAAAATTCTTAAGTACATGTCTATCAGTGTATGGAGACCACTATACCATTTTGTACCTCAATGATAAAGCCCACTGATGAATGCAGTGATGCATTTTGCAACATTCAAAAAAGCCAAACAAATCAGCTTAAAAGTTACAAAGATTTATTTCTAGAAACATTGCAAGGATGAAAAACATTAGCTACTAAGAAACTCTTTTGGAAATGCTATTATATTCTGTTCTTTATAGACTACTTAAAGATGACCTCAGCTTGGTTTATGAGGCAATACCCAGTTCAGCTCTGTTTGTAGCTGTTAAGAAATACAAGCATACAGCTGTGTTACACAAGCTTCTTGAAGATCACAAGACTCATTCTTCATAATTCATCCTATTCACCTCATCAAGTGCTGATGATGCACTCAAAGTCTTCACCAGTTCTAAAAAATTCCCATGATCTTAATAAGGTACATTCTTGACAACTAAAACAAAATGCATTGCCTCAGCAAGAAAATGTTGACATCTGGTGAAGTTTTAATTCTCTCATTATAGCTTTAGTTATAAGCCTACCTTTAATAGCACTAAATTTTCCAAGAGTAAGGATAATATTTTCCAGACAATCAAAAAGAATCACCATAAGAAAATTATAATGCACATGATTTAAACAACATGCTATAAAAACCTGAATGTAAACATAGTTTTACTGTGTTTAGGACTTAGACTCTGCTTCCAAGAGAGTGGAAATGTCTGCTCTAACAGCTGTGTATTTATCATCTGCACCAGCAAGAAATTATTGGATCTTTTAAACCCTTGAAGAAAAAGAGCTTTATTTGATTTTAATATTATTTTCCGGAGTTGTGACATGTTATTGAAATCCTTAGTGGCACTTGTTGTACTTTTGACAGTCCCAGCAGAATAATCCAAGTCAGATAATCTTATATTTTAAAGGATTACGAGGTACACTAAAATATACAGAAGGAAATTATTGCTACAGGACTGCCTCAGTCCTAGCAGGGAAATACTCAGGAGTAGGAGATCCAGGCTTTTTCAGTAAAAATCTTTTTTCTTCTATGAGCTTAATTAAAATGAGATTCTTAATTTATTATTTGTAGAGTATGATCTTTAATGACTTGTCTAAAGTTAGGGGTTCACAAATGCAAATAGTTTAATCTTCATGAAATGTATGTTTTGATCTCTGGTGTTAGATCAGCGACTGAGACACATTTATTGATTTATTTTTTATTTATTTAACATTTGTTAACTGGGAAAGTCCAACATGGAACAAAGCCAATTTTCAGTGAAGGCCCGGGGAGAAATGCTCCAGATGCATGTCTTTGTAAGACATGTAGTTCATCTATCTTCAGAATTAATAGTATATATCTCAGTAGCTCTATCTCTTATTTGAACAGCTCTTTCAAACCGCACTGCAGATGATGCTGAGCTTCGTGTGGGAGCTTATAATGAAACTGCTACATTTGTTCATGATCAGGACTTTACTAGTCCATGTATATCCTGTCTGAAGTGAAGTAAAAGAGAAAGAGACAGTGTCTGAAGAGTCACGAGAGACAAACACACCTGCTTGAGGACCACTTTAGGCTTGATGAACTTTATTTTATTTGTTTGTTTTTAACAAAAATTAACAAAAAAATCTTTACTTTATCACTTATGACATAGGCAATCATACATTTATATAAATGAAAATAGACCATATCGACATATTATCAGTTGCAAACATTATACATCACATATGATCTTCCATACATTGTCAATTGAACATTACATACCTCATTCAGTTCCTACCTTCCGTTAAACCTCATTCCTCCTCCAAAACATTACTCTGCATGTGTTGTTCCCACAATTCCCATTTTTTCTATGTTATTTGCTCCTACCCTTTTCTAAAGATCCCACTTACAGTTCTTTTATCCATGTTACTATACTCACTATGTCCAATACAGTTGGGTTAGACTTTAATTTCCATTTTTTAGTAACTGGTTTTTGGCAGCCATCAGAATTAAACTCCGCAAGGCCTTACTATGTCTAGGCAATTCAGATCTTGTATCACTTACTCACTCAGTATTTCTAACAGTGTAGTCTGCAGAGAATTTATAAAGGGTACCAACTCATTACACTGCCAAAATATGTCCCCAATTATCTCTTTCTTCCCCGTCACACCTCCAACATTTGCAATCAGATCTATATTATATTATCTGAAAGTGAAAATGTCGAATGGCACAACAGCGAAATTGCCAAAATGTCGAGGGTCATTTTTTGAGATCGCAGAACAGTGAAGATTGGGATATTTGCCCTTTCCTCACTGTAGTGCAATCTCAGAGTTGGAATATATATTTAGCGGGGGGTGTGGGGGATGCAGACCCCCACAATACCGAATTCGGGTTTCGGCATTTTCGCTCTTGTGATTTGGATATTTTCAGTTTGGGATGTTATGATACAGATGCCTGCAATCTACCTGAAGAAAAAATTCTTTGAAGTCTGCTTGGGGTATAAAAATAACTATGCAAACACTTCCAAGCAAAAATCATAGACCTTCTAGATTTTGTTGCATATTTGGGCGCCATGCATATATCCTCTACTTGTTTCTTTGTGAATTGCATAGCCAGTCTAGCTTCTCAATCCTTTCTCACCTCCTCTGATTAATTTCTATAAGTATCATGCAATATTTTATACATTTTATTTTGTCTGTTATGCAGAAATATCCCTAAAAAGACAAAGTTCTTATCAAAGAATAGTTCCCGTGCCTCATGTGAATCATTTAAGTCTTACCAGATTGTTTACAGACTTTGCAGTCCATTGTATGCAATCAAGCTTGTTTGACCTTAAGTGTGAAGCAGTCACTTTTTTTGTTTCTTTGTTTTTGACTCAGACAGGCTGGTCCCATTCAGGATGTCATCTACCATGCAACCACATGGTCAGGAGAGTGACTCACAATATTTGCCTCCAAATGGTGCACAGAGTGAAAATATTAAGATCATGATCCCAGTTTCAGGTATGTACCTTCAAACTGAAGACTGAGACCTAGATTAACTCGGTTAATTCAGAACTGTGCGGATATTCTGAGTTCATATTTTCACTAGATTTGAGAGTCTTCACTAAGGTAAAACATTTTTTCTCATAATTTAAATTATGCATTCTAGGCCGGATCTGACCTCCCAAAGCATCCCAGTACTGAGACAGCTCTTTTAGAAGTAGCACATGGCTTTCTGGTTTTAACAAATCAGTATTTTTATTAAGCTGTGATCTTCCATTACTTCTTGACAGCATGTCACACCACAAACTATGAAGTCTTGCTGAAGAACTCACGTACTCACTGTGACCTATAATTTACTGCCCTCATCTGGTTCGCCTGTTACATTTTAGGACACACATACAGAAGGTTTTTACTCATCCAAACTCATCAGGCTTTGTGCAAATGCTTTGATACTCATTTTATTCCCTCATAACTCTTCACTGGTGAGGACATACACAGCATTCACCTCCTGGGTTTCCCAACACCTTCAGACTTAGTCCTGTTCATACTGACAGAATTATTAAGAGTAAGCACTTCCACGGATAGAATGATTTAAGGTCAGAGGCCACCATCCAGTAGCAGCTACAGAATCTCAAAATAAAGAGAGGAGAAAGTCAGTGATGTTAGCCTACTGGCGTGCACTGGATGCATATATTTTACCTCTGTTTTCATGGTTGGCTAGAAAAATACACTGTGCATCTCCTAGCCTCTACCAGAGGCAGCACTATCAGCCCAGACTCCACTGTCCTCCACTCTGGATAGGAGGGAAGGCTCTAAGGCATGTCATCCTATCTCATCAGACAGCACACCAGCAAGCCTAATTCAATTCCCGTACTCATGCTGGGGGTGTCACATGACAGACAAGCATCTTGCCATTGCAGAAATGCAATGGCTCAGAAGGTGGATTGTGAATTGATTCCTCCAAATAAGCACTGTAATGCTTGATTTCTCAGGTTTCCATTCCTGGCCTGCTTTTGTTCATAGTGAATATAGTTTTTCTTGGAGATATCCAAAGGAGACGACTGAGTTATCACTGTCAGACAGATGATTCTCAGCTATAACTTTCCTTCCAGTAGTGGGTCTGGGAATATTAGAGACAGATATAAAGACTATCCTTGTCTGGATGAAGTGCAGTCATTTAAAACTTAGACCTAAAACGAGTGAGGCAGTAACTGCTCATGTTAGCTTAAGTTCCCCTGCTGTATCTAATCTCTTCCCTGTCATTATAAATAGGAGTAACAAACTGTATTTCATGTCAAGATAGCATAGTCTAGGCGTAGTCCTCACTGATAAACTGTCATCTGTCAACCAAGTGATGATGGCAATTAAATTGTCTTTATGCGGACTGAGGTGAACTAAAAATGTTTATTCACCTGTTCCCTCTCTATGGTTCGATTATTGAAATGTCCTCTGTGCAGAGCTGAACACCTGTAACATTAGTTCCTACTATGTGCTGTAAAATAGTAAAGTGAAGGAATTAATGGGGACTAACCATTATACACAGGGAACATTAGTACTGTGCATGTTCTTCAGACTGATGTGGCTGTTTTTTAGATTCCAGGGCTAAATAAGTATTCAAGAACTGTATCCCTCTAGCATGTAGGAGATGGTGATGCATTGATAGTCAAGTTAACCATTTTGTTCAACAGACTAAGTCCTGCTACTGAATTTTGGGCTTAAACTTCCATATTTTTTCTCACTGTAATCCATTCTACTCACATTCATTACTTTGTTGAGATCTGACCTTAATACAACACAGTCTAATAGAGCTCATAATTCGTACTTATTCAACAAAAACAATATTATTATTATCTAGTTATCTGATGTTGTTTTTAATCCTCTGAAGTTTTATTTCTTCAATGGCATTTGTAAATGTATATACTTACATAAGTTTATGCAGTTTTAACTTTGATGATAGACGTTTTAATTCTGTACCAAGTTCAGATTTAGGCTTAACAAATGTACTTGATTAGTTGTTGAACAATTGCTTGATTGACTGATTGATTTGCTGACTTAATGATTGACTGGCTCATTTATTGAGTGATTGATAGATTAATTGATTGATTTGATTAATAAATGGAATGACTGAATAATCAATTTTTGAAGCATAAGAAAATATGCCTTACTTAAATATAATTAACTGTATTGTGGCATTGTAAATAAGTTCTCCACAGTACAAATAATATATGCTTTACTTACAATGTGACTTGAGATTAGATAACATTGGTCATCAGAAAATTTAAGATACACAGATTAGTAGTCGTGTGTATTATAGTTTTAACTTAAGTTATATGCTGCCCGCATCAAGTTACTTTTCAGAGTAACATGTAGTGGACACTTTTAAAAATGGAAGCTTAATTGCTACTACAGCTATTTTGCAGAAAGACTTAATTCAGACATCATCTGGAAATGCAGTAGTATATAATAGTTTGCCAGGGCATGTACAAGTGAAGGTCAGTACAGTAATGAATTTAGAAATCTTATCAGCAATACAATACAAAACCTATGAATACATACTCTGTCAGGCTCAGCAGTCATGAAAAGCATTATACACAGTGCTACCTTGAACAAAAATGACAAAGGTTTTGTAATTAAATAACATTTTATGGGTCACTGATTTTGATGGGTTTAGAATTTTCTTTATATAAGAGCATAGCAATAATTGGGTAAAACAGAATGGAATATAAACCTATTTTCAAAAGTCTCAAAGTCATTTCTAGCAAAATATCGGAGTAACAAAAGAGCAAATATAGTTAAAGCTGTCAACTCTAAAAAGTAATCATTTAACTGAGAAGCTAATTTTTATAATAATAGTAGTAACATTCTGTTCCTTTGATTCTTTTGTTTGTGGTTGTTTCCTTAATTTCACCATTGTATTCCTTTTCACTATTCAGAATTGTGATGTGTTTTGTAGTGCAGCAAATGGAACACCACAATAACAGCTAGACATAAGTAATTAAACTTCAGACATTAATAAGAATTATGTTTGTCACGCCGTATAAAGGGTGCTCAGTATGTCACCTGACATTATCATAAAAGTGTGGGCAGTTAAAGGAAGTTATTAGAGTAATTAATGGTTAAGTGGGATGTAATCCGTTACTTTTGTAAGTCCTCATTTCTGAGTGCCATACTTTAAAAAATCTAATATGAAAGCTAGGGTGGACTGCTTGCACTTTAAAAAGATAAGAATTTTATATATATTGCCAAAGGGCAACCAGGATCAGTTTAAATGTTCTGAACACGTACACCGTGTACAAATTGAGCAGATATACTGATGATAAACACATCATCTTTGTACTTCACAAGCCAGATATACATTGACAAAACATCTTAGGCTAAAGGGACAGTATATATAGACAAGGAAGTAGGAACATAAAAGTAAAAATTTACATGTTTTCACTGTCTCCTACATCAACTCTGTAAAAACAAATTCAAACACAGATTCAGTATGCAGGCTGGGAAAAGCTGTCAAGGCATTAAAAGAAGTTGTGCAATTCCAGGGAGACTGTGTGTCCAAATCCTGTGGTGGAATTTATAGTCAAGGTGCACACTATGCATTTGCACACTATGCATGCTATACAGGACGTGATTGTGCAGGAAATGACAATGAACAGGTCTGCTATGATTTATAGTCCTGTGCTGTGCGATCATGTAGTGGGGAAAGTGTGCATCATAGAATATAGGCAAATGACAACATAATGACATGCAAATGAGGACGTATAGGGAAATGAGGCTATCATGACACAGAAGTGTGCACAGATGCAGTAGAATCATGAGACATACCCTTAGCTGGAAGAATCTGTATGCACATTTGCATGGCACTGGAAAAGAACAAACCAAATAAAAAATATCTGAGATGTAGACAGCAAAAATGCTCCAGATCCAAGCAGGAATGCAGCAGCAGCATGTGTTGGTTAGTCACACTGCTATTTCTTATCCGTTATCATGGCAAGTTATCAGGCAACAATAAAAAGGGTACTGACAGTGAATTACGTTTCACAATTTCACAGACTAAGAGAATATCAACCGTTACAGTGTAGATGGTGACACTGCATGCAGCTTGACTGACATGCATCACCCACATGCCAAATCTACAGGATTAATACCTTTCTGAACATCAAGATATTTGAAGTACTCACTAACCCAAATACAGAGACCTTTTGGAGTCAGCTGAGGACACTTTGGGCATATTTCATACCTCTTCCTCTGTAATACATAATATGTTTCCCAGAGTCATGCTCTTGCATGTGGATAACCATACCTAGGTTCCCAGCATACCAGAGGAGGCAGTCACCATTAAGCTTGGCTTTTTTGACATGGCCCACTTCCTTGAGATACAGTGTGCCACAGATTTTGCACGTGCATCAATTGAGGCCTACCAAACCAGAGTCACAGTTATGTGAACAGAAAAGTCTACTATTCCTTGAAATGTCAGGCAGTATGTAATACACAGTGAAATCTAACCAATGAATCTGTGCGGCACCTATACAATTCCAGTCACTCACAAATAATGTGTACATGTCGGCTATATTGAAACTTCCTGCATAGTGATATTCCATAGGACCATCAGTCTGTAAGTACAGGTACTGGTACAGCAGCTATATGTAATCTACTAACCCCACTATCTACGTCCCTAGTGTGTTATATAGGTAATTCTGCATATCCACCACAGCCCTCGCTAATGCCACATGTACAGAACCCACAGTGCATTGCTAACCAGCAGAAAAGCATGGCATATGCAGAAACAGAAAACACCATTGACTATATATTTGGCCAGCTGAAAGCCTGCTTCTGCTATCTCTTTGGAGCACTGCAGTAGAACCCTTCTAGGGCTTGCAGAATGTTTATACCACGTGGTATGCTGCACAAAATGATCACAAGGAAACAAGCAGTCCATTTCCATAGTACAGGTACATGAGGACCATGCATACACACCACTGACACAGAAGGCAAAATGACAACATCTGCCAATGAAAGTAGAACTGAACATGAAGATGCAGCCACTGCACAACCCATCCCCCAGTAATGATGGGCACAATACATGGCTGAACAGGTAAAGTAGTGACATCAAGTTAATAACTCAGTTAAAAACAGTGACCACTAAATGTCATACTGAAGAAATATGCTTTAATTGTTAATAGCTGGCTTTGTGAGGCATTTTATGATTGGGTCACAACTGCACATCAGACATGTCTATATACCCAACACAGTTTAGAGGGTGGAGTGAATAACAGTCATCATTATGAGCACATATATCAAAGGACACAATAAAGCAGTCAATCTGCAAAAATTTTGTTGAGGGTCATGTCAGAGAAGGTAGAAACAGGGGTCTTGTGATCTCACAGAGTATACTCTGCTAGGGCCAATATCATCCTGTGAAAGGGATGGGCTGCATCTATGTGACCATGAACTGGTGCTCCACTGATGACTTGGTTATATAGGACTTTGGAGTTCCTGTAGCATTGTTGATGTGCTACTGAAAGGCTGTAAAATGGATGGAGATGATGTCCCACCAATGAAGGCTGGGTGTTATGAACAGCCATGTATGGTACAAGATGACAGAGTGCCATGCACTTCCTGATGTTTGTGATGACTGTGGATTTTGCCAAGCCCCCCCCCCCCCATGTAACCACCTCAGCTGTGTACACTACTTCAATCTCAGACATCACTGTCAGTCTGGACAATGATAATGGTACTTACGCATCTCCACACTGAGGTAGAAATGGAAATGTTGTGTTCAGCCACAGACTTCATAACGCTAGTTAGGACCTTATCCTTGGATTCCATATGCTCAGAAAGATTCTAATAGTACTGAGTGGCATCCTCAAGACCACCTTGTTGCACAGCAAACAGTTGCATGAAGGACTGAGTCACTGCAGAATGTGCATGGATTAGACATCACCACATCTGCTGACTGATCTTGAGTGCTGCCTATATTTCAAGAAGCCATCTGTGACACATGACATTGTCAGGTTCCTGCAAGGTTGTACTGTGGTTGACATGGATGGTAAACCCATATCAGACACACTGCACTTTTGCACAATTGCAGTCACAGTAGGAACATTGCTGGCACTCACAGACATGATTGAGCCCTACCTCACTGGGAATGGTGAAAGCTGAGACTATAGAGACACGGGTTTATATATTATGAGAATGCACATTCATTCCATACAGTAGATGGCTGCCCATTCACGATGGTGACAGACAATGCCACTATGTCATTTGACTGACCCTGGAGTTTGGGTCTCTGCATTATCATCAGCAGCAGCCCCTGCGTTGCATTGCAGTGATCTGGCCTGTGAATAAACACAACAAAAAATACCAGACTGGAATTTGAAGATATCAGTTGTATGTGGTACCAATCAGATGTATCATCTACACTGGTGAGCAGGGACAGTGCCATCTTGGTGTCAATGTCTTCTCCTCATGGGATACCAACAACTCCTAAAATTCTGTTAGCGTGGCTATCCTTGGTGGCCTTCCCATGGCTGATCTCTGCTCCTCTATAGAGTGTGCCTTTGGCTTTGTATATTATTTCATGACAGTGATATAAATATGATATTGAAGCATCATGTGATTCCTCCCCCTCACAGTACTGCTAGCATGGACAATTGTCTACCAAAACTGGTATCATAAAGGCCAGTCGGTGCTACCTGTCCCCGGAAGTACCACCCATGGATCTGGCCTTTTTATTTAGCATGGATAAAATTGTCCAGCTTGTGCCATGCACATTATTTTTTTTTTATGATGAAATCTGTGAAACAAGAGACATAGTTATAGTGTATATACTGCTCCAAGAGGCCATTTTAAGCCTAGCCATGTATTCCCAAATATACATGTCAGGATAAATTACCTAGTCAGCATATAGTTATGTTTAGGTGGTAGTGCATTTACCCATGGGGCCATATAACTATGATACTTAAACAGCATGTGATTCCTCCCTCTCATTGTTAGGATGAAAACTGCAGATGGCAGGTATAACTAAGGTATCCGAAAACTATAGTGGAGGAACAGATACAGAAGCACTTATGGCTAATGACCTATCATACAGAATCAGATGTACTTTGTGCGAAGCCCAGCCTCTCCAATAGGTACAACTTGTACATGTAGAAGGAGGCAGTACTTGCTAATGTCAGCTTTAAGGTAATACCTAGAGAAAGTGTGCGACTGTTAAACAGTGTATCCATTTGGAAATGTGAACTTTGTTATTGTCTATGTATTGTATTCTCATGGGTTCATTGGAATCAATATTCTTCCCTGACTGCCAAATGAAACTAACAGTGGAAGATATATATATCTACTCTCTACTCTCCTATGTAGAGTTCACAGGGCGTATCATCTCCACAAGGGCAGATATGAATGCATACAGGTACATAGCTCTAATCTAATAGACTGTCTTGTGACCAGTATAATTTATGTGCATGAGACATTGCTGCCCTTAGGTGCAGTGCATTTATTTGCAAGGAAGCATCATATTAGGAAGTTTATGTAGTTAGGTGTTTGTTTGTTCACTTGTAAGTTTGTTAACCAGGTAGATGAGTTGATCAAAATGACCCTTTTCAGTAGTGACCTCGTCCAAAGAGGCAGCGATACACACACAATGGTGTTTTTTTTACATTGGGAAAAGACATGACATTGCAATGACAAACTGACACAAGAATGCGAAAAGTTACAGAAGATGAATGATTCACATAGTGATAGTGCAAGGAGGCAATCAATTATGTAGGAAGTGTTTCACTACCTATGAAAACAATTATAAAACAAGCACAGACTTTTTAGTTTTAATGACATAATGTCAGTGAAGCATTTGCAATTTGACTGTTTTGTTAAGAACTGCTTAAATCACTTTCAGAAATGTAGGAAGTCACTTACATTACTTAGTTGAGCATGCAGTGAGTTTCATGTTACAGCTGTTTTAGAAAAGGCTTTTCCATCTACAGATAGGTGAAATAGGGTCCTAACAAGCAGCAAGGAAACATGATTGTAGCTATAAAATGTCAATCTAAGCAGAGGTTAGTGTAAAATGTTGTAGTATATAAGCTAATTAAAAACATCTCCCCACACAACTGCAGATTGCTTTGTACCTCCTCATAACTGTTTAAAATTCAACAAACTGCTGCCATAGTTCTACATACCATATAGCTTCACACTCACTTGCGAGGGTTTGCACACCTTGGCGAATAATAGAGTGGCACATTCTCCAGAGCTGCAGCTTTACTCCTTATAGGTAAATTATGTCAAGTAGCATGACTCTGAATGTTGGCAGTATGACTGGTATAGGGAGAGAGCTAGCTGATATGATGGAGAGAAGGAAGGTTGATATATTGTGTGTGCAAGAGACCAGATGGAAGGGGAATAAGGCCAGGTGTATAGAAGGTAGGCTCAAATTGTTCTATCATGGTGTGAATGGGAGGATAAATGGGGTAGGGGTTATGCTGATGGAACAGTATGACAAGAGTGTTTTGGAGGTGAAAACAGTGTCAGATAGAGTGATGTTTATGAAGCTGTAAATTGATGGTGTAATGATGAATGTTGTTAGTGCATACGTTCCGCAAGATGAGTGTGCGATGGATGAGAATGAAAAATTTTGAAGTGAGTTGGATGAAGTGGTGGTGAGTGTACCGAAGGGTGAGAGATTGGTGATTGGAATGGATTTCAATGGGCATGTTGGTGAAGGGAACAGAGGGGATGGAGGAAGTGATGGGCAGGTATGATGTTAAGGAGTGGAATGCAGAAGGTCATATGGTAGTGGATCTTGCAAAAAGGATGGACATGGCTGTGGTGAATACATATTTTAAGAAGAGGGAGAAGCATAAGGTGACATACAAGAGTGGAGAATGATGTACACAGGTGGATTATATCCTATGCAGCAGGGCCATTTTGAAGGAGATTGTAGACTGTAAAATGGTGACAGGGGAAAGTGTAGTTAGGCAGCATAGAATGGTGGTCTGTAGGATGACTCTGGTGATCAAGAAGAGGAGGACAAGTGTGAAAAGCAGTGCCAAGGGTCAAATGGTGGAAGTTGAAAAAGGGTGATTGTGAGGTGGAGTTCAGGGAAGAGTTAAAACAGGCAGTGGGAGGCTTTGAAGAGTTACCAAATGGCTGGGTAACTACAGCAGATATGGTAAGGGAGACAGCTAGAAAGGTGCTTGGTGTGACATCTGGACAGAGGAAGGAAGACAAGGAGACCTATGGTGGAATGAGGAAGTGCAGGAGAGTATACAGAGGAAGAGGCTGGCGAAGAAGAAGTGGGATTGTCAGAGAGATGAAGAAAGTAGACAGGAGTATAAGGAGATGAGGAGCATGGCAAAGAGAGAGGTGGCGAAGGCTAAGGATAAGGCATATGAAGAGTTGTATGAAAGGTTGGACACTAAAGAGGGAGAAAAGGACCTGTACAACTGGCTAGACAGAGGGACCGAGCTGGGAAAGATGTGCAGCAGGTAAGGGTGATAAAACATAGTGAGGGAAACATACTCATAAGCGAGGAGAGTGTGTTGAGCACATGGAAAGAGTACTTTGAGGGGCTGATGAATGAAGAGAATGAGAGAGAGAGAAGGTTGAATGATGTGGGGATAGTGAATCAGAAAGTGAAACAGATTAGCAAGGAGGAAGTAAGGACAGCTATGAAGAGGATGAAGAATGGAAAGGCTGTTGCTCCATATGACATACCAGTGGGAGCATGGACGTGCTTAGGAGAAATGGCAGTGGAGTTTTTAACCAGATTGTTTAATGAAATCTTGGAAAGTCAGAGGATGCCTGAGGAGTGAAGAAAAAGTGTTTTGGTACCTATTTTTAAGAATAAGGGTGATGTGCAGAGCTGTAGTAACTACAGAGGGATAAAACTTATCAGTCACAGCTTGAAGTTATGGGAAAGAGTAGTGGAAGCTAGGTTAAGAAGGGAGGTGATGATTAGTGATCAGCAGTATGGTTTCATGCTGGGAAAGAGCACTACAGATGCGATGTTTGCTCTGAGAATGTTGATGGAAAAATATAGAGAAGGTCAGAAGGAGTTGCATTGTGTGTTTGTGGACTTGGAGAAAGCATATGTTAGGGTGCCTAGAAAGGCGTTGTGGTATTGTATGTGGAAGTCAAGAGTGGCAGAGAAGTATGTAAGTGTGGTACAGGATATGTACGAGGGTAGTGTGACAGTGGTGAAATCTGCAGTGGGAGTGACAGATGCGTTTAAGGTGGAGGTGGGATTACATCAAGGATCAGCTCTGAGCCATTTCTTATTTGCAATGGTGATGGACAGGTTGACAGACAAGATCAGACAGGAGGGCCCCATGGACTATGATGTTTGCAGATGACATTGTGACCTGTAGTGAGAGTAGGGACCAGGTTGAGAAGTCCCTGGAGAGGTAGAGATATGCTCTAGAGAGGAGAGGAATGAAGGTCAGCAGAACTAAGACAGAATATATGTGTGTGAATGAGAGGGAGGATAGAGGAATGGTAAGGATGCAGGCAGTAGAGTTGACAAAGGCGGATGAGTTTAAGTACTTGGGAACAACAGTTCAGAGTAATGGTAAGTGTGGAAGAGAGGTGATGAAGAGAGTACAGGCAGGGTGGAATGGGTGGAGAAGAGTGTCAGGAGTGATTTGTGACAGACGGGTACCAGTAAGAGTGAAAGGGAAGGTCTACAAGAGGGTAGTGAGACCAGCTATGCTGTATGGGTTAGAGATGCTGGCATTGACAAAAAGGCAGCAGTCAGAGCTGGAAGTGGCAGAGTTAAAGATATTAAGATTTGCACTGGGTGTGACAAGGATGGACAGGATTAGGAATCAGTATATTAGAGGGTCAGCTCAGGTTGGATGGTTTGGAGACAAAGTGAGAGAGGCGAATGTGCTGAGGAGGGATACTGGGTATATTGGGAAAAGGATGCTAAGGATGGAGCTGCCAGGTAACAGTTAAAGAGGAAGGCCTAAGATAAGGTTTATGGATGTAACAACGAACAAGAACACTATGAGAGACTACTTCGTAAAATAAACAGACGTTTAATGACTCCAAATTAATGTTAGCTTCGCTAAATCAAATATTTAGCCTTCCTCAGACAAACAGCAGAACAGGAAATGACATTTCTTAAAATATATGTATAGAACCAATTGAAATAAAGTGCATTTAGTAATTAGTTGTAACTAAGGTTACCTTAAAGTAGTATAATCCATTGCAAACATAAGCCTTGAATAAAGGTAAAGATAGAGTGCCTCTATAGGCATTGCAACGGAACAGCAAGTGATACTTTGTTGCAAGTAACTCCATTCATCAAAATATTTACACAGATGTTAAACTCTATAATTACTGGATTATTTAATCATACAACTTGCTTCATACTTATGTGATGTGTTAAAAATGTTATAAAAACAGTGAATGATAAACTAAAAAATATTTGTGTATATTTTAAATTGTTACCAAAAATATTTCCACAATTTGGAACATTATTTCCACATTTAAACATTAAAAATACTGATTAGTTTTGCCCGCAGAATTCCTTGGTCCTTTTTGAAAAACATTGGCGAAATTGAATATACCCCGGACATAGTTTTCCTTACAATAGATATAAAAGATCTGTATACAGTTATACCACAGGATATAGGCCTTAATTGGGTGAGAGAATTTATGGTTGCCAAGAATGTTGACAATAACACCATTTATTTGACTGAAACACTCTTGGAGATGGTTTTGGTAAATAACTTTTTCTTTTTTGAAAACAATTTTTACCTTCAAACCTCCGGAGTAGCAATGGGGTCGCCATGTGGGGGTTCGTTCGCCAATGCAGTACTGTCACATTGGGAAAAAGAACTTCTATTTAAGGATGAGGTTTTTAAACAGTATGTCTCCTGGTATACCAGATACCAGGATGACATTTTCTGTTTATGGAAAGGCAATAGTGAGGACATCCCTAACTTTATAGAACGAATGACCAACATGACAAACTTTTTACAGTTCACTTTTAACATACAGGAAAGTGAGATCAGTTATTTAGACATTCTTCTTACAAAGGATGTTAATAACAAAAGACTGAAAAGTAACATACATAGAAAATCCACATATTCTAATAGTTTTTTGCATTTCTCCAGTAGCCATCCCTACTACCAAAAAGATCGGTTGTAAAAGGTCAGTTAGTGAGGCGTCACGTATGGTTACTGATGATCTGGATTTACAACATGAATGCAACAAACTAAAAATATGTTCTTGGCAAGAGGCTATCCACTTACTTTGATTGACAACATCATAGTGGAAGTAGTAAATAAACGGAAGTCAGGCCATTTTATTCCCTTCTTAATAACAAAACTTTCGGGAAGAAGAATTGGCACTAATTCGTTAGTCTGCCAACTAGAGATAGAAGTAAGGACACTAATTATAATGTGTCATTTTTACACACTTTCTCGCTAGATTTTGAAAAAATTAGGGAGATCCTGTATAAGAATTGGGACGTAATTAATCATGACAGTACTTTGTCTACAGCATTAGGTGAAAAACCCAACATAACATACAGGAGGCCAAAACCTTAAAGCTATTTTGGAAAGGGCACCAAAAAGTTCATTTCTCAGCCCCAAAGGAATGTACAAATGTGGTGCCTGTGCAGAATGCAAATTTATTAGAGTGGGCACTCAGTTCAACATTAAAGATAGGACATATAAAATAAGCAAGCATTACAACTGTGAATCAAAATCTGTGGTATATGCTGCTCTGTGTAGCCAATGTGAAGCTTTCTACATTGGCAAGACAGAGCGTAGATTCAAGACCAGAATACACGAACACATTTATGCTATTAGCAGAAGGGATGTGAACAATGCCCTAGCTAAGCATATTATTAGCAATACAGGGCATTCCTTCAACTTTGTTATACTCCAACAAAGAATGCCAGATCCAATGGGTGGCCCTGGCAAATTAGGTTAGAGATAGATGAATTGATGTGGCAGGTACGAACTAGAGCACATTTATTACCTGGCATCAATGACAACCTATCAATAAAATGTGTATTAAAATGGTTATCGTATAACAGATAACACATATAGGGAAGGTCTCTTACATTTGGATATGAAATGGACCCAACATCAATTATTCCCTAACAGAATGCACTAATGTAAAATTGTATTATTTTATGATTATTGTACAGGAATTCTCTTGGGCAAAACTAATCAGTATTTTTAATGTTTAAATGTGGAAATAATGTTCCAAATTGTGGAAATATTTTTGGTAACAATTTAAAATATACACAAATATTTTTAGTTTCTCATTCACCTGCTTTATAACATTTTTAACACATCACATAAGTATGAAGCAAGTTGTATGATTAAATAATCCAGTAATTATAGAGTTTAACATCTGTGTAAATATTTTGATGAATGGAGTTACTTGCAACAAAGTATCACTTGCTGTTCCGTTGCAATGCCTATAGAGGCACTCTATCTTTACCTTTATTCAAGGCTTATGTTTGCAATGGATTATACTACTTTAAGGTAACCTTAGTTACAACTAATTACTAAATGCACTTTATTTCAATTGGTTCTATACATATATTTTAAGAAATGTCATTTCCTGTTCTGCTGTTTGTCTGAGGAAGGCTAAATATTTGATTTAGCGAAAGCAACATTAATTTGGAGTCATTAAGCGTCTGTTTATTTTGAAGTAGTCTCTCATAGTGTTCTTGTTCGTTGTTACGCTCTTTTGGTTCAACAGTTTTTTCGTTTGTGGTTTGGTGTTTGATATGGCGAGCGGAACCGGAGATACTTCCACGGCTTTAGGAGCAGCGGAGCAGTCCTGAAAGGGTTGTGAACAGTTCCAGCAATAATTTGACCACTCTTGTGGAACTGCTTTTGGGCAGGGTTGATGCCCTAACACAAAAGTTGACGCCATTACTGCGGCAGCTTCTAACCAGGATAATAGATCTTCTGGTTTGATTTCATCGCAGCAGAGTGACAACGATGATTTTTCATTCTAATGGGCAGCAATCACCCATTACAGCAACATCATCTACTATACTTACATCAACGGAACGGGTTATACAGACTTCGAATGAACAGCCCTGTCCTGTGATTACGTTATCTGGGGTACCAAATCCAGGTAACAATAACGCTAACTTTAATAATAACATTATCAATCAAAGGAACTGTAACCAGCAAGGAATACCAACAATGGCTGATTTTTTAATGAACAATAATTTTTTCAGCCAAGGGTTCAGTCAGCGTAATGAACCTAATGTAAACCACATGACTGACACAAATGTATTAGGGGATAAAATTGATGAATTTGACAATAAGTTATACAAATATAAAAAACTGCAATTGGAAGTCGCATATCTTACAGAATGTGTTAAACACAAGGTTGTCCCAAAAGGACTAAGACAATGGCGTTTTCCATCTGGGCTGGTGGAAAATTCTCTTTTTCACCAAGAGCTGTTGGCATTGTTTGATCGACAAGGGATCGAATTCCTACAGGCTCTCATTGCTTTTTATTCTAAAGATATTGCGGTTCTTGCAGCTGATTTGGATGCCCTTGAAAATACATTACTTCCAGTGATGATTTCTTGCGTTTAAGTACGACTATTGTCGTATCTTTTCTAGCATTGAGGCTAGTATGGAGAAATTACTATTTAGTAAAAAGAAAAATTAAGTCGAGATTTAACGGACTATGCGAATAAAACCGCTTATCCCAGGCCTCAAAATAAAACGCAGGTTATTCAAGGGGAAGTGCCCAATCAAACTGGACAAAATACGAATGTTATCCCAGTAGATAACACCAATAATGACAATAACCAAGAAGGTTTTACAACTCAGCGGCAGAGCTATAGAAGGAGCCCAAGGCTGAATAATAACAACAGTACCAACGTTAATAACACCAATCAGCCAAACACCTCAGCAAATGGACTGAGGATAACATCCAACCACAAGGCCAGTCTATGGTAGATTTTGACCAACAGGACAACCAGGATTTTCATCAGGCCAACAACACCCGAGCAACCAACCGTACGTGGGCCCAGACAGGGACCAATACGAGGAACAAGAAAAGAGGGGGGAGGAGGAGATGATCCAGGTTCCCTCTTTTGGTTTGGAACCAAATATCCTGAAAAGTAGTAACAATGACTTTACAGTGTATAATTATACACTTATTGAAATCCATCAGGATATTGTCAACTTCTTTGCAAAAGATCTATCGTTTGTTCAAGCAACATATGGACATAGGGAAAACACTGGTGGACCTAAAAGTTTTTGTTAGAAAACTTAACTTACATTCATTGTTGGGTAACAACACAGAGTTACTGAACCCCCTTAGGGTATCTAGTACATATAATCCACCCCTCCATCTGAGCTTATTAGTGTTTGAGAAAATGTGTGAAACAGATTTGTGGGCAATTAAAAATCGGATTATGTATAGTAACCAAAAAGATCTTAACAATATGACCACACTGGAATGGGATTTTCTCCATTTATTAAGGGATTGTAGGATCCATGTCATGAAACCGGATAAAGGGGGTGGGGTGGTTTTAATGGACCACTTTAAATATGTGGAATACATGAAGAAGCATTTGGATACACCAGCTTATAAGGAAGTATCTCTGAATGAGATACATGGAGCCTACAGGAAGATTAATAATATACTATATGATTTACTTATGGAAGGTTTTATTATTCCAGAAACGTATAGATATTTGCAGATGCCATCCCCCAGAATCTCAGCCTTCTTTGGAACACCAAAATTACATAAACAGCTTTACTCACCTCCGTTCAGGCCTATTGTTGATGGCAGGGGTTCGGCCACTTACGCATGTGCAAGACTAGTTGATAGTATTATTAAACCTTTACTAGCACAGGAGGCACATATCTGTAAGGACTCTTGGTCCTTTTTGAAAAACATTGGCGAAATTGAATATACCCGGACATAGTTTTCCTTACAATAGATATAAAAGATCTGTATACAGTTATACCACAGGATATAGGCCTTAATTGGGTGAGAGAATTTATGGTTGCCAAGAATGTTGACAATAACACCATTTATTTGACTGAAACACTCTTGGAGATGGTTTTGGTAAATAACTTTTCTATTTTGAAAACAATTTTACCTTCAAACCTCCGAGTAGCAATGGGTCGCCATGTGGGGGTTCGTTCGCCAATGCAGTACTGTCACATTGGGAAAAAGAACTTCTATTTAAGGATGAGGTTTTTAAACAGTATGTCTCCTGGTATACCAGATACCAGGATGACATTTTCTGTTTATGGAAAGGCAATAGTGAGGACATCCTAACTTTATAGAACGAATGACCAACATGACAAACTTTTTACAGTTCACTTTTAACATACAGGAAAGTGAGATCAGTTATTTAGACATTCTTCTTACAAAGGATGTTAATAACAAAAGACTGAAAAGTAACATACATAGAAAATCCACATATTCTAATAGTTTTTTGCATTTCTCCAGTAGCCATCCCTACTACCAAAAAAGATCGGTTGTAAAAGGTCAGTTAGTGAGGGCGTCACGTATGGTTACTGATGATCTGGATTTCCAACATGAATGCAACAAACTAAAAAATATGTTCTTGGCAAGAGGCTATCCACTTACTTTGATTGACAACATCATAGTGGAAGTAGTAAATAAACGGAAGTCAGGCCATTTTATTCCCCTTCTTAATAACAAAACTTTCGGGGAAGAAGAATTGGCACTAATTCCGGTTAGTCTGCCAACTAGAGATAGAAGTAAGGACACTAATTATAATGTGTCTTTTTTACACACTTTCTCGCTAGATTTTCGAAAAATTAGGGAGATCCTGTATAAGAATTGGGACGTAATTAATCATGACAGTACTTTGTCTACAGCATTAGGTGAAAAACCCAACATAACATACAGGAGAGGCCAAAACCTTAAAGCTATTTTGGAAAGGGCACCAAAAAAGTTCATTTCTCAGCGCCCCAAAGGAATGTACAAATGTGGTGCCTGTGCAGAATGCAAATTTATTAGAGTGGGCACTCAGTTCAACATTAAAGATAGGACATATAAAATAAGCAAGCATTACAACTGTGAATCAAAATCTGTGGTATATGCTGCTCTGTGTAGCCAATGTGAAGCTTTCTACATTGGCAAGACAGAGCGTAGATTCAAGACCAGAATACACGAACACATTTATGCTATTAGCAGAAGGGATGTGAACAATGCCCTAGCTAAGCATATTATTAGCAATACAGGGCATTCCTTCAACTTTGTTATACTCCAACAAAGAATGCCAGATCCAATGGGTGGCCCCTGGCAAATTAGGTTAGAGATAGATGAATTGATGTGGCAGGTACGAACTAGAGCACATTTATTACCTGGCATCAATGACAACCTGTCAATAAAATGTGTATTAAAATGGTTATCGTATAACAGATAACACATATAGGGAAGGTCTCTTACATTTGGATATGAAATGGACCCAACATCAATTATTCCCTAACAGAATGCACTAATGTAAAATTGTATTATTTTATGATTATTGTACAGGAATTCTGCGGGCAAAACTAATCAGTATTTTTAATGTTTAAATGTGGAAATAATGTTCCAAATTGTGGAAATATTTTTGGTAACAATTTAAAATATACACAAATATTTTTTAGTTTATCATTCACTGTTTTTATAACATTTTTAACACATCACATAAGTATGAAGCAAGTTGTATGATTAAATAATCCAGTAATTATAGAGTTTAACATCTGTGTAAATATTTTGATGAATGGAGTTACTTGCAACAAAGTATCACTTGCTGTTCCGTTGCAATGCCTATAGAGGCACTCTATCTTTACCTTTATTCAAGGCTTATGTTTGCAATGGATTATACTACTTTAAGGTAACCTTAGTTACAACTAATTACTAAATGCACTTTATTTCAATTGGTTCTATACATATATTTTAAGAAATGTCATTTCCTGTTCTGCTGTTTGTCTGAGGAAGGCTAAATATTTGATTTAGCCGAAAGCGCTAACATTAATTTGGAGTCATTAAACGTCTGTTTATTTTACGAAGTAGTCTCTCATAGTGTTCTTGTTCGTTGTTACGCTCTTTTGGTTCAACAGTTTTTTCGTTTGTGGTTTAAGGTTTATGGATGTGGTGAGAGAGGACATGCAGGTGGTTGGTGTGACAGAGCAAGATGCAGAGGACAGGAAGAAATGGAAACAGATGATCTGCTGTGGTGACCCCTAACGGGAACAGCCAAAAGAGAAGAAACATGACTGTATGACTTGCATTATTTCAGTCACATGCTCATGAGAAAAGTCGTACAGCTAGATGAATAGGAAATATCTGATGTCTCAGATTCATGGACTCGTGTACCTACATCACTTGTCCTAATACATGCAACAGTCATCTGAGCAATGACAAGCTGTGCTACTTTTGATTCAGTATTCACAGGTGTGATTCAATGGATGCCATTTTACTCCTCGTGAAAGGAGTACCACGTGGCAAAGTCTACTTCTGCTTGTGTCCAGCAGAGGTCAGCTGTCTGGTGTGTTTAGGAGAGCAAGATTATTCTTTACTTCCTTTACAGCCTTTCAGGGATTGCCTCCTTGCTCTTATGCTGATCCCTTTAGAAAAGCTGGCGTCTGATATGATCTGGCTGAGGAGCTCACTGAAGCCACGGTACATGCATCTCTCATATAGTATATGATGGCAGCACATTGAAGAGTTCTCTGCATGGGAAGCAGAAGTTCAGCAACAATGGTTCAAATAAGATTGACAATGTCTGTTATTGTAAATGTTTTTGGGGAGGAGGCATTATCAGTCTATTATACAGATCTGTTCCAGCTTTTTGCAAGTTTTTTTTTAACATCCATAATTGATAATTATGGGGAGGTGATATGAGGGGGTACTATATCATAATTCTGCTGAAAAGAGTTACTGCTACTGGCAGGTCATTATCTCATATATTGTTGACCACATGTCTGGCTTACAGTTTGGTAATTCTTTTTCAGGTGGCTGTGGTGGGAGGAAGTACTATGAAATGCTGAGGATACTTATGGTGGGGACCTGCAGGGACTTGTGATGTGGTGAGATTACCCAGTACTATCTCACAGTAAGGGAATGCAACAGGTGTGTGTCCTATCTGCATGGAGCTGGTACCTATGCAAGCCTGTTTATTTCTAAATGGGGGGTCACACCTACCTACTTCCTGGGGCAGAAATTATAGGATATAGGTATGAGCCTATAAACTGTATCTGTTTTTCTGACAGCTTCCTTTCTACATGTTACAGTTTCCTGACGTGACCCTTTTTTTTCTGGATGACTTGTGTTACACATTTCTTTATATACTTTCTGCTGGTAGAATGAGTTCACTTATGGCAACCTTCCCATTGTGTTTCTTCCATTTAATTCCAGATGATTGAGTGGCTCACTAGGCACCTAAAACACTGCTGAGGCTTTAGCTGAACAGGGTGAGGGGGCTTGCTAGAGGGGACTCAGCTTTTCATTGCTAGGTAACCCAGGCCCACTGGCTCCAGTGCTCTAGCCACAATGGAGCAGAATGATGGACGCTGTGCTTGAATGAACAGTGGACAGTCATATGGCTCACATGGAATACCTCTTATAATGGATTATAGATTCATTCACCAACCCAGCCCTAACAACTGAACCATTGAACTAACAGAGAAGGAACTGGCCCATAAATGTCCTGATCTATCTGCTGATGATGGATAACTGTACTGTCCTTTGGGGCCCGTAGTGGTCTACATGCTATTTATACCTCACCCTATCTTTAGCCTGGTGTACCTCCTTCTTATTGTTTTATCCACATACATACCTAGAGTGTTGTCTAACCATTTCCGTCACCATTTGTCCGTCCTGTGTGTGCCTCTGTCCATCCCATATCTCCCCATTTTAGTATCTTCACATCCAGCCCTGTTTATCTGTGCTGATCTGTATTTTACTTTTTGATCTTGTATATTGACCTGTCCTCTTCCTTCCCCTGTTTACCTGTCACCCTTCTCCATCCCATATCTGTATATAAATAAAAGGAGCCCTATCTCTGCAAAAATGGTTGTTCTGCCTCCCTCACAGCCTGTATTCGCCTATACATTGTCCTTTTATGTGCCTTTCTTGCTGGCTTCAGGGTTTTCCTACCTCCCTGCTCTGCTAAGATAATTTGTAATGTGCATAAGCTTCATTGGCTTGTATCACACTAACAGACCTTACTTTTCTATTGTCAACAACACCATTTGTAGTCATTCACATGATTTGTGTAAGAATTTCTTAAACACACATTGAAGTGTGAAATGGATTTTTTATACATATATAAACCCAAAGTGAAGTTGGCATACTGGTCAATGTGTTTACCTTGCAGCCACAAAGTGCAGACTTTGATTTTCACATGCGGTAATTGGCTAGGCTTAAAATGGTCCACAAAAGCAGTTAGTCTTGTACTAATTTATGAACAAGAATCACATTCAGAAATATACACTATTCCACATGAATTGCTGTCATAGTGACTCCTGGTCCAAAATGTTTTCCAATTCACATTAAGCAAAGCTCCTCAATGACCATATTTAAGCATAACCTGGGCAAGTGGATGGAGACCTTAAATTCATTTTTTTTCATTTCTACAAGTCTTTTGGGTTTCTGATACCATGACGGGAATGGACCCCATTCCTAAGTCAAAGTATGATTAAAGTTCATGAAATTAGTATTGTTTCAATCTTTGATGTTAGCCAGAAGTGCTCTTTGTGGCACTTGCAACGTGCCCAGTAATGACTCTTTCTGCAATTCGTATGGAATTACATCTATCAGTAACATATCTAAGTATGATTGTAAATTATTTTTTATAAGATCCATTGCTCCTACTACTACTGGAACTGTCTGGGTATTTTTCTTCCACATAGCCTTCATTTCTGCCTGTAAGTCCTGATATTTTATGACTTTGTGTCTCTAAGGCTCTGTAGTCACTTCTTCTTTCGGCTTTTCCCGGTTAGGCATCGCCACAGCGGATCACCTGTCTGCTCCTGATTGGAAGTGGAGGTTTACAGTGTCGAGTTGCCAGCCCAGTGCCCAACCTTCCACAGAAGGCACACACGCACGCACACAAACTCACAACTAGGGCCAATTTAGAGTGTCCAATCCACCTGCAGCATGTCTTTAGGATGTGGGAGGAAACCAGAGCACCCGGAGGAAACCCATGCAACCACAGGGAGGACATGCAGACTCCGCACAGAAGGCTCCCCAGCCAAGGATCGAACTGGAGAACCTCTTGCTGTGAGGTGACAGTGCTAACCACTGCACCACCGTGGCTGCCCTAGGCACTGTAGTCACTGCGTGTAGCAATTTCAATGATCAATGCTACTTTTGTCTTCTCTTCATGGACTACTATATCTGGTTTTCTGTCATTTATTTTATACTCCCATGTGATATAAATGTCATCATTTTTTATGATGCATTTTGGTTCATGTTTGCAATGTTTTTCAGCTACTTGAATATTATAATGTTTGCACAATCCCCAGTGGAACAGTCTTGTCACATTATTATGCCTTTCAGTATACAGTCCTTCTGTCATTAGTATATCATAACCAGCTACAAGATATAAGACTGTTTCCAATTCTGTTTTACAAAACCTACATTTGTCTGTTTCTCTCATGTTCAATGGACATTGTAAACCAAAATGTATGTAGTCCACTGTCTTTGGCCGCCAATATTAACCTTTCGTCTTTTGATTTAAGTTCACTGCTCCTTAACCATTCCTGTGTTCGATCCTGATTGACATTCATAGATTCATAGATCAGTACTAGGCTAATTGCTCCTGCAAGCCATTTTAAGCCTAGCCAATTATCCCCTGTGAGATTCAAACCCTGTACCTTGTATTTGTAAGGCAAACACCTTAACCATTAGGCCATCCTCCCAACTAGGATGAGGTTGTTACAAGAGTTTTCTTTACTTGCAACTATATTTCTGCATTTCCACTGTTTTGCCTTTTCATCTAATCCTTCACCTTATATTCTTTCTTTGTTGTTTTGACACATTCAGTTGCTGCCTGATTTTTATCTACTTCTGATTTGATATCCATTCCCACTTGACACTAATATGCTTATGTTAACTAAGCAGGGAAGTTATCTTAGACTTATTCTCCTCATGTTTCAAATCTTTCATTATGGGCATTTGGGTCTTGTGAGGTCAGCAGATATGTATACAGTCACATGATTGCAGATTTATACATGTAAACAATTTTGAGGAAGCCCGTACCTCCTTCAGAATGGGGAATATATAATCTTGGCATGCAATGTTTTCTATAAATCATTTGATGATGATTTATAAAACCTCATTAGTAAGGGTATCTCATCCAGGGACAAGGTGGTCATAACATCTCTGTATTCTTCCCTTATAAGACCCATTATTGAGTATAATGCCCCTTTCGGCATGTACATCACAAAGCACATGCAACAGCTGGAGAGACCACAGAGGTTCCTCACCTAGAGAATTTAGGGCCTCAAACATCTACCCAACACAGATAGGCTGAAGGCCCTGTCCCTCTACTTAGTCTCCTACAGACTCCTTAGAGGTGACCTCTGCCTGGCCTAGAAAGCAAGCTCAGAATTCACTCTGATGGGACTGCTGCATATCCACAAGTCAAGCTCCACTCAAGTAACCCACACGCGTGACCTCAACCTGGTCTGTGACATCAATAGGACTCATTGTTGGGATAGATTTGCGTCCCATAGACTCCCCCTTTTGTGGAATAGACTCCCTCTCCACATAAAGCAGAGTGCCTCATTAAACCATTTTAAGTGCAACCTGGATAACTGGATGGAGAACAGAAAATATGCCCCTGAGATTCCACCTGTATCCCTGCTGGACAGTGGCATAGGGTGCTGACTTATTGGAACATGGGCTAAATTCTTGGCTAGGCTCGTAATGGCCTCAGGGCCAATATCCTAGTAACTTCCTATGATCCTATGATCCTATGATGTGCCTAAAGTATCCTTCTTGTTTTCCTGCCCAACCTATCCAACAGCTTTTTGGGCTGGTCAATCACTTCAAAACTGTAAGTTTGGACAAGAAGAGAAAATTGGTTTATAGCTTGGACTCCTAGCTTTCAACACTGTTTTCAGTATTAATTTTAGTCTTCTAAAATATTCCTTATTAAGTTTTATTCACATTTGTTCATGTTTTATTGTTGATCCTTCATCAATTCCCAAACATGCATACACTCCCTCTTGCTCAAGTTCTTTTATATCACCTTACTGTCCCAAAGTGTGTTTTCTTGGTGCTGCAGCTTTTCTGCTTTAAAGGTTGCTTTTGCACATTTATCAAGACCAAATGGCATTCTTATATCATCTGTAAAACCTTTGACCACTTGCACTTGTGCCTTCAGTTCCTCATCTGATGAGCTATACAATTTTAAATCACTGGCAAAAAGAAGATGAAAAGTCATTCTACTTTGTTGTTTTCTGGGAACCAAATTGTAGCCATGACCTAATCTGTTAAGTAGACATCTTAATGGGTTAAGGGCAAGACAAAAGAGCAGAGATGACAGAAAGTCACCCTGGAATATTCCCCTTTGAATTTTTATCATTGGAATAATAATTTGTCCTTTACCATGGGTTAACTGCAAAGTGATTTGCCACTGTTTCATGGTCACTGTAATGTAATTGATCAGTGTACTGTTAAGTAGGAGTTTTGTTTTTCCAGGCTGGTGTCTGTTCAGGGTGTGCATATAAATAGTTCTTCCTCTTGGCTAAGTCTTCATGTATAGATAATACTTTTAGCCAGAAGTTAGGTACTGCATCTGGGCCTGGGGTTTTCCAGTTAGGAGGAGCTTTTCTTAACTTTGTTTCAGTCTCTCTGGGTGTTACTTCATCCCATTTCATACCCTGTACATTTGAACTTCTTATTCTTTATTTTATTTCTTCTATCCATTTAACATCTTTGTTATGTTCCAAAGGATCTTCATAGATATTTCTCCAAAATGTATCTATTTCTTCTTTTTGGTGGTGTTTCAACTCCTTCTCCCTTGTTTCCCAGTTTGCTAGAAAACTTTTTTGGGTCATCTATAAATTGCTTGTTCTGTATTTTTCTTTTATAAAGTTTTTCTGCCTTTTTTTTACTTTATTATTTGTGATAATTGATGGTAGCTCTTGATCTGTTCTGATACTGCACATTGCTTTTATCACATCTATCTTTCTAAGTATTTTTGGTGATCTGTTCCCTTTTCTATACTCTTCTAACAGTGATACTTCTTCTCTTAATTGCTTTCTAGTTTTCTCTATTCAATACTTCCATGATGACATTCAATTTCTTCCCTTCCTTTCCCTTAATATCCCATGTTTTTGTGGTAAGACTTTACCTGTTATTTTAGGTGCTCAGTAATAAATCCTATTTACTTCTGTTATATCACATTGATCTCTATGGACAGTCCTAATTACTGTTTATTTGTTTTATCAGATTTCCAACTTTTTGGATTTTATTAACTTTCTGTATTCTATTTCTTTCATTGATCTTAATATGTCCATTTCTATTAAATCGAACAACTCTTTTCTTAGATAATTTTCTTCTAAACTTAGGGCACATTCTGTGTTCTCCATTTTCTGCAGGCATTCTATTGAAAGTTCCAGAGCATCTTCCTGTGCTACATTCTCCTCAGTTTCATCCTGTGTCATCTGCTACACTTTCATATGAGAACTCACTGGTCTATTCACAACATTGACTGCATCAGCATTGCCACCTTTTTCTGTTCCTTCTGTTGCTGTGCAACTTCAACTGAACATTTGTTTCTACTGGTTTCCTATGAAAGGTTACAAAGTATCTTCATTTGGCAACTGATCAGATGTTTCCCATTCCATTGGCTTCTCTTTAGTTTGGAGATTCATTGCTCTATCCTGCTGTGATGTTATCTGAGTTAGATTCTCCACACTAAATCCTTCACTTTGCAGGTAATCCATAACCTCATCTTATATTTCTTTAACTTCTTTACAAATCCTCTTTAGTACTTTTCCTCTTTGTTTTCTTATTTTTGGGCTGTAAAATTTTCCATGTACAGATGCCTTAGCCTGTATTTCTCTTCAAATATCTTTAGTGCTGTTCTTTTTGTATTGATTAGTTTTGCATTCTCCTTTGCATAAATATTGCACCATGTTAAATCTCTTTCTTTCCCATGTCCATATTTCTTTTTCAGATGTCTCTTGATCTTCCTGTTTCTCCATACTCTGGGGACTCGTTGTTTCATCATGCTGTGATGTAACCTGTGTTTGACTTTCTGCATTAACCCTTCACTTCTCAAGTATTCCATAACTTTATCTCCTGTTCTTTTAACTTCGACTTAACTAATCTGTTCTACCTTGCCACTTAGTGATCTTATTTTTTATTGTGATTTTCTTTTCCATATCTGGATGCCTTTGCCTGTATTTCTCTTTGAATATCTCTGGGGCTGCCTTTTTTGTGTTGATTAATTTAACTTTCTTGTTTGCATAAATATTGCACCATATCAGATCCCTCTTTCTTTTCTTAAGTTCATATTTCTTTTTTATACCTTTGAAAAGTCTCTAGATTTTGTTCTTTATATTTTCTTACTTCCTCAGTCACTTCTTTTTCCAAACAGCCCAATACTTCTTGGTCTATATAATGTTTTTCATTAATCTGCTGTAATAATGAACACAAATGTTTATCTGAAGCTGTCAATTTATTTGACAGTTTTTCTTGTGGAGGTATTTTTCTTTCCTCTAATTTCCCTCTTAATCTTTTTGTATATCTTCTGTCTAGAAATTCCAGGCTTCTTGCATAATAGTGACAATACATAATTTCTTTTTTATCCTCAACAGTCCACTCTATTGTCTTTATGGCTCTTTTTTTGGTATATCAGTTTTTGTGATTTTTGTGAACTGGTACTTCTTTCTGCAATAGGGAGGGGGGCTATCCTTCCCCTAGGTGTGACATAGCTCCATTGTAGGAATGCTTCCGTGTCTTGAGGATTCTACACTGTCATTTTTTTCCAGTCTTGGCACCAGTGCGCCTACCAGGATTGGGCAGTTTTTTATACTGGGTCTTGTGCACCCAGCTATCTATTTTATTTTTAACCTGCTTGTTTCCATGATATATGCTACTTAAAATACAGTCTATATATCAGTGTTGTCTTGGTGAGATGTTGTGAAAAACAAGATCTACCTCCTGAAGGTACTCACCATGACTTGAGGATGAATTCAGTTCCAGCAATACTATTCTCCTTTGCTTGCTGACTTATCATCTCTCTATTTAGACCCTTTAAAGCTCTTCATTTGGACCCTTATCATCTCTCCATTTAGACCCTTTAAATCTCTTCATTTGGACCCTTATCATCTCTCCATTTAGACCCTTTAAGTCTCTTCATTTGGACCCTTATCATCTCTTCATTTAGACCCTTTAAATCTCTTCATTTGGACCCTTATCATCTCTCCATTTAGACCCCTTAAATCTCTTCATTTGGACCCTTATCATCTCTCCATTCAGACTTTTTACAGTTACTCCTCAATGACCCTATTTATGTGCAACCTGGACAAAAGGATGGATGACCTTAAATTCACCCCTGGAGTGACACCGATGCCTCTCATGGACAAGGGCAGCAGTGGCCGATCTTAGATTCACTCTGCAAGCAATCAAACCATCTAACAATGGTCAATTAGGGAACATGGGTAGTATATGGCTAGGCTTGTAAAGAACCTACGGCCATTAGCCTAGTAACCTCCTATGAACCTATGAACTAGGTACAGATGCTTATTTTCAGGGGTGACCTGGGACACCAGTCTGATTAACTGACTGGTTCAAAGCCACATAGTGGGCAAATGGAAGTTGAAGGAACCAAATCTTGTATCTTTGGTTAGAGAAAGCAGCTCATTGGTAGTTTGGAGCCTTAATTCTCTGTGCTGACATAGTTTATGGCCAGATTCTACAGTAATTGTTTGCAAGAAAAAGCTACAGGAAATATCGTCTTTTCAATCAGAGTCCTTGATGCAAAACCAGCTTGCCTACCTTCCTGTACTAGAACTGTTCCAAACTCTTACAACTTGTCAGTTGTAGGTAGTATTACAACATAATACTTCAATGTCAGTGTACTACACAGCAGACTTTTTAGTAACTCATACCTCTGTTTTGGCTTGCTGATCAATGTCATACTGTCTTATACCCTTTCAGCTTTTTAGTAGTACTGCTGTATCTGTTAAGCATGGCATAAACTGATTTTGTACCATGTACTTCTCATACATAACATCTATTTGGCACTTAACTTTTGTTGAATTTCAAACCTTGTGACCTCACTCTGTCAAAATAAATTGATCTGTCATCTGTAATGTTTCTTCATTGCAGCACACCAAACTAGAAAGTCATTGATAATGTTAACACTTGCTTCTAGCCTCTTAGTCATATTTGCTACAGCTCTCTAGGACCCTTCTGTTTTCTAGTGCTGATGAAATTCCAGATGTTAGCCTCAAATCTGAATGTTGCTAAGAATGTACTATATGTACAGAGCAAAAAGCTGGAACAGATCATCTAATTTAATTTGAAAAAAATATTTGGCTTGCATCAACCACTAATAAAATCTGGAATGAAATCTAGTACCAGCCACTACTATAATCTGCAAATGATAATGCACTATTGTGACTCTTTTATTGGGTCTTGTAGGTCAACACCAATCCTGACCTTGTCCTTTTAACTGCAGTCTGACTTAGTGTTTAACCATAGCTGTCATTCTGTTGATCCATTCCGTAGGTTTCATGTCTTCAGCTATATTCTTGATTTCTCCATATGCTTTAATTCTTCCTCAGTTTTGGCTTTAAGCCTAATAGGAATCTTGATAACTGCTCCAGATGCTAACTCTAAATGGTATTCTGGCACGTGTGCCACTTTTTATTTTATTTTCACTTCTTAGCTCAGGTAGAACACCACTCCAAGTGGGTTATAATAAACTATAGTAATGTACAGTGGATATAAAATGTTGAAGGTTGTGCGTCAGGGCCAGCAACTTGGCATGTAAAAAAACCTACTGCCAATCATTAGCAGACCGGAGTTCCGCTGTGGCGACCCCTAACAGGGAAAAGGCAAAAGACACAACAACACACCCATGTTAAAATGCCAGGTTTTTGTGATATAAAAAAATGAGACCACAATAAATAATTTCAAAAATGTTCCCACCTTTAATGTGACCTATAACCTGTACAATTCAATTGAAAAACAAACAAATCTGTTAGGGGGGAAAATAAAAAAAATGAACAATATGCTGGTTGCATATATGCCCACCCTTAAACTAATCCTTTTTGTGTGTGCACACCCTTAAACTAATACTTTGTTGAAGCACCTTTTGATTTAATTGCAGCATTCAGTCTTCTTGGGTAGGAGTCTGTCAGCATGGCACATCTTGACTTGGTAATATTCGTCCACACTTCCTTGCAAAAGCACTCCAAATCTGTCAGACTGCGAGGCCATCTCTTGTGCACAGCCCTCTTCATGTCACCCCACAGAATGTCTATTGGATTTAGGTCAGGGCTCTGGCTGGGCCATTCCATAACTTTAATTTTCTTCTGGTGAAGCCATTCTTTTGTTGATTTGGATGTATGCTTGTGGTCATTGTCATGTTGAAAGGTGAAATTCCTTTTCATCTTCAGCTTTTTAGCAGACGTCTGAAGGTTTTGGGCCAAAAGTGACTGGTATTTGGAACTGTTCATAATTTCCTCCACCTTGACTAAAGCCCCAGTTCCAGCTGAAGAAAAGCAACCCCAAAACATGATACTGCCACCACAATGCTTCCTCGTGGGGATGGTGTTGTTTTGGTGATGCGAAGTGTTGTTTTTGCGCCAAACGTACCTTTTGGAATTATGGCCAAAAAGTTCAACCTTGGTCTCATAAGACCATAACATATTTTCCCACATGCTTTTGGGAGACTTGATGTATTGTTTTGAAAATTTTAGCTGGGCCTGGATGGTTTTCTGTTTAAGAAAAGGCTTCCATCTTGCAACCCTACCCCATAGTCTAGACATATGGAGAATACGGGAAACTGTTGTCACATGTAGTACACAACCAGTTGTTGTTTGTCCTTTCGGCTTTTCCTGGTTATGGGTTGCCACAGCAGAACTCTAGTACATGACCAGTACTTCAAAGAAGTTCATCCAGCTCCTTCAGTGTTGCTGTAGGTGTCTTGGCAGCCTCCCTGACCAGTTTCCATCTTGTTTTGTCATCAATTTTGGAGGGACATCCATTTCTTTGCAACATCACTGTTGTCCCATATTTTCTCCACTTTCTGATGACTGTCTTCACTGTGTTCCATGGCATAGCCAATGCTGTGGAAATTTTTTTGTACCCTTCTCCTGACTGATGCCTTTCAACAATGATATCCCATTAATGCTTTGTAAGCTCTCTGCGAACCATGGCTTTCACTGTAGCAGGCAACTGAGTAAATGTCAGAAAAATCCTACTAGGACAGCTGAACTTTATTTGGGGTTAATCAGAGTCTCGCTAATTGATGGCAGGTGTGTACCCAAGAAGACTGAATGCTGTAATTAAATCAAAAGGTGCTTCAACAAAGTATTAGTTTAAGGGTGTGCATACACAACAAAGTATTAGTTTAAGGATGTGCACACTTATGCAAGCAGCGTATTGTATGTTTTTTATTTTTTATATTTTGTCCGCTAACAGATTTGTTTGTTTTTCAATTGAATTGTACAGGTTATAGGTCACATTAAAGGTGGGAAAAGTTTTGAAATGATTTATTGTGATCTCATTTTTTTTATATCACAAAAACCTGGCATTTTAACAGGGGTGTGTAAACATTTTATATCCACTGTATATGTATAGCACATGCATTCTTAGCATGCAACAGTAAGTATTTGTAGGTGTTGTTTAATATTTATGGTTGTATATACATGAGAACATTTTATTTGAAATCAGCTCTTTAGTGGCTTGTTTAACAATGTAGTCATATAAGATGTATTAGAGTAACACTCTGCTGTACATAATATATACACTGTCTACGTGACATTTGATGAGTTGATAAAAAAATGAAAAGGTACAAGTAGAGATGCAACAACAGGTGTGTATATGGAGGAAGATTCTTCTTCTTCTTACTATGTGTTGAACTGACTTGTGTTACTGAGGAGATCTGGTTGTCTAGCATGAAATAAGAATATAATGATTATGTGATGCTGTGTAGGTATATGCATTTACAAGTAGTGTATTTAAGTAGAGTCTATTTGAGATCTGCACAAAAATCTAGGAAGAAGGAGATATATCTGAGTTATGAGTGTGACTATTCATGTGCTGCATTTGCCTTAGCACTGCTCAAACATTAATATTTGTTGCCTAAGTGAATATTCTGACCTCCTCACTTCTGCACACTCTGACAGCACGTTGTCACAACCAGCATCTATACATTTCCACTAGTGATATATTGCATGTTTTGGATACTTACTGGGCTTGATTCCAAAGCAATGAGAGCAGACAGCCTCCGTCATCCAGCTCTCATTACTCTAAGGTGGGAAATTTACTCTTCCTCTTGGCATTTCCTCAGTCTTAGGAGTCGCATTCTCCCAAATCAATGTCTCAAACACCAGTGTGCATGGCATGGAGTGTCACTGTGCCTGGACAAGGTATTGAGGTCATCTAACATTCTGTGTTAGTGAATATCATTGTCTATTCTAACAAGGGTGCTGGACCAGTCCGGGGACTCACCACGGTCACTAACTCTGGCCAAAGTTCTTCGACACAGCAGCTCCTTCTGTATGTCAGACCTGGTATTGCAAGCAGAGAGCCTGCCCGTATTTCCAGGTCTGATATACAGGAGTAGCTGCACAGCTATGATGCCATTTAGTGCAACACCTGTAGGGCGGTCTAATGAATGCACGAATGTTAGCAGCAAAGGCATTATCTCTTCATTTTCCACATCCAAGAAGGAAGACAGGCATAAGGGACCACAAGTGCATTGTCACCAGGGAAATAAATATATTTTAAAAATACAGCAATGTGAGTTGTCCTGAAAGGCTTTCAGTGGATGGCTCACAGTGAACACAGCCATGAATGTGCATGTGCATATACCCATGTGTCCCCATGATTTGTGACACCTGCACTGGATAAACTACATACTATGAATCATAATTGAGGCATTCTGGCTTCCCACCAGATATTTTCTACAGTAACAAGTCTCATAATCAGGTGTAGCTACTGCTTCACTCACACATCCCATTGACTTTAACACGATTATTCATTTAGTCAACTTTGTACGTGGGTGATCTTTGCCTATGTGCAACTCTGATTTCAGTTGGCATGCAAGCCTAATTCCTGTTTCACAATCACTTGTAAGGCTCTGGCAGCCCCAATAAGCTTTCACATTACTACTTATATGTGTGCTGTTTACTGCATTTAAGTAACATGTCTGAAAAAACAGAGGTAATTCATCTCTCCTACTAAATCCAACACACTTACACAGCCAATATAAGGCTTTAAACAAGCAAACATATGCCTTTTACTACAGTACTGAAACAGACATTTCATAGACATTGTGTGCTAGTGAAAGGAGTACTTGCAGCAACACTAGACAATTACTGTTATGCAGCTCTGAACATTTCAGTCTGTATTTGAAATGAAGTCAGTCTAAAATGAAATATAAACAAAAACTTAAAAAAAACTGACTGTGATTCAGACTCTGAAGATACATGTGAATTTTTGAATCATTTGGATTAACAGCTTCAACAAGAAAAATGATCTGAGGCTAACTTCTTCATAAAATTTCCCCAGTCTTCATCAAACAGGAATTATGTGCTGTACTAGGTTATATACTGAAACTCTTTACTAGAGCTGCAATTAACTATACCAGTCTTCAAATGAACATTAAACAAGTGTGCAGCCAGGCATATTCAGTGTATGCAAGTGAGTACGTTTTTTTTAATCAGCTCTAGGAAAGAGTATGGCTTATAAAAGTCAAGAGATGTATACGTGTTTAAACTAATGCCTGTAACAAAGATCTGTACATACCTTGTTTGCAAATGTGCCTTAAACTAATACCTGTGATAACGATCTGTACATACCTTGTTTGCAAATAAACCTGCTCACTAAAGAAAATAATCTATTTAAATGGTGTAGGGGCAACAGTTGAAAATATTCATCATTCCATTGATATCAAAGGATCAGCATTTGAAGAGGTGTACATGTTTTGAACATGAGGTGGGGTAATAATATAAAGCTGTGAAGAGAACATAAATTTCTGGCTATACCCCAATATCACAACTCAAAGGATACAAAAATGGTACCCATGATTTGTTGAACACTGCACAGTCCCACCAGTGGGATAAAGTCTTTTTTGAGAAGATAAGCAACAGCAAACTCATGGTTGGTCTGATCACTAATGCAGAGAATTAAGGCTGTGAGATGTTAAATATTTGCTTCCTATAAATCAAGGGTATGCTGTTTAATTCCTTCCCCCTCCATTTACTTGTGTGACTCTAAGCACGTCACTTTTCTAGACACTACTCATAGACTGCGCCTCAAAAATAACACTTTGTCCTATGGGTTTACCTGGTTAAAAAGTAGATAAAAAGATGAAACTGGAACAGTGTCTGTCTAAATGAAATGTTTCTAGTTTTGTTTCTTTCCTTTCTTTTCTTTTCAATACAGTTTGTATAATATGGTCCAAGACTACATGTCCATGAATGAGTTGCATTTGCGTTACATGGGCAATCTTATATGGTCTTTGTCATTAAAACCAAAGAAGACTGGGGACAAAGAAGCTTGAATGATATACATAGGAGTATGTTAATAAAATAGAAGTAAATGGACAGACAGTGAAGGAAAATCAAAATAAAAATGAGTGAAATAGAAAAGTGGCATGTATAAATGAAAAAAGAAGAGGCAAAGTCAAAAAAGCCTGCAGGGATTTGTACAACCTGCATGCTGAGATACACCAAAGCAGGAATAATATGTGGTAAAAGTGGGACCAGTAAAACAAAAGACAAACAATTGAAGAATATTGGGTAGAAGATGGGCTATGAAACACAGGATAAGACAAACAGTGAACAGTGTTAGTTTATAGGCCACCAAAATACAAAAGGTCAATATAATGTCATTGTTAAGAGCCTGAGGTTGAATGGTTCAAAAATGAAACTGTGTACTAGTGGTGAGTGATATAATCTTCTTAAATGCTAACTGAGATTTTCAGTATCAGACGTAAAAAGACTAAAATGAAATGCAATCATTGTTTTTGATGCAGTGTTGTTGTTTTGGGCAAAAAATATGATGGAGTAGTACTTCAGATATTTAGTGGGCTTGTTGCAGTGGGTAAGACGAGTGACTAGAAAAAGAAATATTCTAAACAATGCCTCAGTTTAAGTATATAATGAGCATTTTAGTGATGTATCCTTTATTACATACTGATCAATATTCTGAATAGTTCATTAATGGTGAGGGAATGACAAGAGGTGATAGAGGAGATAAATTTTGCTACTTGCATTAGACTGACAGAAAAGCTAAATGGTTGGCAGAAAATTAATGCTGTAGAGGCTGTATTTATTTTGATAAAAAGGTATCTTACTGAGTATAAAAAATCACAGAAATAAGTGAATTCAGAATTATTAACTAATGAAGAAATGTGCATCGTAGGGGAAAAATATAATCCATTGTTGGATTACGACCAACCAGTGGTGTTAAGTACATAGACTGCTGACAGTGTGACTATACACATAAACAGGAGTTCACAGGATGGCATTATATTAAATGCTGAGAAACAAAGTAGGCTCATATCCTGCACCTTACAAAAGTAGTATACATGAAGAACATAAGTGTAAACCCATCACAATACTTAGTCCATCTGGAATACAATAGGAAAGAGTACATTGGCTTCAAATCAACACTAGCCTTAAGAAAATTTCTTTCAGTGCAAACCTGACATGGATCTAAAGGTGAATATAGCAATAGTACCACTATAGTCAGCATATGGACTTTCTATCAGCATAGCAGGATATAGGTCAAAATGTTGAAGTTTTCTTCAAGTTCTACAATATTTTTAGATTGTTATGATAACATAGAGGGACAAAGCCTTGACTGCAGCCCAGACAACCTCTGATTAAATAGAGACTTGGGTGAATGAAAGTGGCAGGGAAGATAGGTAAGCTTACCATGAGAGGGCAGGAACCATAACACTGAAGACAAATTGCTCATTAAACTATGAGGGAGTCTGCTGCTTGCCATTCTAGGGTATGCAGGATGGCAAAGGAGGCAGGCCCATGCTATGGCCAAAGGTAGACATGCCCTGATAGGCCACACCTCATTGCTTTTCCAGCCTCACAAACGCATGTCACCATGAAGAGGGCATGGCCTAAGAAAAGCCATAGTATGCAGAACAGTATACATGATGGTGACAGTTTCTAGCTCCTTCCCATGTTTCTACTTCCCAACATGCTGATTTCTGAGGCGGCTCCTGACCCAGGGTTAGTATCAAGAACTACAGAAAGCAGCAACAGCAACAACAAGCAGGTGATGGACAAAAGGAGACCTGCTAACCACCCAAGAAAAATAAAGTTTTGATCTGTAGACTACACACTGCTTAAACAGAAACTCTGTGTGCTTTGTTTCACTACTCAACCCCTTTTCTGTAGAGCCAATTATTTAACTGTATTGACTATATTGCTTGACATAATATTATTTATGATCTTTACTGTAGAAGGCTGGAGTACCTCAAGCAACCATCCTTGGACCTTTGCACTTCTTATTAATAGCAAATTATATGAAACCTGATACAAGAAACTGTACCATATGTATGGGGTATAAGAGAAACATATTTTAGCGCTTTCCAGGCTGGTATGGAAATATACCACACCAATGGTTTAATGACAGTGGAGAGATTTTGCAATAAAAAATGAATAAAATGATACACTTTAACAAACAGTTACAGAACACAATGCATTCTCCAGTAAAGTGTTAACTATGGCTTCATCTGGACCTATTAAGACTGAATCTACTTAGAAGGCAATGACCTTTCTAATTAACTCAATTTATATTTAAGAAGTAGGTTTGCACTTGCTTTAACAATGTTAATAAAAACAATTCACATGAAATACAATTACATATAATCAAGGAAACAGTATGTTTCTACTGACTACAGAAATCTTGCAACATATATTACTATAATATATAAAATTTATCCCAGAGACTACTCCGTCTATGGAACAAGCTCCCCATCCATGTGAAGCAGAGTTCTTCCCTAACCCAGTTCAAGTGCAATTAGACAATTGGATGGCAAACATGAAATTCATCCCTGGTTTGACACCTATGTCTCTAGTGGGCACAGGTAACCTGTAAATGTTTCATCTCTCAGGCCCATGCTTACATTTCCAAGGGTAGCAGAACTTGTCAGTGATTTGGGATGCATGGTTAGGCTAAAAAAGGCTCTTGTAGTTATTAGTCTAGTAAACACCTATGAACCTATGAATAATTATTAAAGCTTTTTATAAAAAATATCTGTAAGTTAGTTACTGTGCCTAATTGACACTAGCTAAGCAGTCCACTATTGTGCTACTCTTTCTAGGTCGTTAAATCTTTTATTCTTACTTAGGTATATTCATTGGCTTAAGGTGGCTTAAGTTAAGCTGGCTTATTGTGTTGAATGTATATTCATATTTAAACAGACTAACAGACATCCATATTCAGAAGTCTTATAAAAATTACCATCAACTATCAAAATTTTAATGACTACACATTACTTAACTTTTGTTGGAAACCTATTTCTTTCATACCAATATCAGGTTGTTTTATTAAAGTTTCCCTGAATTTGTTCAATTTCTGATAGCATATTTTGTAGCCAGTGTCCACAATGAAGTACAACATTGCAATTTAATTATCATTAGACTACACTAAAGGTTTAAAATTACCTTAGAATTTAGGTATCCTAACATGCAAGCCAGTACTCTGTAATGTGCAGCCTAATACTCAATAACTCTCACTGAACATCAAATCAATATCCACATGAAAAGGCAAACAATTTACCCACTATGACCCCAAGATAATTGAAACGGTCATCTTGGTCAAGATTCTCACTGCCTACAGAAAAGGTCAGTTTTGACTGGCTAATTCTGTAAGACATGGCCTTTGCTTTCCTTACATTTATGGACATCTATTTTGCCTTAATGAAGTCATAATAATATTAGCTCTTTTTGTAAAAAATACAGTGCACTACATCTGATATGTCTATGCTCATTCTGATATAACCAGCATAAATAATATATATTTTGTATGAGTAATATTGATCTTATTATCTCTACTAATTCATATCGCACTCCTGTAATTGTGCTACTGGAAATCTCTGCCATTAGCTGGATCAATGGAGCATTCAACTTATCATATGAACAAACAAAAAAATGACTCAGGTAAATAAATGTTCCATTCACTGTACTTATTCTCTAAATGATACACCATTATCTTTGAGATAGCAGTTTATTAACATGTTCGATAACTTAAATTTATAGAATCCCTTGTAGTGAGTGCATAGCTACATTATTGGGACTATTCACAAAATCAAGATCAAATTCATCAGCTTGGAGGGTACCTTCCAGGAAGTTGATGCTAATAGTATAAGTAAAACATCACCTGAGCAAATGGATCTTTCAGTATGGTATGCATACTAGTTAACACTGGCAATATTAAATTATCTTGATTTGTTTATTATGGACACAGTATACTGTACTTTTCCTATCAGTTTGCTAGCACAGGTCATTAAGTTAACAGGTTGGGGATTTTTCATAAAATACTTATTATTTTTATAAAGGCTTAACTACAGCCCTCATCCATTTGCATGCAATAGTACATTCAAATATTTTATTGGTAATAACTGGATTTTTGGACTCATAAAGTCATTGTTCTAAACTTAAGATCCCTGTTAAAGATGCCATCTCACCATGAAGCTTTCTCAAAGCATAAATTTGTTGCATACATTGAGAAACTGCTTAGAGCAAGAGAAATCAAAATGTGTTATTTTCTGCACTGTAATCTCCTGACTTGCTAGGCAAAAGGTTTAGTGGAAATAGTTATCAAATAATTTCAGCTTAGCTGAAGCAGTTTATATATTTATATTCATGTATTTCAGCACCATTGACTTATAGCACTGGCTTGTCTGGTGTATTTAACCATTGTCATCAGCATATGAGGCAAGTTTTAACTCATATCTCAGCATAACATGTTTTTCTTTTCTCTTTCTATCCTAAAACAGTGAACTATATGCTTTTCAAGCCATGCCAGTAAGCTTCCATTTCTACTATATCTTTTTATTCAATTTTCTTATGTCAGAAGGCTTACAGATTCTTCCTTTTTCCAGAAATAAATTTACTACTTTTGAACTTCAATGACATGTCCTTTACTTTTATTATTTCACATGTTTCAGTGGCATCTTTTTCTTTTAATGATGATTTTCAAACCAACCTTTAAGCCTTTTTTTGCCTCTGTGCAATCAATTATATGCGTTTATGTTGACATTCTCATTTGTCAATGTCCAAAACGGAAACTGCAATGTATCAAAAATGTGAATATCAATGCAATACTAAGCATTTGCAGAGAAACAACCTCAGCACATGCAAACCCAATTCTGGATCTGTAGAAGTATTCTAAGACAATGATGAATTTAGCATAATTTTATTTAACTTTATTCTTAATCATTTGTCTCAAAGTTATGATGTTTGATGTGCTGACAACTTTGCAGTTATCTATTTATCTACTAATAAAGTTTTGTTTTTTTTGAGAAAAAAATGCATAAAAATACTTGTTTCTGTCATGATAATATATATATATAATTGCTGGACATTATCGTAACTGTCATTCATGTGAATATTATGTTTGGTGAACTGATACAGTATATCACAAAAATGTACCACTTATATTGATTTTTATCACATATAAACTAAATAAATAAATAATTACATTAAATAAATAAAAAAAAAACTTAAAGAGTTCAGGCTGAATGATCTGAATAAATTACATGTGAGAATTTTGAAGGAGGTTGTGAATGTATTAAGTAAATCTGGCCAATGTATATATAAAATTGTTTATATGATGGATCTTTCTGAAGGGTGGACAGTGGATAATGAACTTTCTGTTGAGAAAATGTTTTAAGGGATGAGCAGAGGGTTTAGGCACCGAGTCTGGGATCATTTTGGGAAAGAATTATAAACCTGCTTGTGAAATCATGGAGTATATTTTCTTTTCTTTTGCATTTCATATTAATGACTAAGACAATGTGGTTTCACAAAGTGTATATTAAGTGAGACAAGTATATTCAATTTTCATTGATGAGGAAAGTTTGAAGTGTATGCATGCGTATGCACTCTTCTGTGTATGTGAGTGTGTGTGTGTGTGTGTGTGTGTGTGTGTGTGTGTGTGTGTGTGTGTGTGTGTGTGTGTGTGTGGATGTGCATGTGTCTGAGTGTATATTTTTGTGCCTGTGTGCTGTGTTTGCCTGTGTGTATGCATGTATATGCCATGTAATAGATTGGCACCCTATCCAGTAAAAGTTTCCATCTGCAGTGCCACTAAATGGTATGAAGGGATCAGAATAAAAGGATCCAGTCCTCCCCACAGTCCTAAATTGAATTAAGAAAGTATCAGTGAAGGAAAGAATAAATGAATGCCAACTGATGTAATATATTTAGAGTTTAAAAAATGTTTTGATACTATCAAATCTGAGGTGAACTGATAAATTGAGGCAGCTATGTTTGTGTGCATTATAGATGAATGAATCAAAAATGTAGTTTTGGCAAAGGATACTTGTAAGGCTACTCAGCCTAATAGCAGCAGAGTATGATGACAAGATACCTCAGAAATCAACCCTGGAACTGATATTATATATCCTTTTGTCCTACTATACCTTTAGAAATAACTAATACTATTAATTTCCTTAAAAATGTTTAATCATAGTTACTGAGAACGAAATACATTTGAAATAGAATTTGGTTCTGACACATGGATGGACAGTTTGTTAGAAAGAAGTAAAATAAGCTGTAGTAAAATGTTTTTCTTTGAAACATGGTAAATACAAAAATAACCGAAGGTTAAAAGAAGAATAAATAGCAGTCAGGAAGTGAAATAGTAACAAAAAAACATGTATTAACAATGATCAAGAATGTGCTTCATTATGGTTTGTTTTTAGAATTTAAACCATTCACTCAGAGGAGGGATACATGAATGTACCACTCGACTAGGCCTGGGGCAGGCACCTGGTGCTTGGGTATCCATAATAACCCTGCCAGGCTCAGCCTGAAGAAGTTATATGAAGCAACAGTGTGAGTTCACTACCCTCAAGGCCGGGGGGGGGGGGGGGTGCAGTACCAGTCGAGTGACAGGAAATAGCAGGGTAGGTTAAGATGGACTGAAGCCTGAAAATAGTAAATGGCCCTTAAGATATAGAATTTCAGCTCACTTGAGAAAAGAGGTTGAATCTGTGATGGAGGTTAAAATATACCTGCAATGTTTTGATTGCCTTACCACTACATACACTATTGGTTCTGGAATCAAAATTCTTGACTGAGGAATTCTGACTGATATTACAAGTTTATAGGTGTTTCCTACGCTAATGACCACAATGGCCTTTCTAAGCCTAGCCATGCATCCCAAATCTCTGACAAGTTCTGGTACCCTTGATAAGTATAAGCAGGGGCTTGGGAGAGGAAATATTTACAAGCAGGGGTCTGGGAGACTAACCATTTACAAGTTGCCTCTGTCCATTTACAGGTTGCTTCTGTCCATTACAGACATAGGTGCCAAGCTGGGGAGGAATTTCCTGTTCCCCATTCAATTGTCCAAGTTACACTTAAATTGATTTAGGAAGGAACTCTGCTTCACATCGATCATAGGAAGTTACTAGATTAATGGCCCTAGGGCCCTTACAAGCCTAGCCAAGTTCTGCCCTTGTTTCCATGACATACAGAGCAGAACCCTGTTCCACAGATGGGGTAGTCTGTGGGATACATACTGTATATCCAGCAGGTCCTATTTATATAACAGAGAATTAATTCTTTAGATGGGTAATTCTGGTGCTATTTGTTTTGCTGATATGCAGGATGTTCATCAGAGTGGGGTATGACAATGGCTTGCATGCCAGGCATAGATCTCCCCTCAATAGCCTGTAGAAGACTGAATACAGAGATAGGGCCTTCAGGCAGTTTGCGAAGTACATTTTACTTACTCCCTGTATTCTTTTAGTGAGGAACCTGTGTGGACATTCTATTTTTGGATATGCCTGTTTAGGTAGATACCAGAGGGGGCATTGTACTCAATGATAGGTATGATGAATGCTGAATACAATGGAGCAATGGCTTCCTTGGACCTAGATGGCATACCTTTGTTTATAAGTTGCGCATCATAGAATGATTTCCTCACTATTGTAGACATGTAGACAGAATTGATGGACATGCTCCACCTAAAGAAAACCTTATCCCCTCAAGCTACACACTCTAGGGATCTAAACCTCACCACAACAATAAATAGAATGTGCTGGAGGGATAGATTCCTTTCCCAGAGACTTCCCATGCTTTGGAACAAGATTCCAATCTAAATTAGGCAGAGCTCCTCACTAACACTCTTTAAAAGAAACCTTGACGAGTGGATGGGAAACAGAAAGTTTATCCCGGGGATCACTTCAGTGGCTCTGCTGGACAGAGGCACAGGGAACTAATCTAAGGGGGCAGCGAAAGCCAACACATTCTGGCTAGGCTTATAAATGCCTTTGGGCAGACAGCCTAGTAACTACCTATGAACCTATGAACCTATGTCATGGTCAAGGGCTAGATTACTGTCTATGTGTGTCTCCAAGTCACTGACTACTGGGTCAACTCTAAGGTGTGTGTTGTCAATATGATAGTTACTAGGGGTGGATGACTTCCCAAAAGATACTATTGTGCATTTCTTGGCATTTAATTTTAGTCCATGGCTCTGCCACCAGTTGTTTGTCTGTGTCAGCCCTTCCTGGAAAACATTTGTGTCACTGCAGGATTCAATAACAACTCCTAATTTGCGGGCATCTGCAAATTTTGTCAGCCAGAGACCATTCACTTCATAGACATAAATGCCAAAAAGGAGTGGTCCAAAGACTGATCCCTGAAGGACTCCACTTGTGACTGGCCACTATGTAGAGGGGGACTCCACAATTTTAACTTCCTGGGTACTGTCTGTGAGCCAGTTGGCTATCCACCAGGTGACATACGGGTTTGTACCTAACCTCTTGAGTTTGTCAACAAAGACTGAGTGGGGTATTGTGCCAAATGCCTTGGCCAGGTCAAGGTAGGCAGTGTGAACCATTCTGCCCTCATCCATTGTTTTGGCTACCTTCTCAAACAAGTCCACCAGGTTGAGTAGGCATGACTTGTCCTTGATGAAACCATACTGGGTTGGGTCCAGTGTCTGGAGGTTTCATTATTCATCATTTCTATGATAATTCTTTCCATGGCCTTGCAAATAAGATTAGTGAGACTTATGGGTCTGCAGTTTCCAGGGTCTGTAGATGGTCCACCTTGGTGCAGAGGGATGACTGCTGCTTTTCTCTATTCATGAGGTACAAAGCCTGATTGGAGGCTACAGTTAAATAGCAATTTCAGACAGCCTTAAAGGTCATGTTTCATGCTATTTAGAAGGCATCCTGAGATATTGTTTGGGCCCAATAATGCAGTGTTCATGGCCTTAGAGAGTGCACAAAGGACTTGTTCCCTGGTGATAGCTGGGGCAGTTATATTTGATGGTATTTCCTGAGGGAAGGTTAAGGGGGACAGGGGATAAAGCTAGAGCTGAATTTGTTGACCAGTAGGTTTGCTATATCTTGTGGCTCAGTATAGGTGACTCCATTTACAATGAGCTCTGCACAAAATTGTGTATTGCCTTTGAGGTTGCAGACATAGCTAAAGAATGCCTTGCAGTTGTCCTTAGCCCAGGAGGCCAAATTTACCTCATATGTGGCTTTGGTAGACTTTATTTGTCCACTGAGTTGTTTGTTTAGTATGATGAGAGTGCTTATATCCTGCTGGGTGCTGCACCTGCTAATTTTTGTCATGATTTTCTTCCTTCTGTTATACAGACTGTTGATGATTTTGTGATTCTGTCAGGGTAGCTTGTTTTTTGAGTTAGTTCTGGTGGGTACAGCTGATTCTGTGTAGCTATTTGCATGCTTATATAGGGTTTCTCTGAAAAGTTCTGCATAGGTAGCAGTGTTCTGAAGATTTATGGGGGCTTCATATTTTGCCAGGTTATAACTTAATAGCAGGAAGTTAGCCTTAGAGTAGCTCCTGAATATTCCAGGTTTAGCTGAGGGTCCAGGTTTTATTTTTACTTCAAAGGAGATCATTTTGTGGTCTGACCTTACCAGAGAAGACATTACACTCTCCCATATTTGTGAGGACCAGATCCAGTATGGTTGCACCCCTGGTTGGTGTATTGACAATTTGGTCCAGAGAGTTTGTGTTTACAAAATCCAGGAATTTCTGTGCCTGTGCATTTTGTGTCATATAGGATTCCCAGTTAATAGTGGTGTAATTAAAGTCACCCATGAGCATGGTGTTAGATTGGATGGTGAGTGTTTCCAATAAGTTTATATACATGGTATGGGTTTCCTGGGTCATAGAGTGGGACCTATAGCTTGCAAGAAAGTGGCATTGGATTTTGTCTATGGTAATTTGAACATGGAGTAGCTCAAGTGTATTGCCCTTTTTGACCAGACTTGAGGCATATTTATTTTTGAGGTAAATCAAGACACCTCCAACTTTAGTACCTGTATGTGTAATAACTGGTCTAAATGTGTGGAAGACATTATAACCTTGCACTGTTGGTGTGTTCTGATTGGCTTTAAACCACGTCTCAGTGACCGCACATCAGCATTCTCTAGGGTGAGGAAAGCTTCTAGGGAGTGGGAATTTTTGTTTGGACTCCTAACATTGAGCAGTAATAACTTTAAATTTCCTTGGTTTTGATTTGCCATGTTGGAAGCACTTTCAGTTTAGCATTGTCTAAAAAAAGGTACTATGGGGGAAGGCAATGTTTTAACTGATATTCAAAAGCCTAGAGAGGAGGGGTGCAGACCATCCCTGGCAAAGCAGTGTGGTCTGTTGAACATTTCCTTCCATGCTGAAAAATATTGAACCCCCTTAGAATGACACCAGAAACTAAGCCAATTATTAAAGTCATTCATCTTTTGTTCATATTATGGCATCATGCTTGGAAAAGGTAAAATGCTGCTCAATGCTAGACTCATACCAGCCTGGGACACATATTCTAAGAGCTCCATGATGTATCTCTTCATATACTCTAGGGAGGTATGTCTTAGGTTATTTACACCCACATGGACTATGACTGAGTCATAATGGTACCTGTGGTCCAATGACCTGAGTGCATGTGTAATGTGGTGGATCCCAGCCCTTGATATGCAACTGACTTGTGACTTTCTCCTTACTCAGGCTGTTGAAAGGGACATCACTGTGTCTCATAGTGGAGTCTCCAATGACCAGAATGTTTGATTATGTGGTAATTTGCTTTATGGGCTTAGAAGTAGAGGCTCCATGAAATGAGACTGTATGTGTTGATGTGGGTGTTGTTTTGAAAAAGTGCATTCAGGACTGCTGAGGGTATTTGTTATGTGCACTTAATCTAGATCTTTGGGGCTTAGGAAGGTTATATTTAAGTGCCTCAGCATATGTGGGTCTATTTGTCTGCTTTGAATTGTGCGTGATGGGGGCATTGTGTACACTACTGACAACCATATTGACATTAGGAGTGCTTTATGTGAGAGCTTTGCCTCCAGTGATACTGTGTAAATACATCTCTCAAATACCATATCAGTTTGTTTGAGAATTAACTGGTTGTCAGTAAACATGAAGCAATTCCTACATTGCCTCAGGATGCCCATATTCACCAAGCTAGTAACAGAAATAGTGAGAAAGTTCATATCCATGGGAACAGACCCTTTTTATTGATTATACAGTTGGAATGAGAATATAAAGCAATGTCAGGAGTATCCAGTTTGCAACTCTAGGGACAGTGCTTATCACTGCAAACTAGTTGTCCTGTGCACAACTGGGTTTTCATGTAATTTCAATCATGTCACTCAACCTGTCTGCGTCTATACAGGGCACTGACAAACACTTGGGAGGAAACTAATAAGTAGACCCTGAAAATTTAAGGATGAAGTATTTATACAGATATTCTAAAATTAAAAACAAATTAATCAGTACTTACTGAAAACAAAGACTTAGCTTGTCAAGAATGATGAAAATGGGGGAGTCCCATGAATGGCTACTGCCTAGCTTCTACTGGTGCTGGTCTCACCACAGCTTCACTCTGCTGGGATACAATTCACCAGAGGCAAAACATTAGCACCAATTCCAAGATGAGAAGCAGGCCACAGCCTGTTTGATGATCCACAGTCTTGTCCCAGATGATGCAAGCATCTGTAGGCTTGCTGTAGCCTTTTCCTGGTAGATGCCTTGAATTGTAACCAGATCAATCAGGAATGTCAAGCACAGGCACTCACTACCCAACCAGAAATAGGAATCAATGCACTGTGTTCCCTCTCTCAGGAGAAGAATATAAGCACAAATGTCAAGCTGTCACCTATGAAGCAGTGATCAGCAGTCTTCAGGAAATAATGCCTCCTGTACTTTTTCTCTCACCAGGTTAAACATAGGAAAACTAATCCCAAGATGATTACTGAGAGGCAGAATGTGGGTTATCCAACAATTGGTGGTCTTGCAATAGATGTTCCAGATTTTAAGGATAAGATGGAAAAAGATTGTTAATATCCTAAGCACTGCCTTCTGCACTAAGCAGTTAGATATGAAACAGAGGGTAACTTAATCTTTAGCTGTCTAAGTGGAGAGCCAATAATTTTAAAAGAGAAAGATAGATTGAAATGGGCACTTTGTAGTCTGGTTCTGTGGAATAGAGTGGGGTGGCCAATACATTTAAATAGTTAAAGGGGAGTGATTTCACAAAATGGAGCTTATGCTCAGAAGGCACATTGGACGCATGTGAGGATAGCAAACAAATCAAGCTTGTTGGCTGCAGAAAAGAAAACTATATCTATTGTTTCTGCATGTGCAGTTAATAATATTCCCCCTTGACAGGCTTCTGCCCATAGACTCTGTACTTTTACTCCAAAACTTCAGTGTTCATGTAGGGACAATGCAAATACCTGGACAGGTGTAACTGAGTGGAACATTTTGCATGATCTGAACTGAAGTAACAGATTACTGTTGAGCTATCGTGTTACTCGTGCACTCAGTGACAAACATTATGTTTTAATACAAGGATGCTCATAAATGTGCTTGCTAATGCAACAGCTTAGACCAAAGCTCAGTGACTGACTTTGTTTTAGCATCAGACCCATACCTCTCAACTGTACAGATTTTTTGCAGAATGTCCAGATATTTACCTCATATTTTGGTCCATTTCCATAAAATTGCTGTTTTCTGTTAAATCCTTTACAAATCACTGGGGGTTAAAGTCAGAAAATGAGAGATATTTAATTTTCAGTCTTCATACCCTTCAGAAAATTCATGCTAATTCAAAACCTGTAATTATATCAATTTTCTAAGTTAGTAAGACAATATTTAGAAACAGACCCTATTATTTGGCCTTTTCCCCCTATTATTGATGGCTTTGTCCAGATTTCTTGCTCTTAGAGGTTGAGAGGTATGAACCCAAGTCAGTATATTCTGAATACTTGGGTCAAGAGAGGTACTAAGCTGCCAAATGATCACCATTTGCTGGTGAGTTTGGTCAAGTGGCCGGGCTGTTGGCTGAACAGTCTCAAAAAGCTCAAACATGTAGTGAAGGGGGCTTAAGAACTCCCAGCTAATGCTTCTGTGTGGAATACGTTCAGCTTCTTCTTCCAGAAGAGTTTCACCCATACACCTGTGGAGGTAAGGTATATAGAGTCTAAATGGCACCCACCCAAGACCTCAATATTTGTGCAGTAGCAAAGACCTGCAAAAAGGTTGTCAGTGCTTTTCATGGAGGTAAGCTCAGAACCAGCTGGTAGACACTAGTATGAGTGAAACTGACATGTTAAAGAAAGAGGAAGTCTATGTTTCTCATGGGGATCCCCTAAACTGACTGATTACAGATAAGCCAGTCAATTCCCAGAGTTAATGATTAGGCATGGGAGGAATCACTTCTGGCTTATAAGCTTCAATGCAAAGCCAAAGCAGTTTCTGATTGTTCCAATGGTGAAAAGGCAACACAATTAGGAGTTTGACAAAGTCATGAAGAATGACTTTTGGATGGCCTTGAAGAGGTTCTGCTAAGCCATTCTGTGACTGAATTGGGGGGGAGACAAGATATCACCAAGGCTAGTCTTAGCAAGGGTAGATAACTGCTGACTTTACTGTAATAAATTCTGAGGAGATGGAAGGAACACTTTGAGAGGCTACTAAATCCTATGGTCATGTTGTTGTTAGGGAAAAAATTGCAAGGTACATTTGGTAGAACTGTATCCATCTAGGTAACCGAGGTCACTGCACAGATTAAATTGTTCCAAAGTAGCAAGGCTATGAGAGTGGATGAGATTTATTTTGAAATGCTACAAGTAAAGGACAATGTTAGAGTATCATGATTAACATGCCCTTTAAACATTGCTTAAATGCTGAAACACCACTTATGGGTGATAAACTGTTGTAGTGGTCATTGTTTTCACAAAGGATGACAGGAGGGAATATTTCCCTTGCAAATAAATAACATTCCTTAACATACAAGGAGATTCCTCAAGACTGGAGCCATGGACTTATTAACCCTGTCTTTAAGGGAAAGGGGAGTAGGCAAACCCAGAGTCATATAAACCCTTAAGTCTACTTTCACATTGTGGAAAAATAATGGACAAGGTAATTTTGGATAACTTATTGTCAGAAGCGGAAAGGTTTGGACTTTAAACTATATATCAGCATGCATGTGTTGAAAATAGATCTATTACCACCTGTAACATGATGTTCTATAACAATATAATAACAGCTATAAATGAAAATTTGCACTGTGATGTAATTTGTATAGATTTAACTTCAGCATTTGACAGGGTCATACACAAAACACTGATCAAAAATTACAACTAGGTATTGATTTACTCTCGATAAGATGGATAATAGGACATGGCAAGTATCATACAGCTGTTGAAACAAGTGAAATTATTGGTTACATTCAGGGTGTCCCACATTCTCTATCCTAGGCCCCTACTTGTTTAGATTGTATCTTTCAGACCTATCTTTTACATCTGAGGGATTGTATAGTCTATATGCAGATGCTCTGAAACTATGTAAACTGATTGCATGTGTTACAGGTACAACATATCAGCAAACGAACTTGACTAAATTGCCCATTTGGGCACAGTAGAATCATTTAATTTGCTGATAAATACATCAAAACTAAGCATATGAGATATGGGAGACATAAATTGAAAGGTGAACATTTAATACAGCACACAGTAATTGAAATTGTAGATTTATTTACGGACCTGGGTGCATGGGTAGATCCAGCTTTGAGTTTTTCTAATCATATCAACTAATTGGTTAATTGTAGTTATTGAACTTCAGCTTGTATAAAAGGATTTATAAAGTCTAGGAAATCAGAAATGATGAAGTTGTTGTTTGTTTATTATGTTAGGCCCAAACTTGAGTATGGAACAACACTATGGAAACCTTATAAGAAAACAAGTATGAATAAAGTTGAAATAATACAGTGGAAATATACCAAGAGCATCCATGGATGTGAAGATTTAAGTTATGAAAGACTGAACTTGTACAGTTTCTCTTATAGATATTTAAGAGGAAATCTTATTCAGGTGTATAGGACATTATAGACAGCTATCTCTGAGAATGGTTGGGGTTATCAAAAAGTAGTAGACAATCATCAGACAGCCTATGTAGATGATTCTATAGGAATTACAAGTGCACTAATTGGTTCTCTGAGAGAGCAGCTGATGCACGGAACAGACAACCAAACTACATTAAATATCTGATATATTGGCAGGCTAGAAGAGCATTATTACCCATGCTTGAAATATTTGTATGTGTGCATGTATGGGAAAGTATATGCCTGGCTGTACTACATACTATTTCATCCGATAGTCATGCCTTTGATTCAGGAGGAGAATTACATTTACTGTCCTGGCTGTGGAATGGTGGATCAACGTTTTGCCCTTGCACAGATATTGAAGGGGTCACTGGAGTTTGCTGATATTCAGTGGCGGGAGTAATATATTACAATTTCTAGTAACTCATAATATAACTAGTTACTTTTTCAAAATAGTAACTAGTAATAGTAATACATAACTTTTTTTGGTAACCAGTAACTTAAATCTGAGTTAATTTTGAATTACTTTTGCTTAAACCAGTGGTTCTCAACATGAGCGATATAACCTCCTAAAGTGGGATGGAAAACCTCCAGGGTCTCTAGATAGCATGGATGGTAACTGGATGTTACGAGGTAATAGACACTTTGAAGTGGCAATTTGTATAAAAATGATAACATAATGTTGGCACAACTCATAGCACGTAACATTCATAATAAATCATTAGAATTAGTCTGGAGCAAAATTTACTTCATTTGTTAGCACTGCAAAGAGGTGAAAAGTAATAATGACCAGACTCTAGCCCTGCCCTGGTACTGTGGGACTCTCACCCACTAAAACATCCCCTAACACTGTGACAATTCTAGCCTCCTAGAAATCATATGTTTACCTTGCAGTATAATGAATGGCATTGGTTCTTCATACCACAGTCAGTCGGAAGCAAACTCATCACTCATCAATCGAGCACCCAATGTCCCAACCCACAGCACCAAGCAGGAATCTTCAAGTGGATCTATGATCAACCAACTTTTGTCTTGATAATTTTTTGTTATGTTCTATTTAAAATTATTTTCTTTTCTTGTTGCTTATGGTGGTGAAGAGATTCAAACTGAAGACTAAGTAGTGCTTTCATGCTATTCTGCTGGGAACAGCCATGACTGGAAGTTTTACATAGCTAAAAGACACGTGCAGTCATTGTTAGGCCTCAAAGACAGTTTGAAAATGGGACTGATTTCAATAAGCATCAACAACAAAGAAGGTTTCACACAGAATATTTTTTCTGAATATGCTGATATTTTCAAAAATGTGCTTGGCAAACTCCCAGCTGTGTACTCAATGAAGTTAGGTAAGCCCAGTTTTCAGACCAGCATGGAAGGTTCCAGTAGCAATGCAGGACAAAGTAAAAACAGAGCTAGACAGAATGGCACATTTAGAAGTAATTTTTCCACTTATAATCTACCCATTCATTTGTCCAGGTCCCCTTCAATAATATCACACCAAATGACATTTGACGACCTTTATTAAATTTCCATAACATAGCTTTGATCACCAACTTTATTAATTACAACTATTCATGATATAATTAATTATAAAAAGCTATTCATTATATAATTAATTCTAAATACAGCATAACATCCTTGTAATGTTAATCAGGGCAGCACACCTACTCATCCTGCCCCAGTAAGCAGCGTCCATACCTCTACTCATTTACTTTACTTATGAAGCAGCATCCCATCTCACTTCAATGTTAATCAGAGCAGCGTACCTACTCACCCTGCCCAACAAGCAGGGTCCATACCTCTGCTCACTTACTTTACTTATGAAGCAGAGTCCCAACTCACTTCATACATCATCCATTGAATCACCTTCCAGCAAATAAGTACCATCCTTACCTCAGCTTGCTTATCTATTCAGCAAGCTTCCTCCAACTACTCATTTCCTTTCCCCAGATCCTTGAAATGAACATCCAGACATCAGAGGGGGAACAGAAGAGGGCAAGCCTGTCCCTCTTCTCCACCTACCCCCACTGATAAATAACCCTACTCCCCACCAACAAAAAGAGGGAGGATGGGTGGGTAGCATGTTCATGCCAAAATGTGATTGCTTAACCCAACTACACTAGACTAAACCTCTTAAGCCCCTCCCCATCATTATCTCACTTCCTCCCAACCATCCCTGCCTCCACTTAACCCTTTCACCTCCCCAACCCACTTAACTCCCCTTACTATTAACCTAATCCCCCTATGAAGAAGTCCCGGGACAACTTAGTTTGCTCCAAACTTCATTTGTCCCAGTCCCCTTCAATAACACGCATCACACCAAATGACATTTGACGACCTTTATAAAATTTCCATAACATAGCTTTGATCACCAACTTTATTAATTACAACTATTCATGGTATAATTGATTCTAAATACAGCATAACATCCTTGTAATGTTAATCAGGGCAGCGTACTTACACACCCTGCCCCGGTAAACAGCATCCATACCTCTACTCACTTACTTGACTTATGAAGCAGTGTCCCATCTCACTTCAATGTTAATCAGGGCAGCATACCTACTCACCCTGCCAACAAGCAGGGTCCATATCTCTGCTTACTTACTTTACTTATGAAGCAGCGTCCCAACTCACTTCATACACCATCCATTGAATTACCTTCTACCAAATAAGCACCATCCTTACCTCAGCTTGCTTATCTATTCAGCAAGCTTCCTCCAACTACTCATTTCCTTTCCCCAGATCCTTGAAATGAACATCCAGACATCAGAGGGGGAACAGAAGAGGGCAAGCCTATCCCTCTTCTCCACCCACCAGCCTGACAAGGCTGTTCCCCCTCCCTTTTACCCAAAATTGTTCAATCCACTTCCCATAAAGGGAAAGGGTCAAGCCAAACATCATTTGGTGTACCCATCATCTGTAAAGCACCTTAAAATCCCATCATAAACTCCTTTGCCATGCCATCACTGAAACACACCCAATGAACTAAATAACGTAAGATTACCATGACCCCGTTGTAATACCGGAACATCCACACCAAGAGAACACATACCCTTTTAGCCCGCTGCCTTCAAGGCTGAAATCATGGCTCAACCTGAATGTATTGACAGCCTATAACCACAACAAAACCACAAACTATAACCCCTTGAACTCAAGACGGCACCCAGTCAAACAACTAATAGCAAGTCTCACACCCAAAACCCTGTTAACCATAGCATATCACCTTAACCCACCCACTACCCAGTTCTATATGTGCAACAACTCCATTACCGTAGGGAACAGTCTAACTCCAACTTTAATCTCCTACCTTAGCTGACAAAAAAACAGCACCCCTTGACCTAGTTCCCAAAAATCCTCCTATGCTCAGCAACAGAATACTCTACATACCCAGCCATAAACACCCCCAATTCACTCATTACCAAACCATTCTTAACTCCTTTTTGGTCCTGGCCTTTCTCCTGGAGAGCTCTTTCCTTGTATTACCTATACCACTAGTAGGCAATTAAGACCTGTCCTACCGTAGCCTTATCCTGCAACCAAGCTTCCTTTAAACCTTCTGACTCCCCTGTAACAACACACAGTTTTAAAACAACCCTACAACTGCCTGCCTACCATACTTCTTAAAACTCTACTCACAAAATTGACAAGAGCCATAGGGCTTTAGCCTAGTAAGTCCTGTGCTCCTATGAATGTCGTGACTCTACTTATCCCCACACACCCCACAAACCATCCCCAACTGTTTCCTCTTTGGCCCCCCCTACCTACCTCTTCCTTACTTGCCCCCTATACCAATGCAAACACAGAGCTCTAATATACCTTAATAAGGTGATTACTCTGACCCACCTTATGCCCCATTCCAGTGGTAAAACATTTGTCCTATCTAAACGTTACCTTTCAGATCCCCTTTCCATGCCAATGCATGATGCCTTCTTGTCCTGCAGCAATTTCAATCAGCAACTGTTGCCACCTTGTGCTCCCCATGTGTAACCTCTTCGCTCGGCACTGCTTCCATCATCTGCAAATTCCTTGTGTATCGCCACCACTGGTACTCGGCACCACCATCTAATGACTCCACCGCTCAATCGACACCAAAGCATGATCATCTGCGAACTTACTGCATCTCACCACTGGATCTCATCACACCATCATCTACAAAGAAAAGGACAAAATTAAACCCTCTAATAGGAAAGAGAAAGCTCCACATTATACTCAGTTATTCCAAACTTCAGCCATACCATTCCAAGACCCCATCTGCAAGAAAGAAAAAGACATGTAAAACATCCAAAATACATAACACATTCCAAGACATCTTCAAGGACAAAATATATTAAACGTAAACCCCACACCTGAAGGGACCTATCCCTATCCACAAACCAGGTAACTTTACAATTCCAGTTCACCAAAGCTGTTGACCATGCTACACCTAAAGAAATCCCAATCCCTCAGCGCCGCAGTCTCCAGGGATCTAAACCTTGTCATCACCATGAACAAAACATGCTGGACAGATAGGTTCCTGACCCAGGGACTCCCCATACTCTGGAACAGACTGCCCATACATGCCAAGCACAGTGCCTCGTTTGTCCTCTTCAAATGTAACTCTTAATTACTGCCATTATTAAGTGAATATAATAAACCACCTTCCCCCAAGAGTCACCAGTGATAGGATGGGCCGAGAGGACTAGATCACCGAGCACGAAGATTCAATCAAAAACATTTTTTTTTATATATATACGACTGCCACCCAAAGTACTCTCTAATGAAATGACCATCCACTCTAGTTACCCAACCATGAGGCCAGTTACCATACAACTCTCAGTCATTCAAAGTAGATTCAGACTTCCCTTGTAGCATCCATAGGACTTGTTAACAGGAGAGATTTGTGTCCCCAAATGTGGAATAGATTCTCTCTCCACTCAGAGTACCTCATTATCCCTTCTCAAGCACAGCTTGATTAACTGGATGGCAAACAGAAAATACACCCCTGTGAAAGATAAACAGTCCTTCCCTCTCATCGATACTCCATTCTTCTAAACAATTCTTGTACCGACAACGCACACCCAGTCAGTAATAATTATAGTCAGCAATCCAAAATGAAAGGGAACTGCCACTGTGTGAACAACCAAACTCAATCCTAATTTATTTATCTTTTTTTTTTATCATCCAGCAGCAGAAATCCCCCCCCCCCATGATCACAACTCCAGGTGGCATCCCAAACATCCCCACAACTTAGTCCCACGCCATTCAGGAGCCAAAAACTGCATAACCCAGTGTCAGTAGTCAGCAGGGCGACTTTAGAATGACCCCAAACAAAATCACCAAATAATAACTTTCATATGATTCAAAGACCCCTACCTCCCAACTTCCCAGAGCAAGCAGCCTAGCCAAGATAAAATAAAAGGGCAAAAGCCCAATATGAAATCCTTTTAAGCATTAACAATTGTCCGTCATTATTTCTAAGTTTAATCTTAGTGAGTTGCCGCTAATATGCCATAAAACCAAATATGAGGTAAAATGTGGACATCCTGCAAAATCTGTATAGTCCCGCAGCAAACCATCCACTAAAGCCAGAAAAATTGCACAAGATACACCCCAAGACGATTACCACATATATCCCATGTAGCTGGAGCCTGAAAATAGAACAGGAGAAATAAAAGTGGTACGAAAGCCCAAAATTAAAATAATTTTTTTTTTTTTTTTTTAAATATTGCTGTCACCAACCTAGAAAGTTTGTAATAACAGGTTTTATCTTAGCATGAATTGTCAGAAGGGTATGAGGCCTTTATTTCCTAATTGCAGTCTTAAGAGTTTGCCACCAATAGCCAGAATAGCCAGAAAACAGCCTGTTATGAAAACAGACCAAAGTTATGAAGCGAAGTGTGGACAGCCTAGAAATCTGTACAGTTAATAGGAATGCTGCAAATCCTCCCCCCCCTGCGACAGCACCAACTACCAACAGTCAACACCACCCCCACATGGCAGCAACTGCACAATGAAAACCATGTCCCCAACCCGAGAACGACATCCATACTGCTGTACATCTAATAGACTAGATGAAGTCATGCCAAAGAATTCTTTGCAACCATTTCATACGACTTTATTTATGTATTGCATTTTTTGGCCAGAAGTCTGACAGAGTGCAAAATACGAACATCAATGCATCTACTCTGTCACATAGAATGAAGACATGCAGAGGACGGCTGGCACACACAAAAACTGATCCCAACCATTGCACTTATAAACCCAGCAAGCCGGTAGAACAAAGGGGTTCTATCAACCTACCTTTGCTTTTTTTTTTTTTTTTTTTTTTTTTTTTTTTTTATTACCGGAACCCACACGCATCTCTGCATACAGTGATAACAATCCTCAGGCCATCCCAACGATGCCGGAGGGATCACTGCCCATACTATTAATCTGTTGTATGCTGACCTGACTATGCCTCTCAACTGACCAACTTTGCAGAATGACAAGATTTTGGCTCATATTGATGGTCTTACTACATATTTGTTTACTTACAACACTACTAGTTAGCTCATAGTAGCTTCACCGTAAACTCCATTTTTTTGTTTTTTTAACCTTCTGGCTGCAATGCCAAGTTATTGTAGCAAAGTATTAACTTCTACTGCCTCTGGCACTCCTTGGCCGCAATAATCTAACATACTAATGGTAAGCACGTAGCCTCTGTTATCTCCGTCTAGGAGAAAAGGGACATACCTTATCCGTCTCGTGCACTGGGATCAAGATACAAGTGGTTTCCCTCTGGAGGTTACCTAAATATAGGCTTTAACCTACAAAACCGTATTCTCACCATAAGACAATCATTTATCTTTTCTACAATGAACCAACAACTCCCAAAGTTAGTTTAAAAAGAACGGTAGTTGACACCAACTGCACATGCATCATAGTACCTCTGCTCCCCTCGCGGAACTCACAGCCCGAGAAATGGCCATCTTGGCTTCCTCTAACCCCAAACTATCACTGCATTACTCAGTGACAAGAAAAGCCACCCAAGACCCGAAAGAACTGCTGAGAATAGGGGGCAAGATATGTAAAGGGGCTGAAGAAACTGGCTGCCACCATGCCAAGCACAACCCCCTTCTTTTTTTTTTTTTTTTTATTTTTTTTTTTGAAAATCCTTCAGACCGTCTGCAACTACCAAAATGCAGCATGGCCCTGCCCCCCAAGCCCTAACCCTGAAATACCAAGAGACCATCAACACAGCAGCCAAATGGGAAAGGCAAGTAGACTCCCAAAACCGTAAGCAATTCACTCCTCTTAAAGGAAAGAGAACCAGTATTGTAAGATGAGCAAAGCACTGTCCAAGATGAGCAACACAAACAGCTGAACCACATTTGCACTTAAACAGCACAAAGACAGCAAGGACTCATAAAGCTGTACGAGTCCCGGAGCAAACAGGCACACCACCACAGCAACGTTCCCTCCGTCACAAGCCATACCGCAGTAATTCTACTAAATTAACAAAGTTCTGGCCTAACTGGGCAGCAGCTAAGCCCCCCATTAGTAAGACTTCATCCTGGACCAGCCAACTGACCATGCTTCCCCCCCAGACAAACATCCTGTATCTACAAAACATATATAGGTCTTTTTTTTTTTTTTAATATAGTCAAACTGTGTGGCAGATACGTTAAGTGGAAGGAACTTGCACTACTGCTTTAAAGTGAAAATAACACTAGAATGAAAGCCATCATGGTACAGATGTTCCGATGCACTCCAATATACAGGACCCACTCCCTTCATCTTTTAACCTACCAATGACAGCAAGTAATAGGAAATTCAATCCCCTACTCAGCTACAACTACTGATGTCCTATAACAAAAAAAAAAAAAAACACTTCTAATCCTGTCAAACAGCCAAAGGCCCATACTCAGCACCTCATTCCTCCAAACCATCAAAGGCCTACCTACATGATCACCAGTCTACCTCCAGTCGTCATGGACGTGATCCTGCACTTAGCAAGTTCACGCCAAAATGTGATTGCTTACCCCAACTACACTAGACTAAACCTATTAAGCCCCTCCCCATCATTATCTCATTTCCTCCCAAGTATTCCTGCCTCCACTTAACTCTTTCACCTCCCCAGCCCACTTAACTCCCCTTAATATTAACCTAATCCCCCTATGAAGATGTCCTGGGACAACTTAGTTTGTTGCCAAACTTCATTTCTTTGAATGTGAGTTTAGTATGGTTTCAATGAATGTGAGTTTCAAGGCCAGTGATGTTTAAGTGGTCATGCTAAGTCTGTTTTCACTGTGAGACTGTATTGTTTGTTTAGCAAATGTGTTTGTGCTCTTTTATATCATTGTAGAAGTAAGAAAGGAATATGCACACTGACAAGTTTGAACAGTGTTTATAGTAACTGGGGAGAAATAGCCAAGTAATGGAACAATAGAATTGTTAGGTATGGGACTGCTTTGGGAGGGACGACTTTGATGCCGATTGTCAGTAATTGCTTTATACAGACTAATTATAAGCTGTGTAACAGAGCCAAAGCTGTTATATGCGGAAAATCAGACCAGTGGGTTCATTTAAGGTTGAATGGGGAATGTTCCACATAGGACAGGACTTCCCTTTTATTTGCTAAAATAAAAGCTTAGTCTTGCAGCATTTCAGTTGTTTATGCTGTTCCATATACTATTTAGGTGTTAAATATATAAAAGTGTTTTATTCATCTGTTAAAAATAAACTTAGAAAATTCATTCACTGCAGGTTCATGTTTTCAAAAACAAAAGTTCTATACAGTTAGCTTTAACTTTTTTGTTTTTGTATTTATGACAGTCCCTTTATTTTAAGCTTTAGCTAGTCAGACCCATATTTAGACAGAGGCTTCATTTAAGAAAGATTAAATGTAGCTAACATTTGCAATATATATATATATATATATATATATATATATATATTCCAGGCACATCCATTTATTTTTCTGCTTAGTGCTTTCACTCAGAAATGGAAAGTCAAAGTTCATTTGAATGATCCGTGTACACAGAATTCTTTGACCTAATTACCAATGGAAAAAACATTGATGTGAAATGTAAGCTATGTCTGCCAACAAAAAAGCCCTACAGAAACGCGGTAAACAATATGTCGAATTTATAAAAGCATCTTCAAATGTCACATCCCCTATCGCAATTGAAAAATAAATAGTCTGAAGAGGAAAGCAATTGATTCAAGTGCTGACAAGTTGGACAAGGAATCATTGACACAGCCGTCTATTGCAGAAGTCATTGGTTTTGGTCATGTCACACATTCCAAGGTGGATAGTTTGATCATTGACTTCATAGTGAATGACATGCAGCATTTCAGTATTGTCAAACAGCCATCCTTCATCAACCTTGTAACTGGCCTGCAGCCAGGAAAGGTGGTCATGAGCAGGAAAACTCTCACTGAATGAGTGGAGGAACAGTTCAGTGATATGAAAAAGAATCTGATGGAAACCTTAGCAAGCATTTCAACTTCTAAACCTATAACAGAAAGTTCACTCCAGGGATCATTCCAGTTGCCCTACTGGATATGGGCACTGTGAACTAACATCAGGTGGCACGGTGCCTGGGCATTTTTTTTTTGGGCTAGGCTTGTAAAGGCTCCAGGGCCATTAGCCTAGTACACACCTATGAACCTATGAACTATTTGTACTACGGCTGACATTTGGACCCATCAGAATCGTAGTTTCTTTGGTGTCACCACCCAATGGATCGACTGTGACACACTTCAAAGAAAGTCAGCTGCTTTGTCATGCTGCAGATTACAGGGGAGGCATACATATAATCCCATAGCATCAACTCTTAAGAGCATACATATCAAGTACAAGATAGATTAAAAGGTGTGTGCAACAATTACTGACAATGGCACCAGTTTTGTAAAGGCTTTCACTGTCTTCTCAGAATGTGAGAGATCTGAGACTACAAGCATTCTGTCCCAAGATGAGGATGATGATGGTGAAGTGATTTACAACAACATGACAGCCATGCTGAGTCAGTCAAGACAAAGCGAGAACACCTATTCACTGCCTCCCCCTCTGAGACGTGCAGCACACACATCGAATCTTGTTGCAGTGCACAATGCTGAATCTGCTTGTAATGATGCACAGTATAAAAAGGTCATGCGAAGCACCATGGCCAAATGCTATGCTGCTTGGAACAAGGCTAGTTGCAGCACCCAAGCTGCTGAGGTGGGTCAAAATAATTGTGATCTGGCACTGATTATTCCCAATGTGACACAATGAAATTCCACTTTCTACATGATGGAGAGAATTCACCTCACTGCAACTCTGGGTGAAGGCTTGCTGAATGGGATATGTGAACAGACTGAAATTGACATCTTCAGGCCTGCAGAAATTACCTTTGTCGCTGAGTTTGTGCAAGCCATGCATCCCCTGGCAATGGCTATGGACATCCTGCAGTCAGAGCTGAAAAGTCTCATGGGAATCCTGGTCCCCACCATTACATGCCTAAAAAACAAATTGTCTGAAGTCAGGCAGTCTGTGAAGCCTGTTGTGCCGCTAGTTGATGCTCTTCTTAAAGGCATTGAAGCGTGGTTCAATCACCTTCTGGTGTGTGAAGAGCTCATTCTGGTTAGCATAGTGTATCCACAGTTCTGTTTGCAATGGATGGACACTGAAGAGCAGAAACTCAGAGGCAAGGCTCTGCTCCTTGATGCCATGCAGAAACTGGATGAACCTGCATGTGGGTCATCTGAAGCTTCTGCATTAACTGCCAAAGACAGCTTCTTCAGCTTCAAAGAGTCGGCACCAGTCAATGTTAGTATATCTTCTTAGATGCACATGTATCTGGCTGACCCCTCCAGAGAAATATCTTCTCTCAATAGTTACCCTATAGTCAAGATATTTCTGAACACTAACACAACGCTTCCATCTAGTGCACCCATTGAATGCCTATTCAGTCTTGGTGGGCAAGTGCTAACTGCAAGAAGAAATAGACTCACCGACAAACACTGAAAAGTTGCTCCTTCTTCGAGCCAACAGAAATATGTAGTTATTGTGTAGTTATTGTGAATAGTTATATAGTTATAAAGTGATATTTTTGTTGACTTTATTGTGTTAACAGTCTTATTAGATCTATATGATATTTTCTGTAAGCATTTTTGCGTCCTCAGCATTAGTTTTAGCAGATTAGCTTAATGTATGTTGTTGAAAATTTGATGGGTTGTAACTTGTTATGGGCCTTGTGTTACTAGCTGTGCATATTTTGGTTTAAGTATTAAATGGTGACTGTCTGACTATAAAGACTAGCCTGTGGGACTTTGTAAACTGTAAAATGCTATTCATCATTATTGTAACACTGTGTATACAACTTTAATACACATGTATTCATGTGCCGTAAGCATATATTCCTCACACACAAGTACTGTGTGAGTAAATCTGAATATGGGAACTGATAAACAATACTTATGTAAAAGTAACTCAACAGTTCATAGGTTCATAGGTTCATAGGTAGATGCTAGGCTATCTGCCCTAGGGCATTTATAAGCCTAGCCGGAGTGTGTTTGGCTTTCGCCTCCCTTTTAGATTAGTTAACTGTGCCTCTGTATAGTAGGTCACAGAGGATAGCCCTTTAAGGTTAGCTTACTGTGCCTCTGTCTAGCAGGGACACAGAAGAGATCCCAGGGGTAAACTTACAATCTCCCATCCACTCGTCAAGATTTCTCTTGAAGAGGGTCAGTGTGGGGCTCTGCCCAACATGAATTGGGATTCGGTTCCAGAGTGAGGGGAGCCTCTGGGATATGAATCTGTACCTCCAGCATGTCCTGGTTATTGCTGTGCTGTGGTTTAAGTCCCTGGAGCGTGTAGCTCTAAGGGATTTGGATTTCCTGATGTGGAGCATGTTCATTAATTCTGGGTTAGACATGGTTTTGTACGTCAGGCATAGTCAAGCCTCTGTGTAGGCAGTAAGCAACTGAGTAGAGCTGGAGTTTCTTTAGTCAAACTGCATAGGGCATCTGTTTGTAGCCTGTGATCTTCTTGGTGAGGTACTTTTGGGGTCTCTCCAGTTGCTGCAGGTGTCGGGTAAGGTAGATCCCAAATGGGGCATTGTATTCAATTATGGGCCTGATGAGTGATGCGTAGAGGGGCACAATGACCTCTCTAGATCTAGATGTGAACCCTTTCATGATAAGGTGGGCTATATAGAAGGTCTTTCTAACTACTTTGGCAACATGATTGTCAAAGGAGAGATTACTATCTACTTGGGTCCCCAAATCCCTAATTACTTCTTCCGTACTTAATGGATTACCTCCTATGTGGTAACTTGTGGGCACTTTGTTTTTCCCAAAGGGGATGACTATGCACTTTTTTGCATTTAGCTTGAGGCCATGGAACTGGCACCAGGTATCCGTCTTTGTGAGGCCTTTTTGGAGGATGCTTGTGTCAGTGGGAGAGTCGATTATGGCTCCCAGTTTGCAGTCATCTGCGAACTTGGCCAGCCATAGTCCTCCCATGTTAGTCTGTACCTCAGAGAAGTATATACCGAACAAGAGAGGTCCCAGGACTGAACCTTGTGGGATGCCACTTGTAACTGGTTTGGAGTCGGACATGGCACCTGCAATTCTGACCATGTGGGATCTATCCCTGAGCCAGTTTGCAACCCATCTTGTGACATAGGGGTTGATATTTAAGCTGGTAAGCTTATTTATGATGCCCGAGTGGGGTATTGTGTCGAAGGCTTTTGTGAGGTCCAGGTAGGCTGTGTGGACTACCTTTCCCTCATCTATGGCCTTGGTAACTGTTTCAAAGAAGTCAACTTGGTTTAAGAGGCAAGATCTGCCCTTAACAAAGCCTAATTGAGTAGGGTCCAGTACCTGGAGGTTCCCAATGTCTTTGTTTATGAGTTCCATGATGATACATTCCATAGCTTTGCAGACCAGACTAGTCAGGCTTATAGGGCGATAGTTCCCGGGGTCCATTGTGGCACCACCTTTGTGGAGCGGGACCACTGTTGTTGTACACCATTCTTTGGGTACGTATCCTGTAGTAAGGCTGAGTTTGAACAGTGACTTTATGTGAGGGTTCAGTTCTTCTTGGAGCTCATGTAAGATGCAGCCCGGGACACCGTCCGGTCCCATTGATGCTGCATTTTTTGCTTTGGAGAGGGCAGCCTTCACCTGTGCATCTGTGATGTCTGGGAGGCTACATTCTGTTAGGATAGACATTTGCTCTTTTGGGGGGGTGGGGAGAAGTTTGCACTGAACCTGTCTGCCAGGATGTTGGCAATGCCTGTGGGTTCAGTGTATTTTTTGCCATTATGTACTAACTCAGAGCATATCTGGGAGTTGCCACCCAGATTCCTGACATAACTAAAGAAGGCCTTGTGATTACCCTTAGCATCCTGGGCAATTTTTCTTTCGAAGCTGGCCTTTGATGATTTTATGAGGGATCGTAGTTTTTTGCTAGTACTGATCAGAGATGCCTTCCCTTTTTGGGATTTTGCTGTATCATGTAGTAGCTTCCTCCTTCTGTTGTATAGCTTATTTATGGCTGGGGTCCACCAGACAGGTCTCCTGCTTTTGGAGGAGTGAGTCTTGGTTTTATTTGGGAATAGCACGATCCATGCATTCCTGTTAGTGCTCATGGAATGCGTTTGAAAAGGATTCTGCGGTTCGGGCAGTATTTTCCACTAGCCCTGGGGCTTTGAAGGATTCCACCTCGGTTTTGAGAAGTGTGAAGTTTGCTTTTGAGAAATTTTTCACAGTGGTTTCCTTGGCTGGGGGTGGGGACGGAATATGGATGTCCAGTGAGATTAGTTTATGGTCTGATCTTACCAGTGAGGGGTTTACCTCTGATGTGAAACATAGAGTCCCCACGTTGGTGATGACCAGGTCCAATATGTTGTTCCCTCTTGTGGGAATGGTGACTAGTTACTTTAGTTAATAACTAGTAATAATAATATATTACTTTTTTAGAAAAGTAATAAGTAATAGTAATATATTACTTTCACTTAAAAGTAACTAGTAATAGTAACTAGCACAACACTGCTGATATTGTCTACATATGTTTTAGAGAGGACATATAACTGTGTACCAGGAACGTCTTATGGAGGGTTGTACCCAGTGCTACTATTACATGCTGCTCAGTTATAGTATTTCAAAAGTGAGAGCTGTGTCTACATTCTCAACATTACATTGAGTATTCTGGGCAGGTGGAGCACTCTACCAACAGTGCCTTATCTATCCTCCTGTTAATGATTTTGAAAGAAAAGATATAAAGGTAGGACCACGGTATGAAGAGTATTAATTCTTGGAAAATGAGGGTGGCGTCTTTGTTGTTTGCAGATGATGATGTCAACTTAAGCTCAAGAGATTGTGATCTCCAGCCTGCAATGGAGTGGTTAACTTTGTGTGAAATGACCAGAATGAAACTCACTACTTCCATATAAGAGGTTATAGTTTTCTGCAAGAAAAGACTAGATTTCTCTCTCTTTCCAGCTGAGGATATAAACTACCTGACATAGAAGATATTAAGCCTACTAGACCCTTTTTCACCAATGAGAATAAAATAAGTAGCAGATTGGTACAAAGGTTCCATTTGACATTACATTTTATTTTACTGGACTATGGTGGGGAAACAAGAAATACATCAATAAAAAAGCCCTTAATTCTGTTTCACCATTCTCTCCTATTATCATCTGCCTTGGGCAGTTGCCAAAAGGATAACAACATAGATACAGGCAGCAAAAATGAGGTTTACATGCAGAGTAGCTGGGCTACATGTTATTGAAGGAGCTCAGAGCTCATCAGTGAGGGAGGAACAAGAGCACGACCACTAATCTTCCATGTTGAGAAGAGTTAGTTGAAGGGAATTGAGTATCATTTAAGGGTACCCCCGGATACCTTTCATGGGAAATTTTATGAGAACAAACCATTAGGATGAGGCTGGGGACCAGAGCAAACTGCAGACATGATGGAAGGATGGTATCTTGCAGCTTGCCTGAAAAGCTTAGGAAATCACATGACACAAGCTGGCGAGTGTCGTTAGGGATGGAGAAGGCTGGTGCACATTGCTGAACTTGCTACCACTGTGACTATCACCACAAAATGTGGTCCAAAAAATGATAATAATCATTGCATGACATAAGACACATACTAAAAAAAAATCTGTTGATGAAGAACTTAAGCAAAAGAAAAAGGTATTAGAAGGGAAGCGGTAGAAAATACTTTTCATAGAATGCTCAACTTTTAAATACAGATATATATATATATATATATATATATATATATATATATATACACACACACACACACACACACACACACACACACACACACACACACACACACACACACACATCTATTTTGAAGTAAATAGTGAGTTATGTATCTCCCAAATGCCAAAATTAATGAGTATTGCCAAGGCCACAAACTAAAATAAAAATGTCAAAAAGCAAAACAAGATTGTTAATTTTTTTAGATAGATACTCATAACATCCTGTGATATAAATGATAGAAAATATGGAAAGACTTGTTACACATTATTAAAATTAATAATTATGAAAATCACAGCTTTATCTAAAAGCCAAGGTTAAAAGAATATGAACATAAAGATTTACTCTATAAACATTTATTTACATGAGTCCACCTCATTACATAACATAAGCTGTCTGGATATCTGATATAGCTTCTTAACAAAACAAAAAAAAAAAATTGCATAAAAGAGCCATTGGTGTAGAGAGCTAAGGCTATGAACTGCTACCACGCTACTTCCTGTCTATTGTTTAATTACTTTGGTCTGCATTTGTCTACCATGAACAAGTAACTTAACCAAACAGCGCTCCCAGGTCGTCTTAAAAAGATCCATGTGGATCAGTGCTCTACTCTTGTTAACTAATACAAATGAAAAAAAAAATTAATAGGGAAACACTCAATTGCCCAGTACTGGCTCTATAGTATTAAACAGGGATTTGAAGAAAACTTCTGAAACACGGAGTCAGACTTAATATTTCTTTCTTTCTTTCTTTCTTTCTTCCTTTTTTAAAGATGGGAGAGCTGAAGTAAAGCATGAAAACGACACCATAAAACGTATCTATACTATTCACTAATATTAAAGAGATACAGTTGTTAGGATTGCAATGGGATATTACTTTATAAAATCTTTACAAGTCTAAGAGAAAAAAGGATGGAGATGAGAACGGTAGCCATTTCCTTCTGAGGTGACAAACAGCTTATAGACAGTAAAGATGTTAAAGGCAAAATCCTAAAAATAAATTGATATCTGGTATGCCATAAATCAGGAAATCAAAATCTGAATAACGTCTTAGTTTAACAATACTCTGGCTCAACTTTTAATGAGGCTGATGTACTATTTAATTTTATCTGCAGAAAAAATGAAAAGTGAATGGTCATGTAATGTTAATTGCATTGATATAATTTAAAAATAAGGTAGATACAGATAACTAAAGAGGATAAAATTCTTAAGCCCTATATTATATAGCACTAAAAAGCCTAAATTGGTTAAAACTATTCCATCTAGACACACAGCTTCTTACCTCCTATAAAATTATTCAGCATCCATCCACTTGTCCAAAACTAAATAGCATTCTGTACAACTATGTTTGCAATTAGTCATTATGATGCATTGAACAAGAACTCTTCTCTTCTGACAAACCTATGAAACTTGCTGAGCAATGTCTGTACTCACACCATGTGGCTAAAGCCTTCTCTGTTACTGTCAGGTCAATACCCTGCCTCCAGTCCTTCAAAACCTTTCTGAAAGACTTCCTAGTCAGAATCTGTCTCTGTTCATGCTCAACCCCAGGACTGACTACATTCCAAAATATGGACAAGTATCACTTCATACTTTACACCTCCTTACTCCCCCTTCTTCCCTCACTTCCTTACTTTAACCTGTTCCTGTCCCCTATCTCACTATTTAAATATGCTATAACCCTGTTTTTTTTTTCTCTCAATTTACATTGCAGTTAGTCTGTGAATTATATTAACTTACCTTTAATTTTTCTATAGAAAGCCTAAACATTCTCTAAATATTAAATTGTATCTGTTCCTAACCAATGTTTTTACATTACGTCTAATTTGGTATAATGATTAAAACTATAGATGTTTTTGTATTATTTTTGAAGACTGCAAAATGATTGTTTTTAAAATGTTTTTGTAATATTTTGGAGCTTTTCTCCCTGGGAGTCCATTAAAAATGGGCACCTACCCAGTCAGACTTTCCCAGAAATCTAATGTCAATAAAATAAATAAATAATAAATAATAAAGTAGTCTTTTCTGCAGCATCTTTCATAAATATTCAAGCGCCATACTGACCTCAGATTTAAGCAGTGACTATGTTTTAGTGCAAGTCTTTATAAAGGTGTCCATGAGGGACATAAATAAATGCATGAATCTTCTTTCAGCTTTTCCCATTAGGGGTTGCCAGAACAGAACAACGGTACGCAGAACAATTGGCAGTGCAGTTTTATGCTGGTGAGTTACCAGCCCAGTACACAACCTTCGACAGAAGGCACACACATGCACTTGGTTCCCTATTATGCTGTCACAGATGCAAGTTGGCGAAGGCATCTTTGTCGAACAGTAAAGCGCGAAAAGGCAAAATAGCGAAGTGGCTTTTCAGCGAATTCTTTCCCTGGAAAAAAATTCATTTGGCTGCTTTCGCTACTTTGCCTTTTCGGCACTGTAGTGCAATCTCGGAGTTGGTATATTTAAGTAGGGGGGATGTCAGGGGCAAAGCCCCCCACGTTAAGTAATGTTTTACTGTTTTTTTTGTTTTGTTTTGTTTTGGAACAGCGATTGTTTTTCATTAGAAAATAATCACTGTTCTGAAGTTTCAATGTTGTAAGCTTTTGCTTACATGGGGTTGATTATCTGTTGTTCGCTCTTCTGAGCATGCGATATGATAATATAGACCCCACACACTCACGACCAATTTAGAGTGTCTAATCCACCTGTAGCATGTCTTTGGGATATGGTAGGAAACCAGAGCTCCCAGAGGAAACCCACACAACTGCAGTGAGGACATGCAGACTCTGCACAGAAGGCACCTGAGCTGAGAATTGAACGGGAGAACCTCTTGCTGTAAGGTGGCAACACTAACCACTGCACCACCAAAGCCACCCTAAATAAATGCATGAACAAATATTTAAATGTATGTATGAGTGTATGCATATCATAAGAAATCATGCAAATAAGTGGTATGAACCAAAACACTGACATGGTTTCAAAGAATGACAGCAGTTTAACAGTTCAATAAATAAGGCAAGGTACAATAAGACAGCTAAAAGGTAACGTAGGCCAGAAAAATTTGTTTCATTTGGTCTTAAAAACTCATCAACAATAGGTAGATAGATAAATTGATTGATTGATTGATTGATTGATTGATTGATTGATTGATTGATTGATACATAGGATGCATATTCATTGTATCTCAATAGGACAAAAAAGCTAAAGGCATTTTGCTATAGCTATAAAGGCATGTTTTCAACACAGTAAAGTAGAAAGGTGCTCAGACTTTAAGGCTGAAGGGTATAAGTAAAACTGGTGTCTGGATATGTTACTCCATTTTGCAAATGCCTGTGTCTTGTAGTGTGTTACTGTCGTGCAAATAAATCATTGAAGTTTTTTTTCTTAATATGTCTGATTTAGTTTGAAATTTTTACTTAAGGAGTAGTGTATTATGGAAACATAATTCCAAAAGGAAATATCTGGCTCACTTTGAGAAAGATATTTTTTATCTAAAATAAATTTGTCTACATCCATCTACTCTACTCTTGAAACTGATTTTACTTTCCTTCATCATTTTCTTTTGCAGAGATGTTTTAGTATAAGAAAAATGCAAAATAAAAACTGGATTTGCATAAATAAATTGTACTCTTTTTTTACTTTTAGCATATATTGCATAGTGGTGATGCTGTGGGAGAATTGTTGCTTTAGGGTGTTTGATTTTTTTTTTCAGTTTTATTCTTGGTCTGTGTGCCTCTGTGTTTAGTCTGAATATTCTCTTTATGTATGTGTGTGTGGAATTTCACCAAATTCTCTTGTTTCCTCTCACATCCACACAACATGTTATCGGCAAATTGACAATTCTTCAAATTACAGCTCTCAACCTTCCATCTCAAAAATGTGGAACACTACCATTTATAATGTAGAATAAATGGGCAAAATGTTGAACAGTTACTAACAGCTTACTAATAGCTTCAACTTGAAAACTCACATCATGATTAAAATGTGTTTTTATATTATAAAAAGTTATTTGAATGAATTAAAAAAACTCAGTAATATTTATCATAGTTACCAGTTAAAAAATCTTAACACTGAATCTGTAACAGACCCTTTCTAGGTAGAACTGCAAGGAATGTGAATATTTTAAGACTCAAAATGAGGCATGTTCCTCATAAAGAAGAACACTTGAGAAATGAAGTATGCTTCATATTGCCAAATTGCCTCTAAGTGATCATGAATTGTTTCTGGCCATGCGATTGTATGTGTCTGTTTATTTGTCCTGCAGTGAGTTGACCTCCCACCAAAAATTAGTTTCTGTTCTACATATATTGCATGCTGGGATAGACTCTGACAGTCATGTGACACCGAACTGTATGTAATGCATAATGGACTTTCATGAGGAAGTAGGATTTCAATTATGGTGTCTGGCAGTGTAGCAAACAGAGGGTTAAAGCTATAAGCTAGTCATGAGCTTTTCCTTGTAAATTTAGTTTGATTCCTTTGGTCTCCTTTTGTATATTGTGTGACACTAAAACATTCCTTAATTAAACCTGTGCTTCTGGGTCACCCATTGAAAATGGCATTTCTGTTTACTGGCTTAACCAGATAAAAATGTTTGGATAACAGGTGACTACTAATTTCTACATTTGAGATTATCCTTCAAACAACATGTAAGAATAGTAGAATCAAGCATTTTCTCTATTGGATTTGCTACGATGCAAATTATCTGAGGAGTGTTCCATGAATATATCGGGCATAACTGTTCTGTACCCATTTACAGTCCACAAGCTTCCAGCTTCCGTCTTGCATGCGCAGATCCCCCATAAACATCTCATCCTTTTCTATCATATATATTACGTCCATCCCTGCGTTGTCCTCATCCTGTTACAAAGAAGATCTGTTAATAAGTCATATACAAGTGCAATATAGTTAACTCAAGCCCTAGAGACCCATACAGCGTCATTTATTCTGTAACTTCTACTGTCTTTGTTTACTTCTTGTTTGAGAGTTACATTATGACACTATGTGACAGAAACTGAATTTCAGAGTGTAAAAGGTTGCCTTATCCTGACTCTGGTATCCCTGAACTGTCCAGCATCTGATTTCCTCTAGTAGCTACTCATGGCACAAACAATGCATTTGACTTTTCTGCCATAATTGTAAAACTATTTTAGTCTTCAGATATTGCAAAAAACAGGTCTAAATCTAGACAAATAATGTTTTGTAAGGATCATTTTATTTAATTTTGCCTGATGTTATGATCTGAATATTTTATAACATCTGGCAGTGTCTGAATAATGAAGTAAAATTACTTTGAACAGGTGAATTTTCAACAACTGCATAAGTGTCATCTTGCAGATTTGCTATTTAGTGGCATCCACTGTGAAATGAATGCAGCTCTTGGTTTCCTTTCCTGCCATGCACATGGGAACTGCATAGATCCTGAGTCTGCAGGTGCGGTGATCCCCCCTTACTTAGTCACCCACAGTCAGACTAATTGGTTCTTAGGTGTAGGTTAATGGGATAATTAAGCAAACAGCACCAAAGTGGTGTAATTTGTAAAAGCTGGCTGCCTACTACTGTTTGAAGCAGTCTGTTTCATGTACTGCTTGGATAGCCCCATATTTCATCTGTGTGGACAGTAAAGTCAATGCTAATTAGCTTCAGGTGATACTATCTGCTAGTGAGACATGGTACCAGGTGTAGTTTGTGTTGAGTGGTATTCTAAGGGCAGGCTGCTGGGATATGTTGAGACAACAGAGAGCAGCTAACAAAATTGTTTCAGACATTAAATATTAACTCTTCAGCTTCAAAACCAGCAGTGGACGAAATTCTCTTTCATTGGATTCTAACATTTCTCAGTCAACAATTTTAACTGATGTTCTATATTTACAATTATGAATAACAGAACATGGATATGATTGATGATAAAAATGACAAATGGAACAAATTAGTGGAAATAAAAATGATGCATTTTAACAGGTGTCACAGCTTTAAAACTAGGAACAGTACAGAACATTTTACCTCATTTATTTCTTTAAGTTTGTGAGGAATGAGTTAATGCCAACATATCCTGAATATTTATAAAGGCAAATACCTTACATCTTTCATTGTTATATAAAACCTTATGCCGTTCAAAAACATAAACCGTGTACTTCCACATTGTTTGATTCAGACTTCTGATTCCCCTCCTGTTCTCTCTATGAGCTTTGTCCTTTTTTAACTATCAGGTATAATTCAGAAGTACTTCTTACTGTTTATTTGTGAATTATTTTGACCTTTTTGAAATGATCAGAATGAATAGAATCATTTATTCAGTGGTTTGATTTTAATATGTATTTAATGTAACTATGTAGAAGAACCCTACACAAAAAGTGCACAGTATACTGATATTAATTTGTATTAAACATAACTATGCAGCAGAGAGGTTCCCATGGCATATGACTGTAATTCAATCTTTAAGTCAACTTCATGAATAACTAAATTATAGGTTATTAAACATTAAAATAAGAGACACACATACATCAAATATTGAAACCATGGGCTAATCGAATATCCATGCTAATGGAATTGAGCTGACATAGCAGAACTTGATATGACTTTATTTTCTGTCTTTGAAAGTAGAATGCCTTTTTTTCATTTTGATACAGCTTCACTGCTTACATCTGTGGTCATTTTATTTGACCCATTCCCCTCATCTAACCACCAATTACTAGAACCAGCTATGATTACTTCATTTTTACTTTTACTGTTCCTGACACTACCCTTTAGGTCTGGAACCACACCAATGGCAGAATGGGAAGGGAAGGAGATTTGGAACAAATCAGATATCATCATATATGCTATCCTGCCAACTGTTTTTGTTTTTTTTTTATTTATTTATATTTGATTGCTTGTCACAGATTTATCAAGATGTATTACCTTGATCATTTTATGTTATTCTTTCTTTCAGATCACAGTATCTCAGACAAACAGCAAATTCTGTTTCATGGCTTTTTAAAACAGCAGTCTTTCTGTAATTGTATTAACCTTGAAGTGACAACAATAATGTATGCAAGTGGAGGGTATATAGCGGCCTTTCCCAATGCGAAAGCATTTTGAAAAATTCAAGCTGGGAATCTTTTCATTACTGGACTATTTGTCCCAGTGCTGCCAGAGCAGTCCTCTATGTACTCAAACAAACTATTTCAGGTAATGGTATGTGACAGCCATGTTTTAAGTACAGAGAATCGAGCTGACATAGCAGATCATAGTGAGGATGCAGGTTCCTGTTTATTATTCTTATACTAAGCATACTGAAGAAATTAACAGGATCTATGTTGGTGCATTTTGGACTTTTCAAGCTGATTCTCAAATACAGTAAAGGTCATGAAGTTGTTTGAGAAAATAATGCATGTGTATTCTGAGGGATGTTGATGTTACTGATATTTCAGGAGGCAGTATTAGGCTGCCTACTCTTTCATGGGCACATGGCCAAGATTCCTAGATCTTCAGGATTGTAGGTCAACACTGATAGAAACATTGGTTATGTGCTACTCTGAAAACCAGAAACTGCAGGTCATTTGCAGTAAGTGTTGATTATATTTTAACTTTTAAATGCTAGCCAATGAATACAGAAAGGGCCCTTAATCAACGTGTGCATAATTTCTTTGTTTTAAGGAAGTTATCTACTAACTGATATAGCAATGGATCACCCATTCTCTTTTAAGGTTTTGCAATGCAATGATTCTAAATGTACCTCCCTGTATACAGCAGAGTAGTTTATACGAACATCTGACACACAAGAGGAAGTAATTATATTGGCATAACCCTTTAACAGACACTTTCACCTATGTGGTTGTCAAGCAATAGGAATAAGTAAGTTATTTAATGATATAGCTGTTGTATAATGGATGAGACATTCTGCCTGTGCTTTTGGGCAACTGGCACTATGTCTGGCAAATTAAAAATGCATTCATATGTGATGATAAACATATTTCTTTATTTCTAGATATTCAAACAAGAAATGCAGTCCAACCAAGATGTAGTGACTCTTGGAGTCTATATAGCTGCCAAGCTATGCAGTAGTACACCACAAGGAAAAAGAATGATCCCCTTAATCATGGGAGTATTAAGAGTGTCACAGTAAGGAAGAAGGAAGGTTGTCCTTTAGTGGGGGAAACATGATTGTGAAGACAATTATGGAAAATCAGAGAAGGATAGTGATTGAGGCATCCAACTTACAGTATAGTGAAATGAGACAGACATAATGAAATACTATATACTTTCTTAATATTAAGGGTACATATTTTTGAGTATGCAGAACTTAGGTAACATGAAACCTTGGTGTATAATAGTTTTTGTGACCACAGACTGCAAACATTTAATTAACCTTTAAAAGGATCAGCAGGCAGGATGTCACTTTGTGCTTAATGTAATTTGATAACTTTTTTAACTGCAGAATAAACTAATTGTAGAATATGTTACTTCAGCAGTAACAGAGAAAATGTACTGTTTTACAATGTAATCATTTTATGCCTGCATTTTCAACAAATTAATTAATCATCAATTTTCAAGTTGGAGCCTTCAGATATCAAATCATGGCTGTGAAGTAATGGACAACGAAAACAGTTTTTCTTTCAGTTCAATATATACAGCAGAAGAAAAGAGGTATTACAGCTTTTAAGAATGACCTTTCTAGTAGTAAAATCGAGTCTAGATGAAATAAAGCACAAAAACACTCAGGTTTATTAGATCTTCCAGGGGCTTCTTTGAACTCAGCTTGATCTTAATGGCTAAAATCAATAATACAATATTTTTATGCAGGTACAGACACAATAATTGCTGCCACAAGTGAAAGGAAAAACTCAGGCTCAATTAACCAGATGACATCTCTAGTGGTTTCCAACACAAAATCTAAGGTCTAAACCTTTGTCAATCATGTTAAATAAAATGTTAAAATGTAGACACACAGACTTTAAAGGCACCAATTCATCAGTTATGGGGGGGTCACATCAAACCCAAACAAGTTTAGTCCCATCAGCATGGCTAGTATTCTATGTAAACTGAAGGAAGTCATCATAATGTAGTGTACCCAAACAGATGCAGGGAACCTACATCTGTTAGACATGAAAGAGAATGAGTGTGATTAAGGAGATAGCATGCCTTTACATTCATGTGGCATTCTTAAAAAATGTAACAGTTGCACTTAACAGAGAGCACACAATGTGTGCTCTTTATCTTTACCTTCTTAAGGCTTTCCTTGTTCCATATAAAGGAATATTTACAAGTTAATAGCAGTGAGTGAATGTCAATTCATACTTAACTAAACACATAAAGCACTGGCTAAGCTAAAGACAACAAATCAAAGTTCCTTTTTGACTATTCTCAGATGTAAAAGTGAAAACAAAGTTATGTATAACCAAATATTCTAAAAACTTTAAACTAAGCATTAAAAATATGTTCTGTGCAGTAGTAATGCCTTCATTGCTGCCTTCATTAATGCAACATTGGTGAGGACTGTGGTGGGAGTGACAGATACGTTTAAGGTGGAGGTGGGATTACTTCAAGGATCAGCTCTGAGCCCTTTCTTATTTGCAATGGTGATGGACAGGTTGACAGACGAGATCAGACAGGAGTCCTCGTCGACTATGATGTTTGCAGATGACATTGTGATCTGTAGTGAGAGTAGGGAACAGGTGGAGGAGACCCTGGAAAGGTGGAGATATGCTCTAGAGAGAAGAGGAATAAAGATCAGCAGGACTAAGGCAGAATATATGTGTGTGAATGAGAGGGAGGATAGAGGAATGGTGAGGATGCAGGGAGTAGAGGTGGCGAAGGTGGATGAGTTTAAGTACTTGGGATCAACAGTTCAGAGTAATGGTGAGTGTGGAAGAGAGGTGAAGAAGAGAGTACAGACAGGGTGGAATGGGTGGAGAAGAGTGTCAGGAGTGATTTGTGACAGACGGATACCAGTAAGAGTGAAAGGAAAGGTCTACAAGAGGGTAGTGAGACCAGCTATGTTATATGGGTTGGAGACGGTGGCATTGACAAAAAGGCAGGAGTCAGAGCTGGATGTGGCAGAGTTAAAGATGTTAAGATTTGCACTGGTTATGACCAGGATGGACAGGATTAGGAATCAGTATATTAGAGGGTCAGCTCAGGTTGGACAGTTTGGAGACAAAGCAAGAGAGGCAAGATTGTGTTGGTTTGGACATGTGCTGAGGAGGAATGCTGGGTATATTGGGAAAAGGATGCTAAGGATGGAGCTGCCAGGTAAGAGGAAAAGAAGAAGGCCTAAGATAAGGTTTATGGATGTGGTGAGAGAGGACATGCAGGCGGTTGGTGTGAAAGAGCATGATGCAGAGGACAGGAAGAAATAGAAACAGAAGATCTGCTGTGACGACCCCTAACAGGAACAGCTGAAAGAATATGAGTAGTAATGCCTTCATCTTTAATACGAGTAACTACAACATTATGTGATTTGGCAAAAAGAACTTAAGTTACAAAATTATTGGCAAATTATAAAGCTGACACCATCAGTACTGGGGACAATGGCTGACAAGAATTTAAATTCTGACCAGTTTGTAGCTACTGAAATCAGGAAAGTATATTATAGAATGTATAACATATATCTACGTCTATCAATATATATATATATATATATATATATATATATATATATATATATATATATATATATATATATACCGATATATATAAAGGGTTCCCCTTCAAAACATCTAAAACCCATAACATCTAAAATCAAAACACTGAGACTATAACATTTAAAATCCATAACATCTAAAACCCAAAACATCGAATTTCATAACATCTAAAATGTATAATATTGAATAGTGTATCATCAAACATGTAAATGGTATAGTTTAATCTGTTAATCTTGTGGTATCACTATGAGATTTTGTAGTTTTTATTTCTATAGTTACTATTTATATAGTGTAGGAATTTATACTATTTATATAGTATTTATTTTGCCACTCTGTATGATTTTTAGGCCATACAGTAAGTGATATAGACATTATGTGTACAGTCTTTATGGTGATCATGATACAGTGGGGTTAGGAAATTAACTTTTTTCCCACTGTAGTGCAATCTCAGAGTTGGTATATTTAATTTATGGGGGGTATGGGGGGTGCAGGGGGGCTTGCCCCCCTGCAGAAATGTTGGAAAAAGTGTGTTTGTTAGTTTGGTGTCGTAATATGTGGAGGGGATATTATTTTCATCTGATTTGTAGTGTTCGATGTTGTGATGCACATTTTAGATGTTATGAAATTCGATGTTATGGGTTTTAGATGTTTTGGGTTTTAGATGTTATGGTTTCAGTGGTATGATTTTAGATGTTATGGGTTTTAGATGTTTTGAAGGGGGATAATATATATTTACACACACACACACACACACACACACACACACACACACATACACACACCTATCATGAAATAACGAATGCTCAAAAGCTACATTTTAATTACTAACGTACTGAAAAAGAGAGCTAATACACTTTCAAAGTTTTCTATTTTTATGATCTTTTCAAGGAAATTGGAACATTTCATTTTTATGTAACTTGGTGTGGTTTGGTTCAGCTCCCATCATAATTCACTGTCCAGCCATTTGTTTTTTTTTTCATTGGTTTAAGGTGACTGGTTGCTTTGAGGGCATGTGTATTACCAGCTGTTTATAGAGTATTAAAAGGAACTTTGAGACAGCACTAGCATTTCTGATGATGTCCATCAGAGACAACAGGGCTTAACCCTGTGCTTTTCATTTTATTTTAATGTGTTTTTGTTTTATTACATTAAAATATTCTTGTATTGAGTTCTGTTTCCAACATTTTGGGCATTGATTTTTTTTTTGTAGTTTTCCTCATCCATATCTGTGCTAAGCTTATTGGTTTGCTTTTATTTTTGACTGATTTACAGGGTTATCAGATATGTCCCGATATGAACTCACAGGAATTATTCAGTGACAACCTTGCTTCCTCTGAACCAGGAAACCAAACCTCACAGTATTGATCCAGCAACTCACTCAAGCATTGGTGCATTATAACACCACCACTGTTTCTTGTTCTGCAGTGGTTAACAATCATGAGGAAAGACTCCTACAGGGCCAGTACCAGGGCACCCAATATAAAGCGGATGCCTGGCACAGTCTAGCTCGTGATCTCACCAGTGCCACTGGCATTCCTCGGACTGGTGAGCAGGTCAGGCACCATTATTCTGACCTGAAGCGACGTAAGGAGGATCAACTGGACCAGTGGATCCAGGAGTCCTGTGCGATGCCTAATGCCCCAGTACTGAGTAAGTAGCCATTGTATTAAGTAGTTAATAATTGCTATGCTTGTCTATACTATAGGTAGATATGTCTCAATATCTCTGCATTTACTTCACAGCTGCAGGTGTCCGGGCTATGAATCAGCAAGCCCATGAAGATAGGTTGCAAAGGCTGCGTCATCAGGCAGGTTAGTAATTATTCTGCATGTACTGTTATATAAAATAAATGAGATAGCCTTCAAAAAGTATTTAACCCAATAAATAAGGTGTAATAATCCTTTAATAAAAGTATAATTCCTGGAGTGCGTCTGTGTCATTTTCTTTGATATGTTGTTGTATTGTTGCATTTTACAAATAGTACTGTTGTATTAAGCAGTGTTAACCCACACTTGGGTAGGCCCATATAATGTGGATGAAGGGAATGCCAGTAGCTTTTATGCATATTTACAGCCCTCAACTGTTGGTTCATGCCCAGCATGTACAGATTAATCTGGCATATGAGTAGCTTGGTATTTTGTTCCCCAGAAATGTCAGTGTGCTGCCAGAAATGTAGGGAGCTGTTAACATATAACTGATACTTTCACCTGAACATATCTAGATAATTATATGAAAGTAGAGCTGTCAGTGTACCATCTTAGCAGTAGTGTGTGTGAGCATCTCTCAAAATATGTAGCAGTAACATCTGCATCTTGGACAGTTAGTATGTAAGATACAGCTCATGTATATAATGATCTAGCAAAATCCAATTGCACAATATAAGGACAGTGGGTAGTGTAATAATACATGTAAGGGACATATAACTGCAGTTAATAGGAATGTAGTGAAAACTAGAAGGATATATAAGTTGTTAATTGAGCTATCCTTTTCCACCCTACTGTATGTGCACAAAAAATGCAATTCCACACCTCAATCGGTATGTCTAATCTCAAAACATTTGTTGGGACATATGTCCTATTGGTTTATAAATATTTGCATTTATTTCTATGCATGTGCCCTGTTAAAATATCACAATATTGGTGGTCTGTTGCCATCAATTCAACCTGTATGCTGTTGTAATGTCCACTATTGTTCTATATATGCATGTGTTATGCTTGCTTTTCAACAGTTGAAAATCTGGTGTGTTGGGTTAATGGGAATAATTCTGCATGCTGTTATAACTAATTGGGAATGCTGTTGACTGTTACTAACCCATATCTTTATTAAACCCTCCAAAACATAGTTCGTATGGGAAGGCTGGTCCCAGCGGACCCACCTGTCCCACCTCAGCTGGCCATGGCACCTGGCACCAGCAGTTCCGGTGCCCAGCCTGGGACCTCCTCCTCCACTGGCCCTGTGCCACCTTTGGGTGGAAGCATTGCAAGTGATGGGGCTCGGCCCCCCGTGTAAGCGTGGGTGGAGGAGGGCCACCTATCACCCTTCAAATGGTCCTTGCTGTGGTGCGTAGAGAGATTGAACGTTCTGTTGCAGAACCTCTACGCCAGCTTGAGGCATGAGTGGCGCAACTCTCGGGTCAGCCTGCCCCTCCTACACAGCCCCCAGCACAGCCACCCTCTGGGCTGTGAAGGTGCAGTGGTGACTACCCATGGGTGGGGACCTCAGTCCCACTGTTTCCATCTGTGGGCTCATGGGCTTGCAATTTCCAAACATCCCTCCCTGTCAAAGGTGTTCACCCACCACATGTGTCATATACCGCCCCTGTATGCGTCTTGTTTGTCTTATCTGTTTACCTCCCCAACCTACCTCCCCTACCCCACATACCACCTGAAAAAAAAGGGCAATCTGCTCCCAAAAAAAAAAAAATTACGGCCCATACATAACTGCCCATTTTGCACACATGTCCACTGGACACATAAAATGTAAGTTAATTGGCATTACAACATGCTTTGTTGTCCTCACCCCCTCTCTCAGGGGTTGAAGGTTTCATATCTACCTCCAAATTTATTCCATATGCACAGCTGTTGCTGTTAAAGAAATGGGCAGCTATGGACCTTCCCTACACCTGTCCTGCACATCCTGAGCTACTTTCCATACTGTCTTTCCCTCTTTGTGCCCCTTTTGCATCACTTTCCTATTTCCCCATTTTTCTTTTCTTTCAAAGAAATGAGCGTGAGGGTTAGTGGGAGTAAGCACTATTAAGCAGTAGTTAGCGGGTTTGCGTGAGTTTGCACTTATTTGTGCTTAGATAAGCATTGCTAAGCATCACACAAACCCATGCAAACCCGCTTACAACTGCTTAAAAGTGCTTTAGTCACTCTGTATGTGAGGGCCCTTGTTCTGCTCAGGAGCAAAATAAAACACCTCTGTCAGTCTTGAACCCCAGACCTTGTACAGACTACACAACATGAAGTCCCACTAAGCCATGATAGATATACAACAAGTTGGTGCTGAAATAAATATATCATGCATCAGAATGAGTGAATGTAAAGGAAAAATAGGACTGCCATACCACACAACTTGTTCTGCGGATCTTTACCCACAGTTGTTGTGGAATTACATTACATGACTGTGATAAGAGAAGCAGCCATTCTAGCAGGAAATAATGTTACACCATCACTTTAAAACCCCACACAGTATCACAGCAGGACAAACACTGGCATATCTGTTTAGGGCTGAGGCCATACCTCCCAACTGTCCCTAATTTTCAGGGGTGTCCCTGATTTTGACACAAATTTTATCTCCGTCCCTCTGAATCCCTCCTAAAACTACTGACTTTGGCCAGAAAGGTGGTGAATTACACTTAATGAATAATGACAATAATTAAGAGTTAAGACACTTCTTTTACTTCAGAAAAGGTGCATTAAGTCATATGCTCTGATTCTCTCAATGTTTCAACTTAATGGCACTAACATTTTAAAGGTGTCCCTGACTTTTTCCTTACTTTTCCCTGAGTCTGTTCAAATATGTACCTGAGTGTTTGAGAGGTCTGGCAGAGGCAGAAACACAGCTGCATATCAGCCTTTCTGCTGTTACACACTGGGCGAATAGCTTTGGAAGGAATTTCGGAAGCATACCCTTATGTAGGAATACAACACTGAAATACAAATTGATGTAGCCATGTACTGGTAGCAACCAACTGTAACAATGCCATTGCTCTATTGCTGAAAAGACCTGTGTGGTGCACAGACAAAAAATAACAGGCTATCCTCTGGCTACCATGTGGATAGGTCCACCGTTGGGAGTTACGCAGACAGATTACTTGCCTTGATAAACTAACATGTACACAGCAACCTTGTAAGTCCAGCAAGATAAAATCCCCACAATAATACTTACGCTCTCTGTACTTCTGCACCCCTACCCAAATGTAGAATATACCTGTGTGTGCAGGGTCTACCAAGGATGTAGGTAAGCATACTCACAGTACTGACATGTGTCCAGTTTTTCTGAGCAGCTTGTGCTAATGTCAACACTAAAAAAGCACAAACTGTTTAGAACTGAGTGAATGAATATTCACAGTGTAGCAGTTCACAAACAATTCTTGTGCCAAAGGAATACATCTCAATAACTAGCTTTGTATGGCAGTTAATTGTAAAAGTTGAAAAGAAAGTACATCTTTCCATGAATCTTGGGGTAGCATTTTGAGGGGTGAGTACATTTCTACACTGACAAGTGGGTACTGGAAGCAGCAACATTAGGTCTGAGTACAAAATGTAAATCTCTGGCTACACCCCTGGCTTCTGATATAAGAACTATACCTACCTTGTGTCTTAAACAATGATGTCCACAGCAAACAAGGATGATCTCCATCTTGGAAAGCTGAAAAGGCCATGCCTACCTAAGTTAGCAATATATAGTACTGGGTTGCTATGACAGTGATTACTGCAATTACTACACAGCAGGCTGTATGCAATTAGCAAGTGATGACCACTAATTGGTGCAGAGGCCATCACATGCTCATGTGCAAATACCTACAAAAGCAGGTTGCAATCTCTGCCAACAAACTCAATCACTCTATTGCAGAGACTGACAGAGAGAGAGAGAGAGAGGGAAAAGGAAAAAGAAAAAGAAAAAGAAATATTACCAAATCATACAAAGGAAAGATATGTGACACATATGTATTCACTGGCTTGTAGTAGATGTTATTGAAGAATAGTCTACATAATGTGAACCATTCATATGTGGCAGCAGTACTTATTTATGCATAGATGTTCTGGTTAACTACTGCTATGGACAATAGACTGTGTACCTGTGGGCAGTGGGACATACCTGTGAAATGTGTAGCTCAGCATTAAATGTCAAAGATCTGATCCATGTTATCTGTGTTCTGTACAGTTGTGTGGCCAATGGCTGTTGGGGGGATTAGCGCTGATATTATATAAACATGGGTGTGACAGAACAACACATGCATGATACTCATATTAAAGTGTAGCTTAGCATTGGCAACTGCTGTAGCAGTCTAGTATGCTTATCTAGCATTTGTAGCCATATATACCCCCCTAATGTTAGTGTGTGTTCATATGTGACACCTGTTTGTGTTGCAGCAAGGCCCAACAGTTCAGCTGTGAGGTCCATGGACTTACAACAGTGTGTACCTTGTGTGTGTATGCCACACACATATGGAGAAATATATATGTGTCATATATATTCACATCTGTATATGTGCATAGAGCAGGGACATATTGCAACTGTTTGTGAAGGGTGGAGATATATATGTTGGTGAAGGTTAGTATGCACATATTTGTATGTAGGTGTTAGTGTGTGACAAACAAGACAGCATACAGTGCTGGTATATAACATGTGGTGGTTAAACACTGTGGGTGGTTTGTTCAGTTTGCAATGTTGAAGCCAGTGAGGCCTGCTAAAGCTACCTGGGCTGTGAACACCTTCAATGCATTTATCCCAAGACTGTGCGATTTTATTACATTACTGTACACCTCACATCCTTTGTATAATTGATATTCTCACTATGAAAGGTGAAATGTATATGTGCCTACATATATATGTATAGGTACACCAATGGATGTATATATATATATATATATATATATATATATATATATATATATAGTTATATATACTCATACACACCTACATCTACTTGTTGCAATGGATTCTCTGTACTGTTAACTGACTGTGATGGTCAATGTGTTTGTGAATACATCAAAAATATGTATCTGTGGGATAGCTTAGTGGGAAACTGTTTATGTCATGGTATTATGGGTCCTTGCTTTGATCCTAGCAAAAGCTGTGCATTCTGTTGCTAGGCAGAAAAAAGTGCTATTGCATACAGTGTGAGTAAGTCCCTTCATTTTAACTAGGGTGTGTCATTGGAGGCTAAAGCATTACATCTATGATTATTGAATGGTACTGATGTTGAATCCAAATCCTGTGTGTACTGTAGTACTACCTGTAGCTCTGGGCCTGTACAGCAAAGTATGGTGTATGTCCACATTGCTTGCATCCACTGTTTTGTGTGGTCGCTGTATTCATCACAGATTACATTTCTCAAGATTAAGGTTGTGTAAGTACTGATACACAGTACTGTATAGTACACACTGAAAGCTTATCTGGGTTGTCATACCTTTGTGTCCTGTAATTATGTCTGATGTGTGTGTGGGTATGTCTGTAACATGTCCTTTGACATATGTGTGGTAAAACATATAACTGCGTATCTAGCAACATTCATAGTGTACTACAGCAGTATGCGACCTATATTCCCAATTGTGCACATATTTTGGACACGGGTTTGCCATTAACAAGTTGTGTGGTATAATAGTAATACATTTACTGGACCTTACACTCATTGTGATGGATGATATATTTCTTTACACATCAGCTTGATGTATATTTGCTGTGGCTAGGAGGAGCATCATGTTGCATACAGTGTGCCAGGTACTCTTGTATAGTCTTATATAGTGATTTTATTTTGTTGCTGTGCAAAACATGGTTCATTAGATTGAGAGTAAGTGAGGCACTTCCAAGCAGTTGTTGGGTGAGCAGTAATAAGTGGCAGTTAAAGTGTTTCACTCTTGGTTAGCTAATTGGTTGTTATATATGGCAGTTCAGTGATATCTGTACTGTATAATGTTAAATGTGCCATATAACTTGCTCAGACATATTTTCATATTTATGTCTTCCAGGGATCAAGGCACATCGCAGAAACCCCACTTACAGTAGTGCTGAAGATGACATAATTACTACCAGTATGATTCAGCACTACAGTCTCATGTTCTCACGAACCAGCCAGGACCAGCAGGAGCGTACTGCAATATGGCAAGATGTTGCCTGCAGGGTAAATGAAGTAGGCCTGCATAACCGGACATATGAGCAGGTACGCCACCACTGCAGTGATCTTCTCAGACATGTCCGTCAGCGTGCTGCTGATGTGCAGAGACAACAGCTTGCAAAAGGAGGTGGTGTTAATATCCATCCCCCCTCACCAGAGTGGAGGAGCTGCTCCTTAGCCTGGTGGCACCCACCCAACAACAACAGCAGCAGACATACACCACGATGGAGGTTGGAGCCACCCAGCAAGCACACATGGAGCATACAGGTAACATGGCATATCTGTAGACTACTGTTATCTTTATTGGTAGATCATGCATATGTGAGATGTGGAGTGTGTCGTTAAAAGATGTGGAGCCTATTGTTGTGCAATACTGATCATTTGGAACATAATCTGTGGCCCTGTAAATGTAAACTGTCGTTGTACTGTAAGATTGCAAACACACAGTAGCAATGCCACAGTTGTGGCCACTGACAAACTGTCTCATCTCTATGTAGGTCCCTCTGGGGGTGACATCAAGGCAGCGGACAGAGGCTGGTGAGTGTGTTCTACATTTATTATTGTAAATAAAAAGTGCATGTCATAGTTAAGGTGTAGGCCATGTACACATGTAACACACCTACCCATAATGCATGCTGTGCATGCTTGGTGTAAGACCACACACATCTCACTAATGTGATTAGCTGTCTCAAACACATGTAATACCCAGACCATCTCAAACAAATGTGGCTAGACTGTAGTGACCATTGGATAGGCACAGTTGATACTCAACATGCACATAACATACACATCTATGTCATACAAAGAGCATTTTAACATGTTACACATAAAGGATTCCCAAACTGTCTGTAAAGACACACTCTAGTATCCAAAATCTCATCCACACATTACACATAATATACCTGAGGGGTAGAGGCCTATCCTGGGGCATTTAAACACTCTGCAACACACTACACATTCATGTCAGGGAATGCTCCTTAATGGCCTCCTTACAAACTCATGTAACAACTGTTTGTGAAATGGTGAATGTAGCCAAGGTAGTACAGTTCTGGTACAGCATGAGTAGTGCTGGTTTGGGAAACATTTGTAGCCTTGAGTCACCATATGATGCTTCATGATGATGGCCTGTGGTACTCTACCCCATCCAGTTATTGTAACCACAATACTACACATAGCTTTCATTGCTATACACCTTAATGTTGCATGTGTGCACACATATGCACCTCTAAACAATATGCATACCAATCACCATTTGCACAGCTGACACATATATGTCTTGTGATGCTATTGTGTTTTGAATACCTGCACAGCAATGTTGTGTCCATGTATGCATTGTGTTCCAGGGGGAGGCCCATCACCTAATAACAAAACACATGCATCAGAGCCATGTATACTGTTAGTAACAAGGACTTTCTACACTTGCACTGCATGCGGTTGAGCAACACATGTCCTGCATGCTGACGTGTGATATGACTGTTTTGCTTGTGATACTGTACCCCACCATCACCTGCTATTGTGTATGTTCTGAGATTGCTAGTGTTGCATGTGTCTTATTTGGGGAGGAGTGTATTTTTGTGTATGTGCATGTGTGCTTGTGTGCATGTGCACATGTGCACATGTGTGCATGTGTGCATGTGCGCATGTGTGCATTTGTGCATGTGTACATGTGCGCATGTGCACATGTGTGCATGTGAGCATGTGGTCTGACATTATGTTCAGGTCTTAAAGTGTGATTCCTGTTTCCCTCTCACAGGTGCCGAGGTGGGGCTGGTTCAGTACAGCAGGGAACCTGATCTCACTGAGACAAACAGTGATCATGAGGATAGGTGTGTTGAGGCACAGGCAGGTTTGTCAGGGTCTGTTGTTGGGCGACCAATTGACAGTACACAAGTCTCCACCCCATCCATGCACACAGTCATACTGCCTGTATATCCATCATCACCATTGCCCTTAGCTGAGGGACAGTGTACAGTTGGCACTGGCCAGGACAGTGTGGTATCTATGTCACATGTATCAGGACACAGCAGCCATAGCTAGATGTCTGGAATGGTACCACATAGGCAGATGCCCAGGGGTTCTCGTCAGAGAACTGCTGGTCATCATGCCCTGGCAGATGTGCCACACCTCTTTCTACCACATGCATGTTCCAGTCTGTCATGGAGGCACAGACATGAATGGAGCAGTACACCAGACAGGGACTAAGGGCACAGAGGGCTCATAACACCTCTGTAAATGACAGTATCCATGACCTAGCAAGTGCCATATATAATTACACTCAGGTCATTGATAGACGTTGGGGTGAGACATCGGATGTTCTCCACAATGTCATGTCCATGTGTCAGGACAGTGCAGGATGGTTGAGATGTCGACATGGATGTATGCCAGCAACATCAGCAGCTGGAGGTCACCATGGACATCCAGCAAGTCACAGCTGCTCCCGTAGTGCCAGTACCAGCCCCAGCAATGTTGGGGGTGGGGCTGTCCATAGACCGTCCTAGAAGACCATGTGCATGTGGCTCTGGCCAGTCCCAGCAGGGACCTGGATCCAGTGGACATATGTCAACCTCTTCGGATAATACCCAGTCTGGATTAGTACCTGATACTGTCTGTAGCACCCCTGCCAGGCACAGGTTCCATATCCATGGTCAGAGATGGTGATCTGTAAAGCCTGGCAGGTACAGTCTGTAGCTGTCTCACAAATCCCCATATATGGCAGCCACATGGTGAAACTGTGTGCATGCCGACACACACACACATAAACCAGAAACCTAGGGCAAACACATACCCGCATACAGTACATCAACATTGGCCCTTGATAGTACTCATGGCCCTCACACACACATGTCAATTGTATGGCTCAGTGTAGGCCTCTGGCAAACCAACAATACACCCTTTGCATATGATGAAACCTGTGCCAACTCCTGTCATCTGTAACATTGATGCAGGAACAGGCTAACATGGTGCTAATGCACAGGGTGACTTTAATAAAGTATAGCAATGGTTGAATGTGTAGCATATTGTCAGCAGTAAAGTGTAATGATATCCTTGAAGGTGTAGCTGAGCAGGCATGATGCATTAAAGCTGTAATTAGCAATGTTGTATTGTTTCCACCAGTGTTTATTCCAATTGTGTTTTGTTTGCCCATGTGCCACTTGGCTGATGTGTGTAGTTGTGTCAGCATGTGTTATACAGTGGAGAGTAAGTGTGGGGTATGTGCAGCACAGGTCTGCAGGTGTACATTTGTAAACATGGTGGAGGTGCATTGTCTGCATGTACGTACATATTGGACACATGGGCAGGGTGACATGCCCTGTATTGGCCAGTGTTAACACTCCATACTTTCTAATGGTGGCCAGTATTCATTGTACTACACACATTCTGGAACTTGAGTACACATGTGTGTGTATGACATGGGTTGACACTGTGCTGCGGGTGATGCTGTTGTTGCTATTTGTCATTGGTTTGCATTACTAAGGTTAACACTGTCTCAGCTGCATAATCATATATGTCTTGTGATGCTATTCAGTTTTGAATACCTGCACAGCAATGTTGTGTCCATGTATGCATTGTGTTCCAGGGGGATGCCCATCAGCTAATAATGAAACACATGCATCAAAGCCATGTATACTGTTAGTAACAAGGACTGTATACACTTGCACTGCATGCTGTTGAGCACCACATGTCCTGCATGCTGACATGTGTGATATGACTGTTTTGCTTGTGATACTGTACCCCACCAACACCTGCTATTGTGTATGTTCTGAGATTGGTGTTGTGTGTGTCTGCTTTGGGAAGGAGTGTATTTTTGTGTGTGTGCATGTGCGCATGTGCACATGTGTGCATGTGCACATGTGTGCATGTGGTCTGACATAATGCTCAGGTCTTAAAGTGTGATTCCTGTTTTCCTCTCACAGGTGCTGAGGTGGGGTTGGTTCCGTACAGCAGGGAAACTGATGTCACTGAGACAGACAGTGATCATGAGGATAGGTGTGTTGAGGCACAGGCAGGTTTATCAGGGTTTGTTGTTGGGCCACCAATTGACAGTACACAAGTCTCCACTCCATCCATGCACACAGTCATACTGCCTGTACATCCATCATCACCATTGCCCTTAGCTGAGGGACAGTGTACAGTTGGCACTGGTGAGGACAGTGTGGTATCTATGGCACATGTATCAGGACACAGCAGCCATAGCCAGATGTCTGGAATGGTACCACATAGGCAGATGATAACACTGAGGTTAACACTGTCTCAGCTGCATAACCCTTTATTAATGCACACTGTTCACCTACAGGGTTGCATGGACCGTGCTATCACAAACACAAGAAATTCTCACTTATACAGTAAAAGTGCATTAGTCTCATGGACCCCTGCCATAAACTAAATATATAATAGAAGGTGTGAAGTTGTACCAAAAGAGTTACATACCAAGAAGGGATAACCTCTCTGATCAGTATCATTGGGAAAATACAATCCCTCAATAAACATACAAGGCAAGCTTCAAAATACAAAATGGCAAGGATTCCAAAGACAACACTTCAGTGTTGTTCATAATCTACTGGGGAAATCTCAGATCGGGTCACAGTTAATGTAAATGGTCACAAAGTACACTTATCTGACTGACATTACCATTTCCTTGTCAGACAGTTTGAATGCGGATTTCACCACCCTGTCATTACACAAGGGCCACATTTCCAGACCTGAATAATGTAAAACCTGATGATTCACATACACTCTAGTTAAAACATCTCTTTAACAAAATACACATCACAGTGGCAATGATACTGGACAGCGTCCATGGCTGTGTCATACACAAGCTGACATATGAAGTCACCACTCACCTAAATGCTCTGTCCAGATGCAGCCTCTATACAGGTTACATACTTGTGGAATGACACACGGTAATGGTGTTCACAGGCCACAAGGGTTGAGCTACAACGTCTTCTTCTTCTTCTCCTTTCTGATGCTCCCATTAGGGGTCACCACAGTACATCATTTCTTCCTGGCTTCTGCATCTTGCGCTATCACACCATCCACCTGCATGTCCTCTCTCACCACAGCCATAAACCTCATCTTAGACATTCTTCCTTTCCTGTTACCTGGCGGTTTCATCCTTAGCATCTATTTCACAATATGCTCTGCATCCCTCCTCAGCACATGTACAAACCAACTTAATCCTGCCTATCTGGCATGGTCTACTAACCTTCAAACCTGGCCTGACCCTCTAATATACTTATTCTTAAACCTGTCCATCCTCGTCACACCCAGTGCAAATGTTAACATAAATTGATTAAGGGTAGAACTACAGCAGGTCCTGGAAACTCTTACCCTATAAGCCAGACCAATGTTATCTGGAAGGCTATGGAGCACAGCATTATGAAACTCATTAACAGAGACATTATAAACCTGAAAACACTGCACCATACCTAGGTTCTCTAAAGGCCAGATCATGGCTCCTACACCTAGTAGACTTCAAGCCAGTCAACAAGGCTATAGGAGAGGGAGGGGAGGTCAATACAGCCAAGCTATAGCTCACCAGCAATTCATACCCATACCACATACTGGTATTATACATAACCTCAACAGACTGATATTCACCTGCACTCAGTCCTGGGACCACTCCTGTTTGGCATATAGCTTTCTTAGGTACAAGCAAACACAGTAGGGATATGTCTGCCCATGTTTGATGACAATCCATACTGTGGGCTATACTTTATTCTCCAGATGGCACACACATCCTCCAAAAGGGTATCATACAGACAGATACCTGGTGTCAAACTCATGCTGTAAAGCTATAAGCCTAAGAAAGCATAGTTATCCACTTTTAGAAAACAAAGTATCCCCAGAGTACCACATAGGTAGTAGCCCCCAAAATGTGGAACAGGTACTAATGTATACATAGAGTCATGTGTTAAGTCATCTCTCCTTTGATGATCACATTACCAAAGGGTTTTGGAAATCCCCGGGTGGAGCACATAAGCAATAAAGGGTGTGCATGCTGATCCACAGAGTTGTTGCACACCTATAATGATTAGTAATCTTTGCCAGACTTTGCTTGCTTTGGAACACGTTTCAAATATACCTCAAGCATAAACCCTCACTCACACTCTTCAATAGAAACCGTGATGAGTGGATGTAAAACGAAAAACGTAGCCCAGGGATCACTGCAGTGGCTAAGCTTGTCACAAGCATACAGAAGTGACCCAAGGTCTGGAAAGCACCAGCACGCAAAGATAACACATGCGTTCATGGAGAAAGCAGAGTACCCACCTATGAAATACTTGAGGTCACATGTATGTATATGGATTTGCCCCACAGCTGCCTTACATGTGTAATGCACATACAGTTGGGTCATACGCTAGAAAGATCAAAACCCACTCCACATTGACCAATGGTGTCACACACCTGGAGCACAGACAGCAAGTGCACGATTCAAACTATTTCCTAACTATATTATGATACTACAGCAGTATGCATTTACACAACACGCTATACACATTACTGATATTTCACCTTTCCACAGGTATATTTGTAGGATGGTGACATCATCAGACTTGACAAAGATGAGTATACCACGTTTAAGGGGTGTGAGTAGTCTCCAAGAAGGTTGCTCCTTCCCAGGGAGACATACACAGTAGGCATGTGCGGGATTCAAACCCCTGTGTAACTACATTATGATACTACAGCAGTATGCATTTACACGACATGCTATATACATTACTAATATTTCACTTTTCCACAGGTATATTTGTAGTATGGTGACATCATCAGACTTGACAAAGATGAGTATACCACGTTTAAGGTGTGTGAGTAGTCTCCAAAACGGTGGCTCTTCTCCAGGGAGACACACACACTCACAGTTAGCAAGTGCATGATTCAAACCCCTACCTAATTACATTATGACATTACAGCAGTACGCATTTACACGACACACTATACACATTTGTAGAATTTCACTTTTCCACAGGTTTATTTGTAGAATGGTGACATCATCAGACTTGACAAAGATGAGTATACCACTTTTAAGGTGTGTGAGTAGTCTCAAAAAGGTTGCTTCTCCCCAGAGAAACCCACACACTCAGAGTTAGCAAGTGCAGAATTCAAAACCCTACCAAACTACATTATGATACTACAGCAGTATGCATTTACATGACATGCTATACACATTACTGGAATTTCACCTTTCCACAGGTATATTTGTAGGATGGTGACATCATCAGACTTGACAAAGATGAGTATACCATTTTTAAGGTGTGTGAGTAGTCTCCAGAAAGGTTGCTCCTCCCCAGGGAGACACACACACACACACACACACACACACACACACACACACATACACACACACACACACACACACACACACACACACACAAAGTTGGCAAGTGCGGTGTTCTTAATCCAAACTAAGTACTTCTTTACACTTCAGCAAGCAATATGGAGTTACAGGGTGCAATACAGACATCACTTGCTGACAGTCTGCACAAAGGTTTTTTCCACATTTGCTAACCTCAGCAGGCTTATCATACTAGGTGTATTGAGAGTGTATTGTATGCATAGGCCATGACCATATCATATATGGGTTGATGCACCACATGCTGGCACACACAGGGTCAAACCGTGAGTAGCATCTTACCTTCACCTACATGATACTGCAATATAACAGAAAGATGATAAACTTCAACAATTGGCTGAGCTTCTGGTGTCATTCAAAGGGGATCCAGTCTCTGTCTGCCTGTGATGACATGATAGACAAGCCTTGTTGCTTCACTACAGATGGTTTGCATCTGTCGCCTCTATGCTTCTGAATACTGGCCAAGGCTCTTGTCCCCATATTACCTTTTTTAGGCAAGGCTCAAAGGTTCATAGGTTCATAGGTAGGTACTAGGCTATCGACCCTGGGGCCTATACAAGCCCAGCCAAAAAGGTACCCTGGCTTTTGCCCCCCAAGAAATTTATTTTCCTGTGCCACTGTCAAGCAGAGACACAGAAGTGATCCCCAGGGTGAATTTCCTATTTCCCATACAATCATCAAGATTTTTCTTGAAGAGTGCTAATGAGGAGCTTTGTTTGATATAGATAGGTAGTTTATTCTGGAGTATGTGAAGTCTCTGGGACCGGAATCTATCCCTCTGGCATGTTCTGTTTATTGTGGTGACAAGGTTTAGGTCCCTAGAGCGTGTAGGTTCATAGGTTCATAGGTAGGTACTAGGCTATCTGCCCAAGGGCATTTATAAGCCTAGCCAGAATGTGTTGGCTTTCACCTCCCTTTTAAATTAGTTTCCTGGGCCTTTGTCTAGCAGGGCCACTGAAGTGATCCCAGGGGTAAATTTACAATTTACCATCCACTCGTCAAGATTCCTCTTGAAGAGAGTCTGTGAGGGGCTCTGCTTATAATCAACTGGGATTCTGTTCCAGAGCGAGGGAAGTCTCTGGGACAGGAATCTATCCCTCCAGCACATCCTGTTTGTTGTTTTGCTGAGGTTTAATTCACTGGAGTGTGTGGCTCTAAGAGATTTGTTTTTCCTGAGGTGGAGCATGTCCATTAATTCCGGGTTGGACATGGCCTTATACATCAGGCATAGATCACCTCTGAGCAGGGAGTAAGCAACCAAGTAGAGCTGGAGTTTCTTTAGTCGAGCTGCATAGGGCATCTCTTTGAGGCCCATGATCCTCTTGGTGAGGTACTTCTGTGGTCTTACCAGCTGTTGCATGTGCCAATTAAGGTACATACCAAATGGGGCATTGTACTCTATTATGGGCCTAATGAGTGATGAGTAGAGGGGCGCAATGACCTCTCTTGATCTAGAGGTGAACCCTTTTGTGATTAGGTGGGCTACATAGAAGGAATATGTAACCACTTTGGCAATGTGATTATCAAAGGAGAGGTTACTATCTACCTGGGTCCGCAGGTCCCTAATTACATTTTCCATACCTAGTGGATTACCATCTATGTGGTAATTCGTGGGCACTTTGTTTTTTCCAAAGGGGATGACTATGCATTTTTTGGCATTCAGCTTGAGGCCATGGTTTTGACACCAGGTATCTGTTTCTGTAAGACCCTTCTGGAGGATGTCTGTGTCAGCCAGAGAGTCGATTATGGCCCCCAGTTTGCAGTCATCTGCAAACTTGGTCAGCCATAGTCCTCCCATGCTTGCCTGTACCTCAGAGAAGTATATACTGAACAGGAGGGGTCCCAGGACCGAGACCTGTGTGATGCCACTTGTGACTGGTTTAGAGTCAGACATGGCACCCACAACTCTGACCATGTGTGTTCTATCTGTGAGACAGTTGGCCACCCATCTCATGACATAGGGGTTAATATTCAAGCTGGTAAGCTTGTCTATGATGCCAGAGTGGGGAATGTTGTCGAAGGCCTTAGTGAGGTCCAGGTAGGCTGTGTGGACTACCTTCCCTTCATCTATGGCCTTGGTAACTGTTTCAAAGAAGTCAACTAGGTTTAGGAGGTAGGATCTGCCTTTAACAAAGCCGAATTGGGTAGGGTCCAGTGTCTGGAGCTTCCCAATGTCTCTGTTTATGAGTTCCATGATAATTCGCTCCATAGCTTTGCAGACCAGGCTGGTCAGGCTTATAGGGCGATAGTTCCCAGGTTCTGTTGTGGCACCACCTTTGTGGAGTGGGATGTCTGTTGCTGTATGCCATTCTTTGGGTACATAGCCTGTGGTAAGGCTGAGTCTGAACAGAGAATTTAGGTGAGGGTTTAGATCCTTTTGGAGCTCGTGTAAGACGCAGCCTGGGACACCATCCGGTCCCATTGATGCTGTGTTCTTAGCTTTGGAGAGGGCTGTTTTTACCTGCATGTCCATGATGTCTGGGGCTCTGCATTCTTCTGAGATGGACACAGGCCCTTTTGGGGGTGAGGGGGGGTGAAGTTTGCCTAAACTTGTCCGCCAGGATGTTGGCAATGTCAGTTGGTTCGGTGTATTTTTTGCCATTTTGCAGTAGCTCAAAGCATATCTGAGAGTTGCCACCTAAATGTTTGATATAGCTAAAGAAGGCTTTGTGGTTATCTTTAGATTCCTTGGCAATTTTTCTTTAGAAACTGGCCTTGGATGATTTTATGAGCGATTGTAGTTTCTTGCTAATAATGATCAGTGATGCCTTTTTGGAATTTTGCTCTATCATGTAGTAGTTTCCTCCTTCTGCTGTATAGCTTATTTATGGCCGAGGACCACCAGACTGGTTTCCTCTTTCTGGAGGAGTGAGTCTTGGTTTTACTCGGGATGGCTTGATCCATGCATCCCTGTAGATGCACATATAATGCGCTTGTAAAGGATTCTGCGGATTGGATAGCATTATCCTGTAGCAAGGGGGCTTTGAAACTTTCCACTTCAGTCTTGAGAAGTGTGAAGTTTGCTTTGGAAAAGTTTTTCACAGTGGTTTCCTTGACTGGGGGTGGGGTTGGGATGTTGATGTCCAGTGTGATTACTTTATGATCTGATCTTACCAGCAAGGGGTTTACCTCTGGTGTGGAACACTGATTCCCCATGTTGGTGATGATCAGGTCCAGTAGTATGTTATCACCTCTAGTGGGTGTGGTGACCAGCTGTTTCAGGGCGTTTGAGTTTATAAACTTTAGGAAGCATTGGGCAAAGGAGTTTGTACTTGAGTAATTCTCCCAGTCACTGTTTGGGTAGTTGAAATCTCCTAATATCATGGTGTTTGGTAGGACCTTTATATTTTCCATTGTTCTCAGGAATGCTAAGTGAGGGTCCTGAGACAAGGTAGGTGATCTGTAGCAGGCTACGATCTGATAAATAGCTTTGCCCACTGTTAGTTGCACTTGGATGGTCTCCGAGGCCTCGTGCTGTGCCACTAACCTGGAGGTGTGGGTATCCTTTATGAAAATGGATACACCCCCTCCTTTTGTATTTTGGTCCGGGTTTTGGGGCTGAAGCTCAGAGAGATTGGGATTTCTTTAAGTGGAGCATGTCCAACAGCTCTATGTTTGACATAGCTTTGTATGTTAGGCAGAGATCACCTCTGAGTAGGCGATATGCGACAGAGTAAAGCTGGAGTGTTTTGAGACGGTCTGTGTAGGGCATGTATTTGAGGCCGCTAATCCTCTTTGTAAGGTATTTCTGCAGGCTTTCCAGTTGTTGTGGATGTCTTGTGAGGTACATACCAAAAGGGGCATTGTACTCTATAATAGATCTAATGAGTGATGAGTAGAGGGGAACAATGACCTCTTTTTTTCTGCATGAGAAACCTTTTGTGATGAGGTGTGCCACGTAGAAGGATTTCCTGACTACTGCGGTGATGTGATTATCAAAGGAGAGTCTACTGACCACCTGTGTCCCAAGGTCTCTTATCACACTTTCAGTGTTAAGTATACTACCACCTATGTTGTAGTTCATGGGTACAGAATTTTTACCAAAGGGAATGACAATGCACTTTTTGGCATTGAGCTTGAGGCCATGGCTTTGACACCAGGCACCTGTCTCAGTGAGGCCCTTTTGTAGGATGTCCACATTGTTAGTAGTTTCGATTATGGCACCTAGTTTGCAGTCATCTGGGAACTTCATTAGCCAAAGACCTTCTGTGTTAGCCTGTACTTCAGGGAAGTAGATACCAAACAGGACAGGACACAGGACTGAACCCTGTGATACTCCACTTGTCACTGGTCTGAAGTCGAACTTGGAGTCTGCTACTTTCACAGTGTGGGTTCTGAACGTGAGCCAGTTGGCAACCCATCTTGTGACATAGGGATTTATACCTAGTTTAGTGAGTTTATCTGTAATTACAGAGTGGGGGATGGTGTTGAAAGCCTTGGCAAGATCTAGATAGGCTGTGTGAACTACCTTACCCTTGTCTATGGCTTTGGTGACTGCTTCAAAGAAGTCTATCAGGTTTAGGAGACATGATCTGCCTTTTCCAAACCTGAAATGGTTATGGTCCAGAGTTTGGAGATTGCCAATGTCTTTGTTTATAAGTTCCATGATGATATGTTCCATGGGCTTGCAGACCAGGCTCATCAGGCTAATGGAGCGCTAGTTCCCGGGGTCCGTGGTGGCTACCCCCTTCTGTAGTGGGATAATCATCGCTGTGTGCCATTCAGCAGGCACAAAGCGTGAGGTGAGGCTATGATTGAACATGGTACTTAGGTGTGGTGCCAGTCTGTTCTGTAGTTCGTGTAGAACGCAGCCTGGGATGTTATCTGGTCCCATGGATGCTGTGTTCCTGGCTTTGGAGAGTGTTTTTTACCTGTGCAGCTGTGATGACAGCAACTTTGCATTCTTCTGGTATAGAGATGGGCTCTTTTATGGGTGAGAGGGGGGTAAAGTTAGCACTGATCCTATCTGCCAGGATGTTGGCAATATTAGTTGGGTCTGTATATTTAGTGCCATTGTGCTGTAACTCAGAGCAGATCTGAGTGTTGCCATTGTGATTCTTGACATAGCTATGGAATGCTTTGTGGTTGTCTTTAGAATCAGTGGCGATTTTGTTTACGTAACTAGATTTGGAGGATTTTATCAGGGATCGCAGCTTCTTACTGAGGCTGACCAGGGAGCTCCTCCACTCATGGGTTTTACCCTCTTTTGCAACAGTTTCTTCCTTCTGTTGTGCAGTTTGTTTATGGCAGGGGACCACCAGATTGGCTTCCTTTTCTTAGAGGATAGCATCTTGGTTCTGTTTGGGATAGCACGATCCATGCACTCATTTATGTGCTTATAAAGTGCAATTGTGTAGGATTCAGTAGTCGTAGCTATATTGTCCATCTGCATGGGTGTCCTGAAGTTCACCACTTCTGTCTTAAGAATCATGAAGTTGTCTTTGGAGATAATTTTTTAACATGGTTTCCTTAATGGGGGGGTGGGGGACAGAATGTGGATATGTAGGGTAATTAGCTTATGGTCTCAGTATGGAGAATATTGATATCTGTGCAGTAGCAGAAACCTAGTTCAAGGCTCCAGAGAGCACACCAGCACTACCAGGATACTACTCATTCCATACCTTCCAGCATCAGAACCTGGATCATAACACATAGGGTGGGGATGTATCCATATTCATCAAGGATACTTACACCTCTCTCTACATGCTCTCTACAGGATATGCACCCATAGAATGTTGCACAGCAACATTCTTCACACTCCACAGGGGTGGGGCCACAAAAGACCCATGGCATTCATGCTCTATGAACCTGACGAGTCTGATCTGCAAGGTAATGAAGCCAATCATAATGGAAGTCAACAATAAAGACATTGGGAACCTTCACATAGTTGAGCACACCCAGTTTGGCTTCATCAAATGCAGATCACGCCTCCTGAACTAGGTGGATTTCTTTGAGACAGTTACCCAGGCTTTAGATGATTGAAATGAGCTCCACACAGTTTACCTATACCTCAATAAGGCCGTTGGCACCATTCCCCAGTCAGTTATCATAAATGAACTCACCAACCTGGGCATGAATCCATACATCACAAGATGGATTGCAAACTGGCTCACAGATAGATCCCACAAATTTAGAGTTTCTGGCTACATGTCAGACTCTACACTGGTAACAACTGGTGTCCCCCAGGGTTCAGTCCTGGGGTCCCTCCTGTTTGGTATAGACTTCTCAAAAGTACATGCCAACACAGGAGGGTTGTGGTTGACTAAGTTTGCTGGGAACTGTAAAGTGTTTGCCATAATAGATTCCCCGGATGACACAAATATTCTCCAGAAGGGACTCTATGAGACAGATGTGTGGTGTCAGAATCATGGCTTCAAGCTCAATGTGGAAGAATGCATAGTAATCCCCTTTGTTGAAAACAAAGTACCCACAAACTACCACATAAGTGTTACCCCCTTAAAACTGACAAGGTAATAATGGATCTGGGGACACAAGTAGATAGCCATCTTTCCTTTGACAACCATGTTGCCAAAGTGATTGGGACATCCTATGTGGCCCACCTAATCAACAAAGTGTTTGCATCAGGATCAAAAGAGGTAGTGGTGGCCCTCTACTCTTAAGTCATCAGACCCATCATTAAGTACAATGCACCATTTTGGATGGATCAACTAAGCATATCCAGCAGCTGTAGAGACCACAGAGGTATCTCACTAAGAGGATTACTGGACTCAAACAGTTGTGTTATGCAACACAACTGGTAAAACTAAATCTGTTCTCCGTTGTGTACCACCTACTCAGAGGCACACTCTGCCTTACATACAGAGCCATGTCCAACACATAACTGTTGAACATGCTCCATCTACAGATAACAAAATTCAGTCACACTACACACTCCAAGGATATGAACCTCATCACAACAATGAATACAACATGCTGGTGGGATAGAGTACCATCCCGGACAATTGCCTTACTGTGGAACAGAGTCCCAATATACATCAGACAGAGCCCCTCGCTGACATTCTTCAATAGGAACCTTGATGAGTAGATGAGAAACAGACAATTCATGCCAGGCATCACATCAACAGCTCCACTAGAAAGGGGTTTAGGGTACTAACTATTAGAACTAGGACTTGGTAGACTACCCAATGGGGTGGTGAAAGCTGTACAACTTGCCTAGGCTAATATTATGCCTTCGTGAAGATAGTCTACTACATACCTATGAACCTATGTGACAGGTACGTTTACAGATAGTAGATGTGTACTTCATTGTACAGTCATGTTGTACAGCAAGCACATGGACCACATACACTGTAATGCTTAAAGATACTGGTGGCTGTTATGTACAGTGGATGAGATGTGCACCTCATGTCTTTTGTGCCATTGGGATGTGTGCTGGGTGGGACAGTCCTGGATGGCTCCCTGTCATGGTCACTCTCTTACACACATCTCTGCCCATCCATCTTTGGCTTATTATACTGTGTTCCCCCTACATATATATATATATATATATATATATATATATATATATATATATATATATATGTATATATATATATATATATATATATATATAGGTACATAGGTAGGTAATAGGCTATCTGCCTGAAGGCATATATTAGTATGGCCAGAGTGTGCAGCCATCACCACACATGGGGTTAGTTCACTAGGCCTCTGTGTAGTAGAGCTGATGAAGTGATCCATGGTGTGACAGTTCAGTTTCACATACACTCATCAAGGCTCCTCTGGAAGAGTGTCAGTTAGGGACTCGTGTCAGTTAGGGACTCAGCTTAATGTAGGTTGGGAACCTGTTCCAAAGCAAGGGAAGTCTGTGAGTTAGTAATATATCCCTCCAACATGTTCTATTTATTGTTGTGATGATAATATCCTGAGAGCATGTGGCACAGTGAGCTTGGGTTTACTTCAGATAGCGCATGTACATCAGTTCTGCATTGGACATGGACCTGTCTGTTGGGCAGAGATCGCCTCTGTATGCAACAGAGTACAGATTGAGTTAAATTCAGTCTTGTTGCATGTGGCAACTGTTTGAGGCCAGTAAACCTCTTGTTGAAGTACTTCAGTGGTCTTTCCAGCTGCTGAAGGTGCCTAGTCAGATTCATCGCAAGTGTGCCGTGATACTCTCTGATGTGTCTGATGACTGATGAGCAGAGGGAACCTCCTTTGACCTACATGCAAAGACCTTTGCAATTTGTGGGAACACATAGCATGATTTTCTAAGCACTTTGTGAATGTGTTTCTGGAAGTAGACATGACTATCCACATGTGTCCATAGATCCCTTATTATTACCTCCATATTTAGGGTGTTGGCACCTTTGTGGTATTTGTATGACTGTAGCTGGAGGCCATAATTTTGACACCACATCTGTCTGACTGAGACCCTTTTTAAGGATGTCTCTGTTGTCCCAAACATCGATTATGACAACCTTTTTGCAGTCATCCACAAACTTTGCTAAACATAGCCCTCGTGTGTTTGACTGTATTTCTGAAAAGTATACACCAGACAGGAGGGGTTCCAGGACTGAGCCATGGGGGACAGCAGTTGTTACCACCTTGAACAGGAGACCACAATTCTTACCTTGTGGGATCTATCTGTGCCCCAGTTGGCAATCCATCAGATGACATACTTGGTTATGCACAGGTTGCTGATTTTGTGGATACGACATGTGTGTGGGATGTTGGAAAAGGGCTTCATATGTAGGCCGTGTGGAGCTCATTTCATTGATGTATGTCCTGGGTGACTGCCTTTAAAACTGTCTAGCATGTTTAGGAACCATGATCTGCACCTGACCAAACCACAATGGGTAGGGTTGGGTGTTTGTAGGCTCCCAATAGCTCTGTTTATGAGTTCCATAATGATGGACTCCATGGCCTTGCAGATCAGGCTTATTAGGCTTATAAGACTATAGTTCCCATGGTCTGTTGTGCACCGACACTTGTGGAGTGGGCCAAATGTTGCTGTAACCCATTCAACAGTTTCATATCCTGTACAGAGGGTGAGTCTCAACAGACTGTTCAGGTGCAGGGTCTGTTTGTTTTGGAGTTCACATATGACACAACCAGGGAAACCATGTCATCCCATAGACGCCATGTTTTTAGGTTTGGATAGAGCTGTTTAACCATTGTATATGTGATTTCTGGGTTTTCACAACCTCCAGGTATAGTAATGGGCCCTTTTGTCAGTGAGAGGGGGGTAGATATGTATGAACCTGTCTGACAAGATGTTGGCAATGTCAGTCATGTACATGTATTCATTTACACTTTGCACTGACTCAGAACATATATGAGTTTACATTGATATTTATGACATAGCGAAAGAAAGCTTCATGGTTCTCTATGGACTCTTTGGAAATATTTTTGCCAGGACATGGCTTGGATAATGTTAGGAGTGCTCATTGTTTCTTGATGTTACTGATCGGAGATTTATTGATCTTCTTTGCATTTTCATTTTCATTGAACAACTTAAGTACTTGTAGTACATAGTCTGATTATGACAGGGGTCCAATATTTTATATGGGTCTGTTTTCATATCACTGTGTGCGCAAGGCAGGATTGGTGAATAGTGACAAGTGTCTGGAGTAAGAACTGCAACTGCCAGATATGTGTGGCCCACTGTTGTACTCAGACATGGTGTGAGCATGTCCAGTATGACCTTTCAGTATATTGCTGACTGAAATTTGCTAAATTTGTTTATGTGTGTGAGCATGCCCACTATGGGCATATATACTATATGTGTGTGAAAAATCAAGTTGGTTTTTACTTCAGGGCTCATCTTTGTGCTGTACATCGACATGAAGCACGCTGTGCCTGCAGGGCTTCCATGAGTCAATTTGCATAGACCTATCAACATTTCTACATACAGGGGGGACAGCTATTATTTGTACATTTCTACCTGGAGGGGGCACACCTGATTGTTACTGTGGGTGTACATAGGATGAGGGGTAAACCTGACACTTACACATTTGCTAGGCCTGCACTGCTATGTCAAGTACTCCATTTCAGTCTGTACTGTTGCCTATCGTACTGGCTTGAGACATACCACTGTACCACAGACTATAGCTTCCAATTACACACATATTAGTTTGTGACTTCATAGCCTACCCAACCCACATCACACTGCCTGGCCTACTGTTATCTGTCTGCATAGGCCTGGGGGGTGGTTACTCATATGCCTCTTCAGAGGGCAGGATACAGCATTTGTTTGTGTTTGCGTTTGTCTACAATTGTCCTGCTGGCTGTGACTGTTAGGTATGTGACCCCCCCACCCAAATGATATGTGTGAGTGACTTAAGTTGTGTCTTTGCCAGTGAAATGCTGTCATGGCTTAGTGGTTCAGTACTGTGACTATAGTGCACAGTATCCTGAGTTCGAGCCCTGTCATTGCTTTTTATTTTCCTGCTGGGCAGACCTGACTGGTTAAGGAACAGTAAAGCAGGTGTGAGCATGTTTACCTGACTTTGCTCGACTTTGCCCAACTTTGCCCAACATTGCCCACCTTTGCCCAACATTGCCCAACTTTGCCCAACGTTGTCCGACATTGCGCTGGTTAGGGCAGTGCGCAGCTATGCACAATTGTATTTAAATATGCTCAATACTGGTAAATTTTGCTTAGCAGTGTTTTATATTTCTTAAAATAGGGACTCATGCCTCAGGTGGTGCTACAGGGCTGCCTATGTCGGATGCACATATTACACTCCCTATACATGTTTGAAAACAGGTAGTGTCAAGTTAGGCATCCCTTTTACTGTATGTGCGAGTCAGAGAGAGGTGTCATTTCCAGGGTCCCTACTGAGTCAGTGTAAGTGCTATGCGTTGCCTCTTTGCCAAGGCCAGGGCATACTGGGCACGCCTCCTTCTGCCTACTGGGGCAGGCTCAAGTTGTTCCTCCTCTAAGTCACTCTGTGCCTGTGCAGGCCTTGGCAATGGTGGGGGGCTGTTTGGCCCTACCCCATGTTGTTCCTGCTGCAGCTGTTTCTGCAGGATCATATTGTGTAACATGGCACATACCATGACAATTTGGGTACATGTAGTTGAGTACTGCAAGGCTCCACCAGATGTGTCCAGGCACTGGAACCATGACTTGAGCATCCCAAACACATGCTCAGTTATGTTTCTTGTTTGTGTGTGTGCCTCATTATAGAGTTCTTGTTCGGGTGTGTGTGCATTTCTGATGGATGTCATCAGCCACGGCTATAGTGCGTATCCAGCATCCCCCACTAGGTGACCATCAGGGATGTCTCCATTGGCAAATCTCTGGTAAAGCTGCGCCAGATGCCAGATGTGGGAATTGTGATAACTTACAGGGCAGCCAGCACACACATTCATTATTATGCCCTGGGCATTGCACACAACATGTCAGTTGATGGAGGGGAAGCCCTTGCGGTTGATGTAGACCCTACGCCACTCACCGAGTGGTGCTTTGATGTGTATGTGCGTGCAGTCTGTTGCACCCACTACCTCAGGGTATTCTGCTATTTGGTGGAAAAGACACATATTGCTGGCCAATGCCTCAAGGGAAATGGGGAAATATACATGCTCACCGACATGTGCTGACATGGAATCCAGGAACTGGTGCAGTACCCTGGATGCTGATGCCTGTGAAATCCCCATCATATCACCAGTTGGTCTCTGGAAGGTACCTGTAGCTAGTATTCTTAGGCCAACACATACCTTGGTATCCACTGGGATGGGTTCCCCTCTGTTGGTTCTGTGTGTGAGGCATGGCCGGCACAGCTCAACAATTTGCTGCAGGAGGTCTCAGTCCACCCTATAGTGCTCCACTATCTCCAGCTCATGTAGCCCCCGTTAGGTTACCCTGGGTCTGTACACTCTTCTCCGTCTCCTCACTGTGGGTTGCTCAGCAGCATTCACAACATCACCACCCTCAGCACCTTGCAAATGTTGGTTTATGATAGCAAGAGCAGCCCCCAATATTTTGTCTGACTTTAAAGTTTTTAAGCTTTCCCTCTTTGCATACTGCAGTGTTGCAGAGTTCTTTGGAAAAAACAGGGAAGAATGCTGTTTGCAGGGTTTAAAGTGCTGGGCTGGGCTGGGCTAGACTGCTACCTGTGTAATTGGCTGATTCTGATATATTTCACCTGGCAGCTCTGCTAGTCATCCTTGGTTAACTTCCTACTACTTCTTTTCCTTCCTTTTCCCTTTCTGTTTCCGCCGAGGGCAGCGCTGCACAAACAAGCGCACACGCACGCACACGAGCGCACACACGTGCACACGCTGTGTGCATGTTTGCAAGAAATTTCACATATATTCATGACGTACACCTTTGATTTCTGATTTTCAAAAAGGACAACTGTAGACATGCCTCTTGCAATCCTGAGCAACTCAGGGCAAACACAAGACACTGTGCTCCAATAAGCTTACAGCCTTTCTGACACACCCCCTCATGATGTTACCTATATTCTACTCTACTACTCACCTACTCCTACACTTACACTCTTGGGACATGGCTCACATGCTGGGGAAAATTGGGATTCTCTATCCTTATCCTCATTTGCATAGGATTGCCTACTAATGCATGGTTACATCTCTCACACTGAACTTCCCCATAGCAACCACTACTCAGTGGCCATGTTGTCTTCAGCCTGCCATTCACCTGCATGGCAGGATAAGCTTTTTAGTGAAAATGGCTATTTATGGCTATTTTTAAATTATTTTCTTGTTTTTTAAAGCGCTGCATGTTTGCACGGTGCTGCGCTATGCTTAAACATCGGAGATCAGGGAAAAAAAGTTAGAGTTTGAGAATTTTAAACATTTATAAATGCCAATGGCCTTTTATTTGGCCATTGGCATGCTTCCTCAACTGTATGCATCCTTTATTTGGAGCTGTCATAACTCCGTTTAGCTATTTGCAGAACGGTACTCCATTACCAACGGAGTACATTTCTGCAGAAAACACTAATCTTCCATGGACAGGTTAGTGTTTCCTGGATTGCAAATTTACCTAATTTGCATAGCTTTCAGCAGCAAATGAGGTAATTTGCATACCATGATGCTGTCCGTGCAAGAGTAGCTTTAGCAGCTCTCTTGCATACCCCTGCTGGCTCTACCTGGATCGCACGGCAGACATATTGCCTCGGTAAGCTCCTACACTCTTCTTGCACTCCGTGCAAGCTTTCTTAAATCTGGCCCTTATTTTAAACAATATTATTAATGACAAAAGCATTAGGTACATGACGCTTGACAAGGGTTGTGGTTTGGTCATTATAGATGCTCATGACTATTCAGGGTATTTACTCAGTCTATTGAATGACGAGAGGGTTTACACTGAGGTGTCAATCAATGAAATTAACATTGTTTATCATGCAATTAAGATAGCCTTAGATGAATTTCTTTTGTTAGGCCATGTTTCTCAAGGCTTATATGATTTTTTTAAGAGTGGAAAATTTGGTGATTCCAAAGATCTTTGGTATCCCGAAAATTCATTCTTATTCATCTGATCCACTCTTATGTCCTATTGTGGCTGTATGAGGTTCAGTTACAGAACCTCTTGCTAAATTCATTGAATTTAAATTTAAAAATCTTTTTGTTCCTTTCACACACATTATTAGGGACTTATTTGACTTGCTTAAGAAATTACAGGACATTTACCTTGATGACTCCATGTTTTTTGTGACATGTGACATTCAGAACTTGTTCACTGCCATTCCTCCGGATGTGGGTTTAGTCTGGTTTGGCAACATTGTGACTAAATTTGGTAACCTTGATGCCAATGACACACAGCTAATATTGGATATTATGAATATGGTACTCCACAACAATTTCTTGACTTTTGGGAGATAATTTTTCTCACAGGTATCAGGCGTCGCAATGGGGCCAGCATGTGCCCCCCATTTGCTAATGCTGTTTTTTGTGGCGGGAGTTAGAGTTTGTGTTCAAGTCTTCTTGTTACAGTAACTGTAAGGGTTACTTTCAATACCTGGATGACTTGTTGATCATCTGGGGTGGTACTATGGATGAGTTCTTAAAATGTTTCAACTTTTTGCAAAACAGTAACGCATTTCTTAAATTTACTTCACCACCAATGAAGAACAAATTAATTTTCTTGACATTGAAATTTCAAAGTTACCCGAAGGGGGTCGTATGACCCAAGTGTATCGGAAACCCACTTTTTGCAATGCATTTCTTTCTTTTAACAGCAGGCACCCCTTCTATCAGAAAAAAAGGTGGTCAAAAGCCAGTTAATTAGAGTTTTGAGGTTGTCATCTGAGGATAGGCTTTATTTGAAGCAATTTGAGGTATTGAATTTGATGTTCCTAAACAAGGGTTATCTTTCTTATTTATTGGAACAGTTGCAGAGTGAAGTGTGGGCCCAAAGACAAGACCATTACTCTGCCATTATTATCTCTGGTCTTAGACAGATGATGGGGCGGGGGAGTTGGGACAACACAGAACAACATTCTCCAGCAAAAACAATATGATTCTACACTATTCTTTAAATGCTGGTGACATTCAAAATATCATCTATAAGAACTGGCATTTGTTGTTATGCAATGATGATATTAAAAAAACACTTTTCTCTTTCCCACAGGTTTACATTTAAAAATAGAAGAAACATTAAATTATTGCTGGGGAAAGCAGTACATGAGATGCTCGGACCACTGGCCATTAGAAGATGCAGCCGGTGTAACCAATGTCTACTTATTTGTACCAGCCTCAAAGGTGTTCACTCAATAAAACTGAAGCATGTTAAGAATGGGGGAAATTCTATTGTGGTTCCGAAAGTGTGGTTTCTCTTGCACTTTGTGATTCATGTACAGCCTTCTATATAGGCAAAACTGTCAATTCTCTCAACAAGAGGATTTATCAGCATTTGTGCAGCATTTGTCAGAAGGATATTAAAAGTGCCTTGCCTAGGGACTCTATCAGCTGCCATGGGTTTAGACACTTTAAGTTTTTGGTATTTCAGCAAGTTAAACTGGCAGTGTTTCCTGGGAACTGGTGGAACCACTTATTACAGTGAGAAATGTTTTGTTAAATGCACTTTGATGCGACCAACATCCTCAGTCTTAATGAAAACATTTCATTCACTTGCATACACTTTGTTAGTTTCCTATTTTTATGATCTTTTCATGGAAATTGGTTTATTTTTATGTAACTTAGCATGCTTTGGCTAAGCACCCGTCATAATTCACTGTCCAGCCATTCATTTTTTTTCCATTTGTTTAAGGTGAGCAGTTGCTTTAAGGGTGTGTGTATTATCAGCTGTTTTTAGATTATTTAAAGGAATTTTGAGACAGCACTAGTGATGTCCAAAAGAGATGAAAGTGTTCAACCCTGTGCTTTTCATTTTATTTTATTGTGTTTTGGAAGTTTTACTATATTAAAGTATTCTTGTATCGAGTTCTGTTTCTGAAGTTTTGGACGGTGTTTTTTTATTTATTTTTTTTTTTTTTTGTATTTTCTAGGTTTCCATGTCCATATCTGTGCTAAGCTTATTGGTTTGCTTTTATTATGTTAAAAAAAGACATTTGATTGTAGGTACATTTGTTAGAAAAGTCATTTTGTTGAAGATCATCTACACAACATATACACCCCAATAAAGCTTTCTTGAAGAGGGGCAATCCCATTTCCAGCCCCCTGACATACACACAAACACACACACACACACACACACACACACACACACACACACACACACACACAAACACACACACTTTTAACTATATATTCTAACTGTACGATCAAAGAACAGTGGAGGAAAGAAAAAACGACTATACACAGTAAATCAGTGCTGGCACACAAACATAGACTTCTACAAATCTGGGGAGGGTACAACATGTCAGTGGGTATTGCTAATCCACTCAAAATCTTCTAAGTTATGATCCACAACAACTTCTATGTCCAAAAATGACATCAGGAATACCATTTGCAGACTTTTACCCTTTTCTATCAAATGACTATTAAGTCAGATATACCTGCAGTCAAATGTACTTTCAATCATTGTAACCTACTGTTTTTTGTTGCAATAAAAGCTACTTTTGACTAAATTATGCCCAGCCATATATATATATATATATATATATATATATATATATATATATATATATATATATATATATATATATATATATATCAAGCTCAAAAAATCTACACAAACCTGGAAAAAGAAGGTGCACGGTCACAAATTATAACAAAATACAAAAACGACCAGCATGCACTTGACTCTGGGAAGGGTTCTGATTGATTTACACTGATGACATTTGTCAGGTCTGCATAACATGAAAGATATAAAGTGGGTTCTTTTTATTCAAATATTTACTAGTATTAAGTAAAACTTCCCTTACCTGTTTTACAGACACTATCCCCGGGATTCAAGAAGCTCGGTGCAAGGACAGTTTTAGCCTTGCATCGAGCATCCTCACCACAGATGGCGCAGTAGCACCATATGAATATGTATGAGGGCATGCCGCTGCACCCTCGACGTGCACAGGAAATGTGTTTGAGTGCAGGGAGCATGTACATGTGCTCTACAGAAGAGTAAACATGCCCAGACACTTGCAAAACCTACTATGCCTACTAGTAGAGCCCACCCCAATAGTAAGTCAGTAAGTCAGTGTCCTTGGATACAGAAATGTATGCTAAGCATACAAGAGTGTCCACAAACAGTGAAATAAAATCTAAGTAGTAAACACACAAGCACATAATGGAATGTAGAGCCCTGTCCCTAGAACTGTCACAATTAGATTCCCTGTCCCCGTGTCCCTATTATACATTCAAATTGCAGCAATATCGAAGGTGTAAGCAAAGCACAGCGTGTCTGTGCATCGCTGCCTTCCGCCAAGCGTAGCTTACACATCATATTATTTCAAATAGAGAAAAACATACGGAATCGACGTAAGTGTCAATAGTGTAGTGTTTAGAGCATCCACCTATCAAACAGGAATTCACTGCTCGAGCCCAACAATAGCACATATCATTTTCCATGTGGAATGAATGTCGTTTTTCCATAAAACCGACATAAGAGTATCTCATGAGATATTTAACATAAATATAATTCAAGCAAAGTGGCACTGTCATATTGAATAAGGTACTACTAAGCAGGTGTAAGCACAATTAAGCAGCAGTAAACACATATAAGTACCAGTAAGCAAGTCTGAGTGCACTTGCGTGGGTCTAAGCAGTGCCCAGCATAGGAAATGTATATAAGTATATACAGATATATAATATACATATATATATATATATATATATATATATATATATATATACACACACACACACATATATATATATATATATATATATCTATATACATATATATATATATATATATATATATATATATATATATATATATATATATATATATATATATATATATATATATATATATATATATATATATATATATATATATATATATATATATATATATATATATATATATATATATATATATATATATATATATATATATATATATATATATATATATATATCTTTGAAGAAAGAATGACATAACAATAAAGCATACAAAAGGAATAAGAAGGGAATCTACAGCAACCCAGTATTATATAGTGCTGTCAGCGTATGTCATATCCAGCTGGGCAGGAGTGAGCAAAGGACTGCTACTCACACCACAGGCAGGATATTACCATTGGGAGTAACATTGTTGATTTGCTAAGTCTACTTTATACACAGAGGGTAGTCCCTGGTGGGACTACCCAAACAATTGATAGACCATTTGGCCTTCCGACCATTACACAAGCAAGGGCAGGTATGTTCAAGGACTAAATGGTGGGAGAGCCTGAGAATACATGGGTTAGGACAACATATGTGTAGGGCTCCTAACGCTCTGGAGAGGACAATGTGTAGAGGTGTGTCATGGCTGCGATAACAAGTGGACAATGGATGGTATGTGTGTATTTTGAACCCAGGTGGGGTGGAGAAACTATGGGTATGAAGTTATGGAGCCAGGCATGCCAGGGTTGGATGGGCTGGTTCTAATTGGACCGCCCCATGGAGGTCAGTGAGTTCGTTATAGGTATATATGCATACACACATGTAGAAAACAATATGTAGAAGTACATTCTCTGTAACACATTCATTCCATTTGCAGACATAAATAGCATAAATGTGCTCTTACAAACCTCGACAGTAGATAGAATAATAGGTTATGCAGAAGAGGGACAGGACAAAACTGCTAAAACACAGAAATGTGTACAATGTCCAAAGTAAGTGCTGTGCTGAAAATAATCAAATGTGAAGACTTTCCCACACATGGAATCATTCCTGTGATCTGCCTGCTACGACACTGCCAATTACTAAACCGGTCTATTTGTAAAAGAAATATGCCGAACACGTACATAATTAGGCTCGCATGTGTAACGTGTGTGTTACCACATAGTCATACATATTAATTTATTGTGGTGTCATGTTAACAGGAGTAAGGATGTAATGAAGTATAGAGTCTAATTTTGATATAAACACATGCGTGTCCCATGTGGGACAACCCAAAAATTGCAAATAGTATTCTTTTGGTCGCTCATGTCACCGATGTTTGTGGACTAAACGTATGGGAATTCTGAGGATACATGGAGTGAGTCAACTGCTGGGATGGGTCTATAGGAGTAGGGAGTGGCCAATGTGTAGTGATGTGGATACACCGCGAATGTGACTGGAGAATGGATGACAGCAGTGTTAGGGAGGCATTGGGGTGTGTGTTTGGGGAACCAGGAGCCATGGGTATATGGGCATATATGCAAATGAAGCAGCACAGCAATAGTGTATTGGTTAGAGCAAACCCCTAACGAAAAGACATTCCCGTACCGAATTCCACTGTATCACATGTCATTTACCATCGATAATCCATACATGAACATATTGCGACATCTGTCTGCTGTATAACCTGCAAAATATCAATTAAAAGTTAACTGGAGTGAAGTGTCAGTGTCATAATGATTAAGGCACTAGTAAGCAGGTCAAGCATATATAAATACCAGTAAGTGTGTGTAAGTGTGTTTGCATGGGGTATGTATTGCTTTACAGACACACACACACACACACACACACACATTTTATATATATATATATATATATATATATATATATATATATATATATATATATACACACACACACACATATATACATATATAGACATATATATATGTGTGTGTGTGTGTGTGTGTGTGTGTGTGTGTGTGTGTGTGTGTGTGTGTGTGTGTGTGTGTGTGTGTGTGTGTGTGTGTGTGTGTGTGTGCGCGTAGATATACATAGATATACAGCTATGATAAGAAACAGCACACAAGAATGACATATGTTCACAGGCTATGCCAATGGAAGTGAGGAGCCCAAGCAAGACATATGAAACAAGTAGCATGACCTTCCACTCCCCCAGCCGGACATGGGAAGCATACACACAAACAATGTAAAGAGTCCACTACTCCCCAGACCACAGCCAGGATACAACCGGAGGGGTACACAGTGCACCTGTGAATTCTAATCTTGGAACACAGACTGGAGCGTCCCTTGTGGGACACCCCAAAAATTGCCAAGACCAAAAGAAGGTGATAGACCGACCATTCTGGCTGGGGTGTATACATACTCGGACTACAAGGGTGGAAAACCCTGATGATCCATGGTCTGAAACAGTTGTATGAAATGGGTCCCGTGAAGTGGGGAGTGGGCAGCGTGTAGTGGTGTGTACAGAACAGACCAGGACCCAGAGTAAGGATGGGCGCTGTTGAGGAGGTCCTGGGGGGGGGACTATGAGTAGCTACTTATGGGTCTAGGTGTGCAGGTATTGGCTGATGTGGGCCTATATGGACAGCTCTAGGGATGTAAGCGAATGTGTTCATTGGGCAGAGGCATCACCCAATGAGCAGCCATACCCACTACTAGTCCTACTGTAGCAAAGTGTAATCTATATGGCAAGGAATGGAATAACCACATGTAGACATATATATGTAGAGGTATGTGTGTGTATATCTACCCATAGTGACATAAAGCTAAGCCTCTCCCTCTCCGTAGTACAAATGTATACATACAGAGACAGAATACAGATATATACCCACATATAAGTTTATACATATGCAGACACCCATAGACCCATATGTTGTGAGATATATATATATATATATATATATATATATATATATATATATATATATATATATATATATACATATATACACACACACACACACACACACATATATATATATATATATATATATATATATATATATATATATATATATATATATATATATATACAGCAAAATATAAATATACATGTATGCATACATATACAGATATATCTGTATATAGAAATGTAAATAAATATATATATATATATATATATATATATATGTGACTGTAAATATACACATGTATATAGCTAGGATATGATACAGAAGTTATGAGTAACACATGTTCACATGCTGTGCATGTGGAGGTGAGGGATCCAATAAACAAACATGTAACACGTAGCATCAACCCCCCCCCACACCCCCAGCTAGGCCGATGAGACATACAGACACACAATAAAGGTAAACACACCACTGCTTCCCAGACCACTGGCTGGATACTACCAGTGGGAGAGACCTGCCAGGTCTAATCTTGAAACATAGACATTGATGTCCCTTGTGGGACACCAAAAATTAATGATCGGAGGCAGTCCCGGTAATGACTTTTCAAACCAACCTGTAGATGTACATGGCCCAGTAAGTTGTGCAAGCCTTATAACCCATGGGTCGACACACTATACGACATATGTCCCGACACGGGGAGAGTGGGCAGTGTGTAGTGGTGTGTTTATATCCCACCTGCACCCACAGTAAGGATGAGTGCTGTAGAGGAGTGGCAGGTGTGGGAACTATGGGTATGCAATTATGGGCCTAGGCGTGCATGTGTTGGCAGTCATATTAGGACCACTCCGGGGATGTAAGTAATATTCTGAAATGGGCATAGCTGACACCCATACCTCTCAACCCCTAAGAGCACATCCACTGGACAGGACATAAAACATTGGGGGGAACAAATAGGGACTATACCTCTGAACTGTTCCCAATTTCCAGGGATGTCCCAGATTTTGACTCGGTTTCTAACACTGCCCCACTTAATCCCTCCTAAAACTAGTGACATTTGGAGGAAAAGTGGTGAATTACACATAATGAATAATGACAACAATTAAGAGTTATAAACATCATTTACCTCAGAAAATGTGCATGAATTCATATGATCTGAGCCTGTCAATGTGTCAGGTTAATAGCACCAATAATTTAAATGTGTCCCTGATGTTGTTATGTCATCTCCCTGATTCAGTTTGTATATTTCCCCAATCATATGAGAGGTCTGATAGGGACAGAAAGCACATATTCCACTGACAAGCTTAGAAAGATAATAGAATATTAGGTATGCAGTAGCATAACGCAGCTGAAGGATGTGGGTTCCAAAACCCAATTACTTGTTTGTATTGAAGAGTGTCAATTCCCATGTATTAGCCAGATGGGTGCAGATAGTAAGAGGAACACACCAATAATATGAATCAAACTCTGGACAGGCCACGGATTCTGTACAGTCGAACGGCATGCTGTCGCCTAATGGGCAGCCATTCCTGATTCTGTAGGCATGTAATCCAATATAATAGGCATCACAAGGTAATATTGTAGTCCTCACTCCCACGCAGGGGCATGAGTGTCAGATGCAAACACCAAATACAGTGCATTTACAAGTGCGGGAGCAAGCTGATGTAAGCCTGTTTGACTGCCAGTATGCGAGTATTAAACTGGTAAAGCAATGTAGAGGTTAACTGAGTGTAAGAAACTGTAACCAGAGGTTAGCATTGCTTAGCACCAAGCAAACCCATGCACACCCGTTCACAATTGCTTTAATGTGCCTTAATCACACCATATCCAATGGCCTTGTTCTGCCCAGCAACAAAATAAACGGCCTCTGCAAGGCTCGAAACCAGGACCCTACACACACAGTTATTGTGATTTACCACTAGCCATGGCAGATATACAGACATTGGACCTTATCACAAACATATCATCCAACTCAGTCATTCAAAAGTATAGGAAATGTATTCCATCCTGCAGATGTATGTGTGAGTGTTTATGTCCAGCATATAGATACATACATATATATAGATATATCAGGAACATCCCATGTGGCAACAAAGCATTACAAAGGAATGAAAAGGGAAACACCAGCAATGCCTGTATTATGTAGTGGTGTCATCCTATGTAATATCATGACTCCCTCAGACAGACATGTGTCAGTCATACACACAAACATTTGTACATTGGCCATATACATCACTGTGCGCATGTTATTTACATTAACCCAGCAGTTCCTGTCCAATCATTATGTGAGAACAGTACTCTTGCAAGATGTTGTGTGTGACATCATCATCATGATAAAGGTAAATGGGGTAAACATAGAGGGACCAGTAGTGTTGTGTGTACAATGGGGTCGTCTGCATCACCTGTACCTGGAACATTTAGGAGTCATGTGCATACTAAGATCGTGTGCCTGAGAGACAGGGGTGAGGACAACTGGAGTATGTTGTGATGCATATTAAATAGGTTACATGTGTCCAGTGGACATGTGTGTGAAATGGACAGCTATGTATGGGGCAAATGTTGTTCTAGGAACTGATTGGCCTTTTGTTTCCGTAGGGTGAGAGTGGGATGTGGGGGAAGGAGAGTAGGTATGCTCATGGAGGATAGGTAGGGTAGGATGACAGACAAGACAGCATGCAGGGTTGGTATATGACACATGTGGGGGGATACACCTCAGACAGGGAGGGGTGTTTGGCATTCACAAGCCCATGTGCCCCCAGATAGAAACAGTGGGACAGAGGTCCCCAGCCATGGGCAGCCATCACTGCACCAAAACAGCTGTAAAGGTGGCAGTGCTGGGGGCTGTATAGGGGGGGGCAGCCTCACCCTGTAAATGTGACACTCTGCCCTTAAGCTGGCGTATCTGGCCTGACAGCAGACATGTTTCTGTCTGGACCTGCTCCCAGGGGGGATGAGCCCCGTCCTCAGTGGCGGTACCACCGTAAGGCGGTGTAGAGCCAACTGAGGTGGAGGTCCAAGGCTTGGCCCCAGATGTGCTGGTGCTGGTGCCCGGTGCCATGGCCAGCTGAAGTGGGACTGGAAGTTCTGCCGGGAACTCCAAACCCATACAACCTATGGTGCTGCAGTTTAAACACAGATATGGCTTAGTAATAGTCAACAGCATTCAGGATTACTTACAACAGCATGCATAGATATGATCATGAACCCAACACAACAGATGGTATACATTTGCAGAGGGAGCACAACACATGCATATATACTGCATGACATCTGCACAACATGTAGAAAACTTGTGACTGCTGCTGTGAAATGTGGCCCATTATTGGCATGTCACTGAGAACCCTAGACAGTGCCTGTCATACTATTGTTTCATGTGACATATGTCCAGTCAGGGGTGCAGTGGCTGTAACACATCACTATCACCATGAACTGGCTGCAATCCTCACACTATGCTCCTGCTGTTCACAGATGTGTGTTCAGTTTGTGACACAAATGGTTCCACACACTGACCATTCCACAGATGGCCCTACAGATGGGGGTCCCTCACAAACAGAACACTGTATTGTCAGTTTTAAAACATGCAGAATAGCCATTCCCACACACAACTTGTTAACCAGGCAGTTGTCTCAATGAAGCATAGCTACACTTACATGCTGTAGTCATGTCTGGCACATCACCCTCCTGTCTTTAGGCTATTTCCCACTGTGTATGTTGTTTGAGGAACATCCAGATATCATCTGTGATGCCGTTTACCAAACACCAAATCCAGGTACCACTCCAAGCGACTGTCATGGGCAAACACCAACATGATGTTCCAAGATATTGTACTGTGTTTTCATGTGAATGGCTATGGGAACATCATCAAAGCTGTTCCACATGCAATTAGCTAGAGGAGAACTGCAATAGGTGGAGAGGCCATCATCTGAACATGACCATCAATTACAATACACAAGCTGCTGCTGAGTAGGTGTACACCTCCACATCCATCAGAGAGTGTGTGGGAGGGACAGACAAAAGCAAAGTACATCAGAGAAGGGCTTGAAGACTAAAACATAAGCATCATCTATCACACACCTACCAGTATAGGGGTTCAAACCCCTGACTGACTAGTCATTACTATTACAAGTGCATGCAGTTACTCCATGTGCCACAAAGCTGACATGGTAGTGTGTTGTAAGAACATATATGTGTGTGTTGGTGTGCGACATCTGCAACTGAGATATAGTAGACATACATTAGGTGTAGCACACATGGCTGTTCACATAAACGGATGTCATTGTCAACACGACCACATTCTCTAATGGACTCACATTGACACACTTTGCCAGGCCCACAAATACACTCCCAAACCACTTAGTTTGCCACACTGCAGTAATGCACAGGTACTACATGCACCACAGGGGATATCCAGAGGTTCTATAGGCTAGGGCATGTGAACGTGTTTACAATCTGTCGGTATGCCAATGGGAGTTATACTAGGAGTGACTGTGGTAGGGAGCATCATACCCCACATGCAGACACAAGGTGCCAATACTGACATGCATGTGTGCATTGCTTCATGGGTGTGTAGTGGTTGGCTGTGCAAGATGGCTTTACAAGGCTGGGTGAGGTGTAATCCTTGGCATCATGCCACCCGACAATGGTGTGCAGTGTGGTACAGGGGTGTAGTGTCTGCAATGTCCCACACAAATGGGTAATGTATGAACTGTCCTGACATCCTATTTACCATTGTGTATGGCCATAGCTTTGTAATGCATGCCATGTCTGTGTTTGATAGTCCTTGACATGGACATTGCCTGGGATGTACATGTCCCACAATAATGTACAGTGACATGTACAGGTGTACCTGGTTTGGCTGGCACATGTTGTGTACACAGACTGTTATCCTCTGATATGTCAATACTGCCCTGGTGTGGCCGGACCTGCTTATAGTCAGCAGGTTGACCCTGCACCTGCATTGATAGCATGATACAGGTATTCTCTGGTGTCAGTGGTATCGGTCCATACAGGGCACATGTGTAAGGCATTGTATGGCCTCTGTGGATCACATTTGATGGCACCACATATGTTGCAGGCATCCAGTGGGGAACATAGTGAAGGCACATTGTCTGCAATTATGTGCCTATTGTACTGCTGTACAGGGTGCCATGCCCTCTGCAGCCAACTGCAATCACACCATGCCTACTATCTGTCATCAATGTGCAAGGTACTAGTAACATAACGGGATATTCTAGGCAAGTGTGTTTGTGTATGACACATGGGTTCAGGATGTATTCCGGGTAATAGTCGGGTTGCATACTTTGTTCACCAGGCCTTTTGTCAGATGTAGGGGTATGGCTTGCCAACACAGTCCCTTGGCTGACTAACATCTGTATAATATGAACACCATATAGGAAAACTACAAAATCCGGTCCTTAACATGTCCAGTGATTAGACACTCACAGCCACCTCCACACACACCTGCCATGTCCTGGAATAAAACCCCTACCTAACTAGTGTATCACACTACAGCAATATGCAGTTAACAGCATGTGCTACAGAGGTTACTGGGTTGCAACAGTCCCAGAGGTGTATTTCTCAGTGGGTGATATCAGCAGGATTGTCAGAGGTTGTCATGTGAATTGTAAAAAGTGTGCATACTCTAAAAAGCATAGTTCCTATCTCAGGCACACAGGATGGTCTTTCTTAGAATAGTACCCACACCTAACTAGTTTATTACACTACAGCAATACACAGTTACAACATGCGCTACAAGGAATACTGGGTACAGTAATCGTAGAGGTGTATTACTAGGTTGGTGACATCAGCAGGATTGCCAAAGGTGGTCATGTGAATGTAAAGAGTGTGCATACTCTAAAAAGCATTGTTCTGGTCTCAGGCAGACAGAGACACACACACAGTTGGTCTTTCTGGGCATGGAACCCCTATCTAACCAGTTTATTACACTACAGAAATACACAGTTACAGCACATGCTACGGAGAATACTAGGTTGCAGCATTCTTACAGGTGTATTTCTAGGTGGGTGACATCAGCAGGATTGCCAAAGGTGGTCATGTGAATTGTAAAGAGTGTGCATGCATACTCTAAAAAGCATTGCTCCTGTCTCAGGCAGACAGAGACACACACAGTTGGTTTCTCTTGGAATAAAACCCCTCCCTAACTAGTTTATCACACTACAGCAATATGCAGTTACAACACGCGCTATGGCGAATACTGGGTTACAGTAGTCCTAGAGGTGTATTTCTAGGTCAGTGGCATCAGCAGGACTGCCAAAGGTAGTCATGTGGGTTGTAAAGAGTGTGCATACTCTAAAAGCATTGTTTCTTTCACAGGCAGGCAGATACACACACACACAGTTGACCTGTATGGGATTAAAACACCTACCAAACTAGTTTAGCACACTACAGCATTACACAGTTACAGCACATGTCATGGGAATTACAAGGTTACAGCAGTCCCAGAGGTGTATTCGTAGGTGGGTGCCATCAGCAGGATTGCCAAAGAAGGGCATTCCAAGTGTACCATGGGTTGTATGTCTGTTGCCTGCATGTACCCACTGCTTACTGTCATGAAAACACATTTACACCTTCTTAAAAGTGTCTTATGCAGTCCTAATAATAGTATCAACAAGGCTTGCAGGTCTTGGACCATGGACCATGCACACTGAGGTGACCAGACGTACCACTAAGCCATCTGGATTGTACACATGTTGCATGGAGTCTGTAATGCACATCCTACTACAGCTATTCCACATTACTGAAAACAAATGGGACAGTCCCTTTGTGTACATATGTACAGTACCCTTGAATGTGCTGTACTCTGTGAAACAACAAAGACAAGTCTACATCTGTACAACTGTCATGACTACATATATATATATATATATATATATATATATATATATATATATATATATATGCACCTACAGGATGTGTACACACACACACACACACACACACACACACACACACACACACACACACACACACACACGCACACATATATATATATACACACACGTCTGAACACCCTTTGTGACACAGAAGGGTTCCAAATTCCAAAGGAACTGATGTGTACACAAAACAGAGGCATCTCTTGTGTTATAACATTTAAATCATAAGTAGTTCACCAGAGAAGGGATAGTTGTTGTGTATGTGGAGTTTGGGGTGGGGAATGATGGCTAATGTAATCTACTCCGGGGATTGTGGAGTTAGGGTGGGGGAATGATGGGTATGGACCTACAGCCCAGCGACCACGTCTGTGTCACTGCTCAACAGTGGCACAGGAAAATAACATACCCAACTGTAGTCGTGCTTGACTGTGTATTCTTTACCATTCCTAACTATGTAATACTTTGTAGACACCAGTCACCACAGATGGCTACCATGGTGTGCTAAAAGACATTATGCATGTGTATGCCTGGCTACAGGGTAGTCACCCACACAAACACGCACACACTTGCCAGTATTGTGCATACACATCTTGCCTATGTAAAGGTAACTAATACAGTGGTATGCAGTTGGGGTATGTGCCACAGAACACATACAATTACACTTACTGATTCCATGTCTGAGCTTGGTGACATCACAGGACTGATTACTTGCAGTGGGCATGGGGGAAGAGGGAGGTATAGTGATTGACAAGGATAAAGGCCAGTGCAAAAGGAGCTATCTCTTTGGAATGCAGCAAAACCCACTGCCATGATACAGACACAAATACACACACACAGCCTTTGCTGAGACACACATGCACAAACACACTCAGCCATTTGCTGACACATACAAACATAAGCACACAGCTGCCAGTGTTGGGATCAGAAATCCTGCCTATCTAAGGATCACTATTACAGTGCTACACAGTTATGAGATGCGCCACAGAGATTACACATCCCAAGGCAGTCAGACTGCCCTTCTACAACTGACTGACAGTCGCGAAGTACATAGCTGTAGACCTGTGTGTTTAAAGTAGGTGTCCATTACAACCTGTATGCACAAACAAGGCACACCATCCGCATGTAGGCCTGAGAGGTATAGTTGTAGCACAACAGGAACCTGAACTGGAGTATGGCCATCTGCAGAATGGACAACTACTATCACTATACAGAGTTTCAGTGGGCATGCTCATACACTTAGTAGCACAGGGCTGTTTGGGATGCACTATGACTGCAACTACACAAGGTTATACTGGGCATGCTCATACACTTAGTAACAAAGGGCTTGTTGGATGCACTGACTCAAATTACACAAGGTGGCAGTGGGTACGCTCATACACTTTGTAGCACAGGGCTGTTTGGGATGCACTCCAATTCTAACCACTGAAGTCCACAGAGTGCATGCTCAAACACTTACATGTAAAAAACCTGTTGTAATGGACTCCTATTGTAAACACACAGGTTTACAGTTAGGTACATCTTACCTGTCAGTATATATGCACATCATACTGGTTTACTACCTGATATCTGTATGTGGCCTGTAAATGATATATCTGTGTATGTGCTGTATGATACACATGCATACATGTACATGAAGTACTGACATATGTATGTTACGTATACACATTCATGCATGTGTGGACATGACAGACAATAGGTTACCTGGGGTGCACAGGCGGATGCTACCTACAGCATGTGTCACAAACCTTGCTGCCCTGAAAGGCATACATTGATAGCAGATTGTGGACAGTGGCATTATACATGGAACAGTGCCATGTGCAAGCATAATGTGTGAGCCACCTTGTGTAATGGTACTGAGTTGCAGTAGTCATGATGACCTCTCCTGGCTGTGTTAGTAGTTGTCATTATTAGCAGGACTGCTACCCTAAGTATATCTCACATTCGTCATATACACAAGATCTGCAGCTGTCCATCACCTTACATGAGGCATTTGCTACCAAGCACATTAATGCCAATCACAGTGATGTCATGGTATGGGTGGCAACTGCTAGACCAAAACAATGAGCCAATGTCTTGCTGTTATTATGAGGTTGTCCAGTGTCTGTCATTCTGGGCTGTCATGACTGAATGACGAGCCTTCACATAGAGTACATGCATCCATGTTACACATGTGTGTAGATAATACCTAGGTCACATTTACCCATATAGCCGCATTCCAAGGCAAATGTCCTACACACAGATGTAACACCCTGACACCTACATGACAATTGCACTGGATGCTTATGCTAACCCGGGCTAGATGTGTGGGTTTAGTAATCCATTTGCTCAATGCAGAACCTACAATGGGGAATACTGACATCTGTGCAGTGACGAACACCTGGCTGAAGGCTCTGTAGAGCACAACTGCACTACCACCATATAACTCAGATCCAGACATGTGGGTCATAACAGTGGTATGGACTATTCCAGGTGGTGGTGTACAACATATTCATAAAGGCTACTCACATGTAAAGACCACTACTCTGACATAACACATCACAGATGAGTCAGGTACAGGTGACAGTTGCAAATGCTGCATTCTAGGTTGTATCCTCATATACATCCACCACCATGCTCCCAGTCTACCAACACACATCCATATGTGGTATGACATAGTATGGTAGACCACCAGATGACCCTCGATTGGTGGACTGTACCTAGGCCTACATCAACTGTGCAAAGTACCCATGTACAGACACATCTGCATAATGTGTTATGCAATGCAATAATACCACTGTTTATAACCAGCTCAGTTGTACACATACCATGGTCCCTCAGATGTTGTCAGCATTAACACGGTCGACTGTTGCTGTACACCAGTAAACAACACCCTCATGGCTGGATATGACCTAACCGTACCTGCCCTGGATATGTATATCCCACACTCATACAACATAAATTACATTACCATAGCTTTTGTTTACCTTTCTACATACAGGTGGCTACAGTCATTACACATGCACATGGCAGATAGCATGCTAACAGTACATAAGGTTTGATATCTATGTTGACAGAGGTAAAATCCCCTCTCTACTGGTCACCCCTGACACCTATCATATCATACAACACCCCATGTGGCATGTATGTCTTTAGACATATCCACCTAATGCAATGCCTACAAACATACCCAAATAACAGGACCATAGGACCTACACAGGGCCTGTATTGACAGACTCAGGGAAATCCAGCTCTGCTCTGTATGTTCCTGAGTAGTCACAGGTGATATGTTCATGACATGTACAGCCATGTGTGGCCACAGCTCCTACATATACCCCATGTCAACAATTGCAAGCCATGCATGCAGTGTGCTGTCTGGACATTAGCCTTAGTGCCACAATAGCCAGTACATGCTGGGGTGAGATGTTTACAAGCCACAGACCTTGCACATGCTTGAATGAGTGTACTGCCTAGCTCTAGCAGAGCACATTGCTGGCACTCTTCCAGTACACATGAGGTGTGTGTGGCAAATATGATGTGCTCACTGTTGACCATTACAGTGCCCTGCCTTCACCATGGCACTGTCAAAGTAACAGTTCATAGAAGCATGACATGGAATAATGCTGTGTGTGTCATGCTGATATGTGCTGTTGTAATATATGTACACTTGGCTACTCGGTGAAAGTGGTGGTGTCCTACCAGTACATGAATACAACATCCATTATGGTGTAATGCTCGGTTATGTTTCACATATGGCGTGGGGAAGGTGTGGAATGTATCCTCTTGACCTGCTAGTGCATGTACTGATGTAGACCACATATGTATACATGTATCACTGTTTGTGTTGATTCCATGCGTGTGCTGTGTCTGATGTCTGAAGGTGACTGTTGTCTTAGTACATCATGCCGTTGCAATACAGCCTCAACATTGCCAACTGTATATGGTGATATGCTCTAAGTACAGTAAGCCATACATGAGGTATGGACAGATGTTTGGACATGACTACTAAGATGTGGGGCTTCCTTGCAGATAAATGATTACTGAGGACAGCTCACTGGTGTGTTACAACCAGTCCTACAATAACCTGTGTACCTGCTAATGTCAGGTTTTGTTAATTGAAGTGGATGACAGACAATGTAGAATGCTGTAAGGGTGACACTGAAGGCAAACCTGATGACACCTGTAACTGTAATACCTCCCCTGTGCATATATTGTGCATATATCAGCACAGTTGTCAAAGGAAAGAGTCAGTAAGCATTGTACCAGATGCGATAGTGCTGTACCTCTGTGGTACCTATCATGAGATAGGCTGGTGTTTGATTTACAGTACTGGCACATGTGGGTGTGTGTCCATATATGTCACGCATGATTCGGAATACATCCCACATGTTATCACTCTCCTGAACACTGTTGTTGACACCAGTACAGAGTGAAGTGTAGAAAGAAAGGCATAGGCAGGTGGTTAAACCTCACACATGTAAAGTGTCTGTATGTGTGTGACATAGGTGTATATCTTTGTGGATGTCAGTGTGTGTGTGTGTGTGTGTGTGTGTGTGTGTGTGTGTGTGTGTGTGTGTGTGTGTCAGAGTGTGTGTTACTGTGTCTGTGAATCCCTGAGTGTGTGGGTGTGTCTGTGGTTGCATGCTGTCATGGCAGTGGGTATTACTGCTTCCCAATGAGAAGCCACTATTTCCACTGGCCTTTACCCTTATCTTACAGCATACCACTTTTATCCACTCTGCACTCCAGGTAACTATACCTGTGATGTCACCAACTATGGATGTGACGTCTCTGAACACAGTAGCTTACTACGCAGCTATCATGCTCTTGGATCAATAGAAGAGTAAACATAATTGAAACATGGAAGAATATAACTGTGATGTGGAAGCTACAATGTGCATGCAGGTATTGCCATACTGACCTGTGGGTAGTCAACATGTACATATGGGACTCCTGCAAACACCAACATCCCTCGGCACATGCAACTACACCTGAAAGATGAAGGCAGAACATCAGGATCAACATGCTGTTAGTGATTCTGCACATGATACATACTGTCAAATGTACAAAATGCATTCTACAACTGCAATACATGGTATGTCTGCTGCCTGTCAACACTACTCAACAATATTAATCTACAACTGTCTACCTAGTATGTTCACCCTGTGCATGAGACCATATGAACATATCCCTGCACCGATGGTGTGGATGACAGGGATGTGGCACAGGCATCATCATATGCACAGGGTGATAATGTTTAACAGAGGCCTAGGCTGTGCCATTGGATGACATCATGCATGTGTGTTAGGGCCTGTGATATCATTAGGCGTGTGTGGATGTTATGCGTGTGTGTGTTTTGAGGTGCCCTATATTTGTTTCCAGTGTGTGTGTATGCATTCCCACAGGTCTGGCATGTGGCTGGCCTACACAGAGGTAATATTGACAGCTGCATACTGTACAAGGCAGGTTTCACAGTTCATGGTGCCTGGCCACGGCCATGTGACCTGACAGGCAGACAGACACACACACACAGACAGATAGACACACACACACACACAGACACACACACACACACACACACACACACACAAACACACACACACAAACACACAGACAGACACAGACAGACACACACACAAAGACAGATGGACAGACACACTGACAGACAGAAAGACAGACACACACACACAGACAGACATACACTGACACAGACAGACTGTCACACACTGACACACATGCTACATGCAGGTGATAGGGCAGATGTCAATCAGCTTAGACAATTATAGTTTCAGCTTAGGCAATTATAGTGGTACTTATACATTCCAGAGTTGCAAACAACAGCATGCATGTGTTATAGCAGATGGCATGCACCTTACATAATTATAGTGGTGGTTAGCATACATACCTGTATTGCACCATTTGTGTTAGTAGCCTATGCCCCATACCTGTAACACAATACATGCACTTTGCACCATTGCACTGCACTGCCATGGTGTGTGCAACATACACCACATGTTAAAAGACCATCACTGACCTTTGTACATCTGCCACTGATGCTCTGTGTTGGCTACCGCCCCTATGTGTGAGGACATGAGCTGTAGGGTATGTCGACTGCATACTATGTTTGCCTGAGCCCTAGCTTACATGTCTCCCAAAAAGCGGTGCCTGTCTGTTCAACATTATTCCACCTACCCCTGAGCTGAGTGTAGACATTGTGCATGTGGCTGTATGCACATGTTTGATATGGCTGTCCTTACTTTGCAATGGTGCCACAGACCAGCACAGGTTTACAGTACACTGGCCTGCTGTGTGACGTATGACCTTGCCAATCACATGCAGTATGACATGTTTTCTGCTGACGTGTTGAATGACATGCATACATGTGTAACACAATGGTGTCCTTTCCACTCTACAGTATGGTAATGGTGTCCCAATGCAGGGATGTGTTATACTAACATGGGCCTTCAGCTGATGCAATGTTGCATGTCCACCCTACAAATATGCAGGGACATACTGCACATTGAGCTGATGTGCATAGCCATTGCAGGGCATCATGTGGCTTCACAATTGCTATACAGTGTGAGTTACTGACACAGTTCATAGCCATGAGTATGTTCACATACAATACATATCTAATGTGGAATGTGACTCACATCACTGAGGTGTATAAACAATAATCCCTAATATGGAATGTGTGACACAGGTCACAGAAGGGTATACGGCTGACACTCCTGCACATCTGCAACCATATTACTGATACCTGGCAACTATGCCCACACATGGCTAACTTACACGTACTCTATGTCCCACATGCTATCTGTGTACCTCACACACATGAGGAGCAGGCATGACAGTGATGTCTTACACCAGCATGGTAAATGTACAGTATCTGTGGCTTGATGTGGATGTATGTGTATGTTGTGCAACACATGTATGTATTTGGATACTGTATAGGTGAATGTTTCCATGTCGTGACACACTCCAGATCTTCAAGACATGTTATGTGGTGGTTACATGTTATGCCTACACAAGCTGTGCACAGGCCTGTATGATGTTTAGTGTTTCACATCTGCAATATCATCATTACACAAAGGCCATAGTTATATTGTGTTGAGCCAATGTACAACAGGGTGTACACACACGTACATCACTTCTACTGTGTGTGTTGCTTCATGTCTCTGGCCATGCTCCATGGCCATGTGTACACATGTTCAGTCCAATGGTTGTGATGGCCATTTTAATTCACATGTCTGTGTTATCCCATATGATAAACACCCATAGATGTCATATGCCCCATTGAGGACAGGGTTATGCAGACAAAGAGTGGTATGTATGGGATGTGAGACATGTTTTGCAGGATAGTTGAGCAGTGTTGCAGTCAGCCCACTACATGTCATGGACATGTCTGATAGCACATGACATTGTGTGACATTCATAGCTAGGGTATACTCCACAAGGGTGTTTCCTGTGGGTCGGGCATACTCCAGCTCCAACACATTTAGTATGTGTAAACACATATGCTCTCTGTACAGTACTGTTCATATTCCCAACATGTGTAATGCTGATATGTAGTACCTGTCCCTACAGTGGAACACACCTCCACCATTGTATTCACTATTGTCCACACATCTGGCAATGACAGTTTGGAAGGTTTAGTGTAGGTGTTTCATATAGTCTTCAATTGTTTCACATTGGTAAACAGTGTGATGCATTGCAAGTCTGACCAGTGTCCATTAACAGGACCACCATACATTATGTGTACATGTGTTATGACAGATAGCATGCTATTAATATTTTCCGTGCAGCATTATCAGGCCTGGTAAATAATAACAATCTCACCTGACACAGGCTGCTGTCGCTGCAAAACCCCAGAGGTACCTAAACAGGGTTGTCACATCAGTAAGATCATTATCCTCACCTGTGTGATAGCTACAGGGTGCAATGTCCATGTTAGCACATAAGCCAGTACAATCCACGATACTATGGATTATGCACATCTGTGCATACATAGAGTAGCAGACTAGAGTATGTGGCATGTGTGCATACATGCCTTGCATATGATGTTACATTACATATTGTACAGTAACACATGTAACTATGTGATATATAGTTGTGTTTTATGTGCAGTAGTGACTTACCAGGCAAATCCAGGCTCGGTGGTTGAGAGATACCCACCTCCACAATACCAGCTAAAGGTTGTGGATGGAGGTCTGCAGGTGTCCCCAGGTTGGGCAGTAGCTCCTCGGTACATGTGAATGGCGGCTGGGTGAGTGGCCCCCCACCTGTTGCACCTTGTTCTCTGGCAATTGCATTAGCATGCTGTTTCGCCTGTCTTATCAGGTCAGTGTTGGTGCACCTGCTGATAGGTGTGATTGTGACCAACAACATCATTTACCCTCCTGCAGAGTTCCTCCCACAGGGCATCCCGCTACTGTGCATCCTGTGGCGCATGGCTGAAGAGCATCGTGCAGTTGTTGAGGAGGTATGGGATGAGGACCTCATCCTCCAAGTAGCTGTAAAGCGGCAGTCTGCTACGCGGCATACCTGGAAGACATAAAGATGGAGGCAGGTCACAGTAACTCACAGAGAAGTACAGCAGTACAGCAGAACATACATGTGTATCACGTTTATTAAGATTACAAATATGTCTTTGTAAATCTACATGACACTAACACCACTGACATGTATAGGTCACAAACATTTGACACCTACTGGTGATGTGATGTTATCGCCATATATGTGTGTGTCATGTGATGACATTGCTCATATATCATGTGGATGTTGTCTTGACGTGGGCATGTCTGTTTGCCTGTAGTGGTGTCTTTACCTATCAGCAAATGCCTGGATGTGTTCACATTAATGCAATTGACCTTAATGCTGTGTATATGCCACATATATAGTCATACATAGCCATTAGGGACATGACCTGTGACCCTGCAGACTTGCAAGCATGTATGTGTTTTGCCATATACATCTACATGGCACTGTACAGCTGTGTAGCATCCTGCCATGTATTGCCTGTGTTGCACATGTGTAACACATGGGACAATAGCTAGCCTGTTGGTATTTGCAGGGTTAGATATCAACTATAGCATGTATGGTTATAATGGTCTAGTAGGCTATATGCCCTGGGCCATTTATGAGCCTAAGCAGACGGGTTACCTAGCTGTAGGCAACAGACAGGTAAGTTTCAGTGGCCAGTTCAAGCAGTGCCACAGAACTGATACACATGGTTACTGATATATTTGGCATGCTGTCATCACACCATGTCAGAGAGAGGGGCAATGTGCAGCTTCGCTGGACCGGGATGCATAGTATGGCAAGAGTATGTTAAGTGTATGGGACAGGGATCTGTCAGGCATGTTGTGATCCTGGTACTAGAAAGGTGGATGTCCATGATGTATGTGTTTATTTGGGATCAGGATGTGTTAAGTGTAGCAAGTCCAACACCTCTGGGTTGGACATGGCTTTATTCAGGGTAGACTGCATGCTACATAGTTCACCTGGGGATTGTGAAGGGCAGTGTAGGCCATCTACACATGGGCAATAACCCTAAAAGGAAATATGTGATCTATTATGGGTCACATGGGTGTTGAGTATGGCTGAGCAGTTATCTCTATATCCCTGGATGGCACCCTGTCATGATTAGAGGTGCCACATACGACTACCTGTCTTTTGTGGTGATGTAACTATCAAAGGGAAGTACTGTCCAGCTGCATCCCATACACACAGTTGCCATTATGTTGACTGCTGCCTAGATGGTAGTTAATGGGTACAGGGTTTGTAACATAGGGGATGACAATGCAATACTTAGCTGTCAGATTGTGGCCATACATCACACGCCACACATCTGACACACTAAGGCCCTTATGTATGTTGAATGCAGCACACAATGAGTCAACTATTGCTCCTAGTTCATAGTCATTTGCAAACATCAATAGGCTGATGCCTTCTGTGTTAGTCTATGTGGTATAGATAACAAAGAGGGGCAATACCAGTAATGACCCCTGTATTACTGTGGCTGGCACAAGTTTGATGTGCGTGTATTTGTCAGACACCTTTTGTAGTGTGAGTTCTGCCAGTAGTCCAGTTGCCAACTACTCCTGTGACATAGGAATATACACCTAGTTTACTAAGTGTAGCTGGAACACAGTATGGGTGATGGTGTCCTACGACTTGGCAAAATCATGATATGTAGTGTGAATCAACCCTACTGTCATCTACATCTGTACAGAGTACATCAATTACATTGACCACGGTTCATGGCTGTACAGACCAGACTCAGCAGGGTAGTTGTGCTCTATGTCCCATTATCAATGATGTCTCCCCCTTTGGGGGTGTGATAACTGCTGCTCTGCACCATTCAGTATGTGCACAGCCTGACATGGAGCTATGATTGAACATGATGTGTATGTGGATAGCTGAATGTTCTTACATTTGTGTAGGATAAACCCTGGGGTGCTGACAGGTCCCATGAAAGCTGTATGTATGGCTTTAGAGAGTGCCGCTTATACCTGCATAGTCGTTAGTACAGGGGCCCTGTAGTGTACATGGATATATTACAAAGTGTACCTGTTGGGGTGGGGGGGAGTGGGAGTGGGTTTAGGTTCTCCTAGACCCAATCTGGATGAATGGGTGCTATTTCTGTAGGTGCAGTACTTCCCATGCCATAGTGCTGTGCAGCATGGCAGGTCTTGTCATTGCCATTACGATTAATGACACAGCTATAGATTGCTCTGTGCTTGGCCTCATAATATATGGCTGTTTAGTTTCACAGTAGCTTTACATGGTTTTATATGTTGTATCTGCATCTTACTGAGGCTGACCAGGGATCACCTTCAGTCAAGTGTGTTCACTCTTGCAACAGTTACTACCTTCTGTGGTACAGTTTAACGCATGGTACCACCAGTTTGCCTACTTGTATGTGTTGGGTTGAATCCTGGTTCTGTTTCAATGGCACAATCACTGCACATATGTGACTGCTTAAGGTTAATTTGTGTAGGATTCAGCATTTGCACATGCATTGTCCATCTGCATGGGTGCCATGACACTCACCACTCTGCTCTTAGGAAACATAACAATGGTATTGGAGACTAACTATGTGTAGCCTACTGTTAGCCCTGTTTGTGTGACTACTGTGAGCCAAGTCAGTGGGGTTGATGGAATCCAACATGCATTGAGTGCAGGTGTTGTTACATAAGGAGTCTTCCCAGTTCTTACTGAAATAGTTGAGAGTAGCCATTATTATGGTTCTGTTTCAGACATAATCTTCCCCATTACAGCACATTATGACAGTTGAGAAGTCCGCGGCCTTGTGGGTGATCTGTCTCAAGGTGCATTTTGAATTCCACTTTGGCACAAACGTAGTTGCACAGCATAATGCATCTGATGTTATCCAAGTGCAATTAGCATGGGGGTGTACATATCCTTCAGGAATATGGACACACCTGCAGCCCGTGTGTTCCAGTAAAGGATAATGGGCAAGAGGTGAGGTATGTGTTATAACATGGTCATGCAGGGGTGCTCTCTGGAGCATTGAAACATGTCTCAGCCACTGCACAGATATGTTCTCCATGTTAGGGATTGACATATATGTGTCCATATAGTATTTCTGACATATATCATTGTGTAGCAAGACCCACAGTTTATTGCTTGGCTGTCCCTGTAACAGCAGCAGACCCTCACTTAAGCCGTGCATGATGAATGCACTATAGGGGAAGCATGAGCCCTAGGCAGTATCCAGATTCCCAGGGGTAACAGGTGCAGGCCCTGTTTGGCAAACCATGTTATCCCAGGATGACAGATACTGGATACCCTGTGACATGCACTACAATAGACAATTGTGGAATACAATCCTTTTGTCCCTGTACTGCAGTATCATTCTGGCCAATGGCAGAATGCTACCTAGGCCTTGGGACATACCTGCATTGGCTACAAGACTTGACATCTCCTACATGTGTTTCCATACAGTCCAGGCTATTGCATCACAGGTCCTGCATAACAACATGGAATATGCCAAAGCCATGTGTATAGTTCAAAAGGTGATCTGAGTGTATGAGTATGTGGCTAATCATGACAGACAGGCAGCTAATAGTATGTATGCCCTTGTATGGGTCGGAGTGTACCATAGTGCTAGAGTTTGCATTCACAAATGAGTACTGTTGGGCATGTTTCCACTATGTGTTCAGAGGTGTGGCACAATTATGCAAGCTATGTCATACAGTTTGTGTATTTTGGTGTCTGTCTCATCCTGCTTGGGGGGGGGTCACTTGTTTGGCCAGATACTTAGACGCGTCTGTGAATATGTATGATTTCCAGTAGTGTGTGTGTGTGTGGGTGTCCTTACTGTATTCTGGTAAGGGTATGTGTTGGTTTTGTTGATGAGCTGCATGTGTTAACCTACACCTCATGACTGTCCAGTCCAATCATGGCTGTAGACTGGGCTGCCTTCCAGCTTACCCCTGTAGCTGCATCCCAAACAATGTGTGGGGCATGGTGTTAGGTGGGTCTGGCAGTATACATGGCATAGAGGTTACATTCCTCCCAGGATGGCCACATACACAAAGCTGACATTAGGAAACACCAGTAGCTGACTAGTGGACATGCCTGTATGAGCAGTCAGTACTACAAGTACCAATTACCTTATTTAGTTTACGCATCGCCTATGAAGATGTTTTAGACAGTGATGCTCACATGTACATATTTGTGTTATAGACGTGACAACACTGGCTATTACGGAAACATTGTAGCTACCTTTAGCAGCAATC